>NC_134353.1:127864916-128219416 GCF_048569485.1 Anomaloglossus baeobatrachus
TTATCGCACTCCACTCGCACCGATTTTCTTAGGCCAAAGAGAGAGATATTTTCTGACAAGCAATGAATTTATATCACTTCTGGGCATGCTCAGAAGTAAAAACCGAATCCGGTACATGCTTCCGGCGTTTGATGCATGCCACCAGATTCGGCGTGCATAGACTTTCATTATGCACCATGCCGCACGGCGCCGCATGCGGAACTATGTGGTTTTTTGCCGCTGGTAAAAAACGTTCCTCTCTGTGTCCTGTGCAGCCACTGGAGTGATGATTTTTGCCACAACCGGCAAAAACCGGCTCAAACGCGAGTACATGCGGCACACTCCGGCGCTAATAAAAGTCTGTGAGGAAAAACCGCACCCGGCGGCAAATAAAACCGGATGCGTTTTTTCTGCAAAGCGCCGGATTGTGCCGCACAGCAAAAACTGGATTGTGAAAGCAGCCTAAATTGTATGTTTCATACTCACCGATCACTGACCGATCACCGGCGCGGCGTTGCACGGCTGTCACACTGCTCTGGCAGCTTCTCCAGCTTTTGAAAATGCCGACTGCTTATTCTTCCATCTCCTATTAACTGCTTCCCCCGCTCACCGGCGCCTATAATTGGTTGCATTTAGACGAGCCCCCACGCTGAGTGGCAGCTGTATCACTGCAACCAATCACAGCCGCTGGTGGGTGGGTCTATATCATGCAGTAAAATAAATAAATAAGTAAATGAAAAAAACAACGTGCGGTCCCCCCAATTTTGATACCAGCCAAGGTAAAGCCACACGGCTGAAGGCTGTTATTCTCAGAATGGGGAATCCCACGTTATGGGGGGCTCCCCAGCCTAAAAATATCAGCCAGCAGCTGACCAGAATTGCCGCATCCATAAGATACGACAGTCCCAGGACTCTACCCGGCTCATCCCGAATTGCCCTGGTGCGGTGGCAATCGGGTTAATAAGGAGTTAATGGCAGTCCATAGCTGCCACTAAGTGCTAGGTTAATTATGGCAGTTGTCTATGAGACACCCCCCATGATTATTCTGTCAGTTAAAGAAAATAAACACATACACCCAAAAAATCCTTTATTTGGAATAAAAGACAAAACAAATCACCCTCTTTCACCACTTTATTAAAATCCCCAAACACCCCTCTAGGTCCGACGTAATCCACACGAGGTCCCACGACGCGTTCAGCTCTACCACATCAGGAACGACCGTAGAGCACAACCGCTCTCTGTCAGCTCCATGGAGCAACTGAAGTGAGTCGCGCTGTCAGTGGTGACGTCACTCAGGTTACCCGCGGCCAGTGCTGGATCCTCCAGCTGTCTCAGGTGGAGGACTACAGCTGTGGCTGCGGGTAACCTGAGTGACGGAAAAAACCATATACAATAGGACCAATTGAGTTCAATATACGAAAAACAAAAAACCTCAATTTCAATTAAAATTAAACTTTTATTGATATATTTTAAAATTTAGACACCCATTAATAGTGAACACACAAAGGGCATAGATGATGAAGGGGAGGAGCTAAATAGATGGGGTCCCTATAGCACCCTATGGGACCTTGCTCCTACCTACCAACGGAGGGTATGACGCCGTAACTGTTTTGGGCGCCCCCGTTCCACGTCGGCTCACCCTCTAGTTGCCCTGGATAGTTAGTGAATTAAAATAATAATCACACTACGGATGGCCATACAATAGTACTAGAATGTAAGGATTTTACAGAGAGAGTGCCGGTGGATCTATTACCTGAAAACACACACCCCATTGGGTCTAAATGACAGACTGACATATTCCCCATTTCTTTAGACACTGCTATCTTTATGCTCTTAATAAGATGAATTTCTTTGTGTTCCGCTTGTCATGGAATAGTAATTTAATAACTCATACTATCTATCTGGATTGGAAACCCCTCCGTCATTGCCCTGTGATTTGGGATTTACGGATAAAAAATACCTTTATTTTTAGGTTGTTGTTTCAAGGTAATTATACTGTGTCTCTGTGTTTCACGTTTTTCTGACCATTAATATATAGCGGCAAAAAAAAAAGTTGTTTGGTCAGTCGGGGGTTAATCTTTGAAAAAGGCATTTACTTATAAACAACAATTATACTGCTGCCCACTATGACATATAAATTATGTAGCCTGATAGCACATGTGCTGAAACCAATATATGGGGGCACTTAGTTATGTCCTTACATCATGGGGACATTTATATGGTTGCTATTTAGGCATGTGTGCATTGGCATTACATACAGGCACACTCAATGTGTATGGCAAATATGTCAGTGTTAAATATCACCTGACACATTATTGCTGCAGTATTCACAAGTGTCTCTATGACGATGGGGGCATTAGTGGGTGGTGCCATTGCAGTTTGTTGTTTTGATGCCGCCCCCTCACGTGCACGCAGGCACGTTCATTATTTCCTTCAACCCTTTTACTGCAAAGTGTGCACACATGCGCAGTCATGCTCCGAGGACCTCTAGTGTCCAGGATTGTCATGACATGCGCAGTAAAACATAAAAGACACAGTAGCCTATGATTGTGATTGGCCGCATGGTCCATGTGACCTTGGCTGACGCTGGATTTAAACCCTGACATCCTGTGATCTGTGCACACAGCCATGGATTACGCCTACATTCACATCTGATAACTGCAATCCTCCAGGGACTGGATGCAGAGGGGATGTGGAAGTTTTTGAAGTGGAAACAGATATTTGTGTGATTTGTATATTTGGATTTCATGGTTATAAGTTTGTAACAGTTATGGTTTTTCTTTTGTGATGACACTAAATTAGAGGAAAACCTTATATGATGATTAAGACATGACCATATGCTGTCTTCCTATGGGAGCACAGGGCTATGGTGGACACTCTATCTTAACCTGAAAGGTTTTATAAAAAAAAAAAAAAAACAAAAAAAAACTGCAATCCTCCAGCCTCCTGAAGATCCTTATATCATGGAAAGGGGAAACGCGTAGAGGCGATACAGAGCATGCTGCTAAAAGGGAAGTAACCATTCTTTTCTTCCCTGTGGGGTTATCTATACCCCTTTTTTATGCTCTATTAGAATCATCTGCATGATTGCCCTCAGGCATTGCATTACATGTATTCGCATCGCATCGCTGAACGCTGCATTTCCTATACCTGAAAGACTAAGTCCCCATGCTGGCACTGCCTACGTGAGGACGTACTTTGTAGGTGGAGTCGGCGTGAGGTGCCCTACATTCAAACAAGAGGATTGACTGCCAAATGCCAATCATCCCCCAGGTCTTACTGTGCCGGGCAGCGCTCTGTGCTCGGCGGCGGCTCTCCCTGTGCCCGGTGGCGGATGCTCTCCCGGCTGCGGCGGCGGCTCCCTATACCCGGCGGCGGCTTCCTGTACCCGGTGGCAGCTCCGTGTACCCGGCGGCTGCTCCTCTCTGTGCGCGCCAGCAGCGCTCTCCGTGCCCACGGCCACCTCCAGCGCTCAGTGATCCAAGCCTCACCCAGTTCTCTAACTGTCTCCAAGCTCCCCCGGGTCTGCCTGTGCCCCCAAGCGCTCTGTGCCCCTATTTCTCCCCAGTGATCTGTGCCCACCCAGTCTCCCCAGTGATCTGTGCCCACCCAGTCTCCCCAGTGATCTGTGCCCACCCAGTCTCCCCAGTGATCTGTGCCCACCCAGTCTCCCCAGTGATCTGTGACTCCCCAGTGATCTCTGTGCCCCCCCCAGTCTCCCCAGTGATCTCTGTGCCCCCCCCAGTCTCCCCAGTGATCTCTGTGCCCCCCCCAGTCTCCCCAGTGATCTCTGTGCCCCCCCCAGTCTCCCCAGTGATCTCTGTGCCCCCCCAGTCTCCCCAGTGATCTCTGTGCCCCCCCAGTCTCCCCAGTGATCTCTGTGCCCCCCAGTCTCCCCAGTGATCTCTGTGCCCCCCCCATTGATCTCTGTGCCCCCCCCAGTCTCCCCAGTGATCTCTGTGCCCCGCCCAGTCTCCCCATGGATCTCTGTGCCCCCCCAGTCTCCCCAGTGATCTGTGCCCTCCCCCATTGATCTCTGTTCCCCTCCCCAGTCTCCCCAGTGATCTCTGTTCCCCTCCCCAGTCTCCCCAGTGATCTGTGCCCCCCCCCAGTATCCCCAGTGATATCTGTGCCCCGAGCCTCTCCCAGGTCTGTCTGTGCCTTCAGCCTCTCCCATCCGTCTCTGTGCCATCTGTGCCCCCAGCATCCCCCAGGTTTGTCTGTGCCTCCAGCCTTTCCCATCATTCTCTGTGCCCCCAGGGCTGTCTGTGTCCCTCCGGCATCCCCAAGGGCTGTCTGCCCTTGACTATGTATATAACCCCAGCAATGTTTGTGCCCCCCAGCTATGTCTGTGCAACCCAGTGGTGTGTATATACCCCCAGTGAAGTCTGTGCCGCCCAGAGATGTATGTACCCCCAGTGACGTCTATGCCCTGCTGCTTCCCTAGTGATGTATATTCCTCCCAGCCCTCCCCAGAAATGTTTATGCTCCCCAGCTATGTCTGTGCTCCCCATCAATGATGTAGATATCCCCCAGTGATGTATGTACCCCCCAGTGATGTCTATGCCCTCAGCCTCCCCAGTGATCTATATTCCTCCCAACCCTCCCCTGCGATGTATATACAGCAGTCTCAGCCAACTCAAACCTGGAAAAGCAGTTGTAAAAAGCAACAAGATCAACATCGCCTAATATTACAGCTGCACCAAAGAGTAGAAGCTCCAGCCACCACAGTGAGTTAATTTTTTGACCAAATATATTAGGGTAATTTTCAAGTTGAATGTTTTGTGCGGCCCCCGAAGGTTGGTTAGAAATTTCAAAATGGCCCCCGGCAGAAAAAAGGTTCCCCACCCCTGCTCTATGGGGATGGACCAGAGCCGAGTGGGAACGCACCATTCTGCATTCAAAATGCATCCAAAACGCAGCGTTTTGGATGTGTTTTGAAACGCACATGCAGTGACAAAACGCTGCAGAATATTTGTCACGCCAAAACGCAACGTGCGCACATACCCTTATGTACCACACCCGCATCAGCGGCTGAGCTGCTCGGATCCGGAGCCGCGGTGGCTCGAGGGGTCTCCGGACTCGAGAGGGGGGATCGCGTGCACACTCGAAGTGAAAAGGGGGATATGTACAGGGGATTTGGAAGTTCGTGACGCCACCCATGGTGCGTGGTAATATGGAGTATCACTGCTGCTGTTGGGGCGCCCGGTGGCGGTGATATGGCAGCAAGGTGTTTAACCCCTCCGTGGGTAGGGGGTTGTGCCCCTGGGTCCGATGAGTGTAGCAAATGGGTGCCATTGGGGAGGAAAGGGTTTGTGCGTACTCACTCAGTCCAAGAACACTGACACCAACAGCTTGTAAATCAGAATTCTGAGCACCGCTGCAGCAAGGAGGGAGCACCCTTGGATCCGTGCCCTTTGTGTTGCTTGTTAGCCTGTGGCCTTTTCCGTGGCACCTTCTTCACTGTTTGAACCCTGTAGTGTGGAACTAGTCGGGTCCCGCTCACCCATATGGCTAACGGAGTGAGCTTGCTCTCAGGGTTCACGCTTGGGATTTGATAGACTGTGTTTTGGGAAAAGTCCTATCCCATCGGTGCACTACTACCCCGATTTTGGAGTGCGTGAGGGATGAATCCTGAAGACTTCACCCCCATCGGGTAAATTACCAGGACGCTTAAAGCTACTTCCTGGGCTAGGGTCCGCGTACCCCGTCGTTCCCTGGCCCCTGCCCGGAGATGGCTCAAGGCCGCCAGCTGCCCTCCTCAGCAGATCCATGCCCCTTGACATGATCCCCTGCGACCGGGGTTCCAGCTCCTACCAGGCCCAGACTAACGTCTGCCACCTAGTACTAAAGGAGCCCTGCTCCTGACCTCCTCACGATTTTACCTCGAACACCACACTCCTCTTCACTTTTTCACTTTCCCCTACCAACCCCCAAGTGGGTGGCCCTATTTCCTTCAGGCCCCCCAATGGTGTGTCTGGTGGGTGTGGTGTAAAGTGTTTCTAGGCTTTTGACTGGCTCTGATCTTAGCAACACCAAAGAACAGGGATCCGTAACCAAGGAGGATGTGGATACTGTGCAGAAGGGGACTCTACCCGGCTCATCCCGAATTGCCCTGGTGCGGTGGCAATCGAGGTAATAAGGAGTTAATGGGAGCAGCCCTTAGCTGCCATTAAGTCCTAAGTTAATAATGGCAAGCGTCTCCCCGAGATACCTTCCATGGTTAACCTGTAAGTTAAAGAAAATAAACACATACACCCGAAAAAATCCTTTATTTGGAATAAAAGACAAAAAACCCCACCCTCTTTCACCACTTTATTAACCCCAAAATACCCATCCATGTCTGTAACCCATCCAGGTCTGTATCTAATACTATCATGTCTGATGCTGCTGAGCTATGCATATAATTTTATCATGTGTGATACAGTATGCTGAGCTGTGTATCGAATCCTATCGTGTGATGGAGTACACATAGCCTTGTATCTAATCCTATTATATGCGATACAGTCCACATAGCCATCTTTCTAATCCTATAATTTGTGATACAATCTTTTTTTCTTTTTTTGTAAAATCAGATTTCTAATTTTATACTATTAAACATGTATTATCATTAATTCTTTATATTTTTTTATTAAACATTTTTTTTTAATGACGCATTCCCTTTAATTTGATAAATTTCCCAAAGCACTTCTTTAATCAAAATGGCCTCTTTTTACACACAGCAACCAATTGTGGCCCAGGTTTCCTAAACTAAACCCCACTGTGCCAGCCCTAATACAGTATTACAGTAATATAATGAATCTCTCTATATCACTTTATTAATTATTTCTAAGACTTCAATTATTTTAGTCACAAATCTAATTAGGAATTTTCCATAATTCAAGAAAAAAAATCTCCCATTCATTAGAATAAAAAAAATAAAAAAAAATAAAAAAAAGCTGTAGAAATTTCACTCATTAACAAATAAGCCATCTGCTCTCATGTACTGGATGCGCTCCCAGGAGGTTTATTAGGTACGTCTGCCAGACAGGTGCAAATTATATTAAATTATAAATCATTCTGAAAATTTGGATTGCACAGGCAGGAACCATATCTGTATTAGGAAAACTTTACATAATCCTCAAGCAAATATTACATATGGTTTAAAATGTATTCATTACAATGGCAGTGAAGAGAGAAGGTCTTATGAGGAGCATTCAATATGTTGCTGGTGCAATATGCCCTGCTGCTTGTCTATATTTGCCTTTGCTGCAGTAGACTGTGGTGTTAGGAAGATTTCACACTGCTATCCTCTCCCCGTTCAGTGGTCTCGTGCGGGCTTATGTCCAAATCTTTGCAAAACTGGATTCGCACATATGCGCTGATAAGGCCATTGACTATAATGGAGTTCAGACGGAGTCACTGTGTTCTCTGTCGTGCACCATTTTCAGGAGTATACACCTACTAGAGGAGGACACCCTGGCTCAGTCTACTTCGTCTGTGTGTCAACCTCCAATAGGGGTATACACCCGAAAAAGGTGCACGACAGAGCACACCGTGACTACACCTGCACCATTATAGTCAATAACCCATCAGCACATACATTCAAATCCCGTTTTCAGGGGGCTTCACATGGAAGCCCTAACGGGAACATTGAGCATGGAGATGAACGCAGTGTGAAAGGGCAGCAGCAGCAGCAGCCTATCCATATTACTTAGGTTTTGATCAAGTTCTTTGTTAAAAAAAACAACTGCAAGTAGAACAAGAATCAATTCTAGGAATGTTTTACTTGACACCAAAATCAACTGATAGAGTAGATACATTTTATCATCAAGATGTCCCATGTAAATGAGCAACAAAATTACTTCTGCATTTTTTTTAAATTATATAGAAAGTTTATGTGCAAAAGAAATTGTAATAGTTGGGGCTTACTTTTAATTACAGTGTATGTTTGGTTACTTTACAATATGTCCTTTGTTTTATATCCTGTTAATATCTTTATATCTACATCAATTCTTGTTCACAAGTCCCTTATTTTATATTCTGTAGGTCTCTTAAAGAAGTTGTCCTTAAGACCACTTTACACGCAACGACATCACTAACGAGATGTCGTTGGGGGTCACAGAAATCGTGACGCACATCCGGCCTCGTTAGCGATGTCATTGCGTGTGAAACGCACGAACGACCGTTGTCGCGGGCGGGGAGGAGGGTGTCAGCACACTACGCTCACCCCTTCTGCTCGGGTCCGGCGGCTGCTGCTCAGTGGTGGCTCGAGGTGTGGGCCGGATCCCGGGGGTTCTCGAGCGGCACTCCTCGCCCGTGAGTGAAAGGCGGGTGTTGGGTGTGGGGATAGTTTATTGTCCGTGACGCCACCCACGGTTGTGGTGATTTCACCACCGCTGCTCAATATGGGGATCCCGGGGATGGTGATGCGGAGCAGCCAGGTGTTGCGTTGCCCCTCCGTGGGTAGGGGTTGGGGATCCCGGGGCCCGGTGATGAGATGGGAGATGCAGGGCCTGGTGGGCGCAGGGACGCGGGGGCAGCGCTGTGCCTTGCGGCACTGTGGTACTCACTCAGCCTGAGACGTTGACACAGTTTTACGGTAAACCACACGGCTGGAAAGACGGTTCCCACGGACGGCTGCACTTGCTCTCCCAGTAGGTGACGGTGATGTCCCTTTTCCTTGCACCTTTGTTTCTGTGTTGGTAGCGATGGGTTCCCACTGGTAACCTGCTCCCCGGTTTCAAGCTGGACCGGAGGAGCTCTACTCTTTGCCCGCAGGCGCTGGCCCTGAGAAACTGGTGCCCTGGCGGCGGCGGTGTTTCTGCTACAATGGTTGGGCTGTTGCCTTCTATCGGGACTTGGTTGTTGGGGGATCTGCGTCCCCTTCACTGACGGATTAGGCAAATTCTGGCGACTCCAAGCCTTGCCAGGGTCCGAGAGGCCCCTGCCCTGGTGCTGACTGTCCTTTGGTACACTGCTCCAGACCGCCGGGCCACTACCCGTCCGCGGTCCTTCCAGGAACTTCCAAACGGTCCCCCTCCAGACAGTCACCGCCATTGCTGACCTTGCTGACCCTGTCCTGCACTCAGCTGGACTAACTTCAGGCTTTCCACTCTCTTTCTTTCCTGTCACCACTCTTGCTTTCCTCCTTTACCACTTTACTTCCTTTACTTCACTCCTGGTTTACTCCTCCACTTAGCTCCTCACTCAAGCTCCCCCTGAGCTGACTGCATGGTTCTTCCCGCCTCCAGAGCTGCGAACTCCTCGGTGGGCGGAGCCAACCGCCTGGCCCACCCCCATGGTGTGAACATCAGCCTCTGGAGGAAGGCAACAAGGATTTCTGGTTAGCTTTGGTGTTCCTCACTGGGATGTAGGGTGTGGTGGTGTGATGACCTGTGACCCCTGGCTTGCCCAGGGCGTCACATTCCCCCTTAGCAAAATGCAGACACCGGTTTTATTTTTCTGCAAAATATAACATGGTAAACGGTAACATATTTACATTTTTAATGAATCTTCCCATAACGGGAGGCACATTTCTTAAACGTTGCAAACGATTTACGGTTACGGTTTCCGCTCTCTCCCACCCAAGCAACCTGGCCCTGATGCTGCCCCTAAAGCCCAGGCAGCACCCCTTGACCCACAGTCCAGCACACGGTACCCGAGCGGGATCTGTCCTTCCCCTCCAGAGGGTAGCCACCGGTTCCTTTGGTGGCTGGGCCCCAGCCTGCTCTGCTGAGGGCCCTCCCTCCAACCTGCCTCTCCGGAGGCGGCATTGCGGAAACGGTAACGGTAAAACAACTTATTTACAAGCCACTAACGTTTGTGGTTGCCCTGCAAGTTCACGGGCTTGTCCATGGATAGTTCCCATGCAAACTTTTTAAACGGTCCCCACGGGGACAACGGTGCCGGCTCCGGCCGGTTGCAAATCAAGCAGACAATCAGGTGAAGTACTCGGTAATCATCTTATCATCAGCAGAACTTTCAAACAAACAAACAACTTTACATTCCCTGACCCCTTTTACTCACAGGACGGTCTCCCTGTACCTAAGTGGGGGTCTACCTAGGTTGGGACGGGTGGACCTCTGGGGCCCGGTGTCAGTGAGGCTAGACAGTGGGGTAGAGGGAACAATCGGTTCCTCCTCCCTGCTATAGTGTGGAGCAGGCGGAGGTATAGGGGAGCTGGGTACAGGTTCATCCCTGGGCACTGGCACTGGTTCTGGCTCACGGTTGACCGTTTCCACTACTTCTTCATCCACGGGTTGTGGGAACAGTATCACTGGAAGAATCACCGCGCCGTTCTGTGTAGGCCAGTTTGCTGGGAAGTCACCCATTACAGTGTGGATTACCTCTGCTGCCTTCTCTGCTGGTGGAGGAACTGGTACTTCAGCCTCTGCCCTCAATGCTGGTGGGCACCTTTTTAGATGGTCCCGGGAAACTGTGGCCAGAGTGCCCCCTTGGTCACGACTGACCTGGTAGGCCTTCCCATCTCCCCATTCTGTGGGTTGTATGACGTAAGGAACTTGTTCCCACTGATCATCCAGCTTGTGGGTCTTCCTCTTCCGCTTCAACACTACATCTCCTGGCTGGAAAGGACCCGCGGACGCCTTCTGATTGAACCGGTGCTCCTGCTGTTCTCGACTTCGACTGAGGTTTTTCTCCACATACTCCTGGATTTGCCGGTATTGTGCTCTCCTCTGACTTTCCCACTCCGCTGTCGAAGGGAGCGCTTCTGGGGCCTCCAACCCCATCTCCAGATCCACCAGCAGGCGGCCAGGCCGAGCCCTCATCAGATACGCTGGGGTGCACTTCGTCGAGCTAGACGGGATATTGTTGTACATGTTGACCAAGTCGGGTAACTTTTCCGGCTACAGGTTCCGTTCTTCCAGTGGTAGCGTCTTGAGGAGCCCCAGGACCAAGTGGTTCATTTTCTCACACATGCCGTTGGTCTGGGCGTGGTAAGGAGTGGTCCGGATCTTCTTGCAGCCGTACAACTGGCAGAATTCGTGGAACACCTCTGCTTCAAAGGCCGGGCCTTGGTCAGTCAGCACCTTTTCTGGGTATCCATGGGGTCGGCAAAAATAAGCCTGGAACGCTCGAGCAGCAGTTCGACCAGTTAGGTCCTTAACGGGGACTACCACCATAAATCTTGAGTAGTGGTCTACAATGGTCAATGCGTAGGTGTACCCACTTCGGCTGGGGGTGAGCTTGACATGGTCTAGGGCGACCAGCTCCAGCGGCTGATGGGTGACTATTGGGTGTAGGGGCGCCCTCTGGCTAGTCTCGTCCTTTCTCCTCAGCGTACAAGGACCACACTCTCGGCACCAGGCTTCCACCGATTCATGCATCCCACTCCAATAGAACCGCTCCCTCAACAGCATCTCCAGCTTCTTCCACCCGAAGTGCCCAGCACCATCATGGTATGCCCGCAGGACAGTAGCCACGTCAGCCTGAGGAACGACCAACTGGCATATTTTCTCATGGGTCTTCGGATTGATCAGCTCACGGTACAGCCTCCCTTGGTGTAGGTAAAGCCGTTTCCGTTCCTTCCACAAGCGTCGGGCTTCGGCTGGAGCGGCAGGGTCTATTCCCACAGCACCCTGTTCCACCAAAGTCTTGACGAGGCGAACAGCCGGCGCCTGGTTCTGAGCTTCCTGCCACTCTTGATTGGGCCGTGGGTCCAGATCCACCCGTTGCTGATGTACTTGTACCCTCTCAGTAGACGGCCGGTGAAACGCAGGCAACTCGATCTCCTCAAGGTCGTCATCCTCGCACCCCTCTTCTATCAAATGGGGCATTCGGGAGAGTGCATCAGCATTTATGTTGACACGACCGGCTCGGTACTTTATGCTGAAATCATAGTTGGCTAGCCGGGCTACCCACCGCTGCTCCAGCGCGCCCAACTTGGCCGTGTCCAGGTGAGTCAACGGATTGTTGTCCGTAAACGCAGTGAATTTTGCTGCCGCCAAGTAGTGGCGGAACCGCTCCGTGATAGCCCATACCAACGCCAAGAGCTCGAGCTTGAAGGAGCTGTAGTTCTCAGGGTTCCTTTCAGTCGGCTGGAGTTTTCGGCTAGCATAGGCAATCACCTTCTCCTTTCCATCCTGGACCTGGGATAGGACTGCTCCTAGTCCCACGTTACTGGCGTCTGTGTGGAGGATGAACGGGCGCCCATAATCAGGGTACGCCAGGACCTCTTCTCCGGTCAAGGCCGCCTTCAGCTGGCAAAAGGATTCCTCATGCTTGTCCTCCCACAACAGTGGGGCTCCAATGGGTCTACCACCTTTGGTCTGTCCCACGAGGAGATCCTGCATGGGGGCAGCCATCTTCGTGTACCCCTTTATAAAGCGCCGGTAGTACCCCACCAGGCCAAGAAACTGCCTTACTTCCCTCACTGTGGTTGGTCTCGGCCAGCTCTGGATGGCAGTAATCTTCTCAGGGTCGGGGGCGACACCGTCTGCACTCACCACGTGCCCTAGGTACTGCACCCTGGGTTTCAGCAGGTGACACTTAGAGGGCTTCAATTTCATCCCGTACTTGGCAAGGGACGCGAACACCTCGGCCAGGTGCTCCAGATGGGCTTCATACGTATGGGAATAAACAATCACATCATCCAAGTACAACAGGACGGTCTCGAAGTTTAGATGTCCCAGACAGCACTCCATCAGCCGTTGGAAGGTTCCGGGGGCATTTCACAGCCCGAACGGCATGCTATTGAATTCGCAGAGCCCCATCGGGGTGGTGAAGGCGGTCTTCTCCCAGTCCTCTGGGGCCACGGCCACTTGCCAGTACCCGCTGGTGAGATCAAGGGTAGAGAAGTAGTTTGCAGTTCTCAGTGCAGCCAAAGACTCTTCGATACGAGGCAGTGGGTAGGTATCTTTATGGGTTATCTGATTAATCTTCCGGTAGTCCACACACATCCGCATGGTACCATCCTTCTTCTTGACCAGTACTAACGGAGCGGCCCAGGGACTACAGCTGTCCCGAATAACCCCTGCCTCCTTCATATTCCTCAACATATCCTTGGCGCACTGGTAATGTGCAGGGGGAATAGGTCTATACCTCTCTTTGATAGGGGGATGTTCACCGGTGGGGATGTGGTGTTGGACCCCTTTGATCTGCTCAAAGTCTAGGGGATGTTTACTGAAAACCTGTTCGTACTCCTGCACCACCCTGTATATCCCTGCCTTGTGATGTGTAGGGGTATCATCAGTGCCTACATGTAGCTGTTGGTGCCACTCCTTTGTCTCCCCTTGGGGTGGGGAAGTGCTAGTGGTAGGTGGGAGGGTTGATGGACTGGCTTCATGGATAGTGTGAGGGTCCAGGGTGAGCAGGTTGGCAATGGTGGCATACCGGGGAAGCCTGACTTCTTCCTCTCCACAGTTCAACACCCTCACAGGCACTCTCCCTTTCTTCACATCCACCACTCCTCGGGCGGCCATTACAGTGGGCCAATGCTCAGAGGGTATGGGCTCCATCATGGCCGGGTAATCACGCCCCTGAGGCCCTACTGCTGCCCTACACCAAATCATCATCTCACTCCTAGGGGGCACAGTCAACGGAGCTACATCCATTACTCTCACTCCACCAATCTCCCCTCCTGTTGAGCTTACATGCTGGCGGTACATCAGAGCCCGTATCTCACGCTGCACAGCTCTCTGCCGGCTTCCTGCTGCTGTGGCGGCCAGCTGTTGTAATAGGGTCAACACATCAGTCATACAGTGCTCCATCACATTGGTTCCTAGCACTATCTTCGGGTTGTGATCACTGGGTTCATTCATGATCACAATCATACCCTGATGTTGTAGTTCAGCTTGCCCCACAGTCATAGCCACTTGTTTATACCCCACTTGGGTCAATGGAAGTCCATTGGCAGCAATCAGTGTTATACTAGTATCTGGGGGTGCCAGTTCGTCCGTTCCCCAATACCGCTGATACAACGTGTATGGTATGGTGGTTACCTGTGATCCAGTGTCCAAGAGAGCCATCACCGGTATACCGTCCACAGCCACGGGGATGATGGGTCTGGCCCCGATATATCGATCTCGCCAGTCTGGGGGGCCACTATGTTCTTCTCCTGAGGATTGGCCCGGGGCCCCAGGGGTTGCTCGTTTAACGGGCACTGTCGGAAGTAGTGACCAGGCTTACGGCACTTGTAGCAGATTGGAGGTCTGCTCCGCGGGTTATTAGCACTTCTCCGCTGCATCCAGGGAACATCCTCGGGGCTGTCAGCAAGCTGTATCTGTGCTGGAGGCTGAGATCTGGTCAGAGGTTGTAGTGCAGCAAGGATCTTGGCGAGGTCTCCGTCCATCCATGCGACGGACCTGGGCTGCCAGTTCTTCCACTGCTGCTTGGGGCTGTAGGTATTGGAGAGGTTGGTAGGGCAGGGGCCACCACAACGGGGGCCGTCTCGACGGGCCATGGGCAGGTTCCCGAACTTCTGCAGCTGGGGGCTGTAGCGCTTTAATGGCCCGTTCCTTTAACACAGCAAAGTCCACATCAGGGTGTTCCAGGGCCCACAGCCGGAGTTGTTTACGATCCTCAGGGGACCTCATCCCCTGCGCAAATTGCTCTACCAACATCTTGTTGCTATCCGCCTCATTAATAGGGTTCACCCGCTTCAGCGTGCGGAGGGCGGTTTGCAGACGTAAAGCATAGTCCCGAATGCTATCCCCAGCCCGTTGTCGGCACTGGTAAAACTGCATCCTCAGCTCAGCTTCAGTCCGGGTCTCGAAGGCAGTCTGTAGCTTCTCAAAGATGGTGGCTACAGAGAGCCGGTCCCCCTCGGCCCAGGTCTCCGCTTCCTGCTCAGCCGCACCGGTTAACTGGCCTAGCACTATCGCTGCACGTTGCTTATCAGTCAGGGGGTACAGCTCTAGCAACGGGTTAAGCTTTTTCCGGAAGGCCTGTAAGGCATCCGGTTTCCCGTCATACTGCGGTAGCCAGGCAGCTCCGGGCGCATAGGGCAAGGAGAACGGCATGACCTGAGCGAGTGCGGGGGCCGCGGCACCTCCCGCCAGTACGGCCGGGACCTGGGCAGGCCCATTCCCATCCGCGGGTGCCACTGCGGCTGCGACCACCGCTCCTCCAGCAGCTCCGTCGGGCGCAGACATCTTGTTTCCGTCCCCCTTAGCTCTTTCGGCCCCTCCTCTCTCGGGGCGGGGTTTTGGCCTTCGCGCCTCTGCTACTCGAGAAGACGCTCGAGCGGGAACTTTTCGCGCCAAAGATGGTGACTTCTGAAATTTTTCAGCCGGATACCTCCGGCGGTAACAAGGCGCACCTCTACCAAACGGCAGAGCGGTAAGATCCTGTTCGTAACGCCAAGTTGTCGCGGGCGGGGAGGAGGGTGTCAGCACACTACGCTCACCCCTTCTGCTCGGGTCCGGCGGCTGCTGTTCAGTGGTGGCTCGAGCTGTGGGCCGGATCCCGGGGGTTCTCGAGCGGCACTCCTCGCCCGTGAGTGAAAGGGGGGTGTTGGGTGTGGGGATAGTTTATTGTCCGTGACGCCACCCACGGTTGTGGTGATTTCACCACCGCTGCTCAATATGGGGATCCCGGGGATGGTGATGCGGAGCAGCCAGGTGTTGCATTGCCCCTCCGTGGGTAGGGGTTGGTGATCCCGGGGCCCGGTGATGAGATGGGAGATGCAGGGCCTGGTGGGCGCAGGGACGCGGGGGCAGCGCTGTGCCTTGCGGCACTTTGGTACTCACTCAGCCTGAGACGTTGACACAGTTTTACGGTAAACCACACGGCTGGAAAGACGGTTCCCACGGACGGCTGCACTTGCTCTCCCAGTAGGTGACGGTGATGTCCCTCTTCCTTGCACCTTTTGTTTCTGTGTTGGTAGCGATGGGTTCCCACCGGTAACCCGCTCCCCGGTTTCAAGCTGGACCGGAGGAGCTCTACTCTTTGCCCGCAGGCGCTGGCCCTGAGAAACTGGTGCCCTGGCGGCGGCGGTGTTTCTGCTACAATGGTTGGGCTGTTGCCTTCTATCGGGACTTGGTTGTTGGGGGATCTGCGTCCCCTTCACTGACGGATTAGGCAAATTCTGGCGACTCCAAGCCTTGCCGGGGTCCGAGAGGCCCCTGCCCTGGTGCTGACTGTCCTTTGGTACACTGCTCCAGACCGCCGGGCCACTACCCATCCGCGGTCCTTCCAGGAACTTCCAAACGGTCCCCCTCCAGACAGTCACCGCCGTTGCTGACCTTGCTGACCCTGTCCTGCACTCAGCTGGACTAACTTCAGGCTTTCCACTCTCTTTCTTTCCTGTCACCACTCTTGCTTTCCTCCTTTACCACTTTACTTCCTTTACTTCACTCCTGGTTTACTCCTCCACTTAGCTCCTCACTCAAGCTCCCCCTGAGCTGACTGCCTGTTCTTCCCGCCTCCAGAGCTGCGAACTCCTCAGTGGGCGGAGCCAACCGCCTGGCCCACCCCCCTGGTGTGAACATCAGCCTCTGGAGGAAGGCAACAAGGATTTCTGGTTAGCTTTGGTGTTCCTCACTGGGCTGTAGGGTGTGGTGGTGTGATGACCTGTGACCCCTGGCTTGCCCAGGGCGTCACACCATTAACGATCAAAAATACTCACCATATCGTTGATCGTTGACACGTCGTTCTAATCTCAAATATTGTTGCTGCTGCAGGTACGATGTTGTTCGTCGTTCCTGCGGCAGCACACATCGCTATGTGTGACACCGCAGGAACGAGGAACAACCTTGTACCTGTGGCTGCCGGCAATGAGGAAGGAAGGAGGTGGGTGGGATGTTATGGCTGCTCATCTCCGCCCCTCCACTTCTATTGGGGGGTCGATTAGCAACGCCGCTGTGACGCCACACGAACGGCCACCTTAGAAAGCAGGTGGTTCGCCGGCCACAGCGACTTCGCTAGGCAGGTAAGTATAGTGTGACGGGTGTTAGCGATGTTGTGCGCCACGATCAGCGATTTGCCCGTAACGCACAACCGACGGGGGCGGGTGCTTAGCAGGTTTCAATCCATCATTGCCCTGTATTTAGTTCCATCTAGTTTCCCATCAACTCTGACTAGCTTCCCTGTTTGTGCTGAAACACGGCATAATGCTGCCACCAACATGTTTGACAGTGGGGATGGTGTTTAACAAGGTGATGTGCAGTACTAGTTTTCCACTAGTTTTTACTCCTATCTTTTGATAATTAATTAATTTTTTTTTAGTTTTTTTGTTTTTTTTATAACTAGTGTTGAGCAAGTGTGCTCACCACTACTCACTACTCGATCTAGCATCGGGGTGCTCGGGTACTCATGGTCATTGACCAAGTATCGCGGGATGTCTCATCCATGAAACAATGAATATAAAGCATGGGCTTGCTTCACTGCATGATGTATGCAGGCACCCCAGTGATAGCCATTCGCATTTTCTGAATGGCTCTAATGGGATTACAAAAATGTTTTTGAGTGTTGTATTTCAAAAGTAAAAAAAAAACCAAAAGCCCTCCCTCCACGGAAATGCTCTCTTTATGGCTAGCTGTATGTGGGTGGAGAGCCAAACTGCCAAATCATTGACTTCTATTATATTTGTTACACTTTCAGAGCATCTGACCTGCTTCATTAAAGTACCAAGTACTGAGCACCTGAGCATTTAAGTGGTTTTCCATCTCTATTAATAACCTGACCTATTTTACTCTTCTCCACAACTTTATCCCTGACCTGTCTGGTGGGACCCTTGATTTTTATTATGCTCTTTGATCCCTAATTTTCTCAAACAAACCTCCTTCACAGAACTCCTGTAGTTATATTAAGAATACATTACACATATGTGGACTCAGTTTTCTCAATTATTTGACTTAAGGATGCAACTGGTCAATCAGGATGTTTTTTAGAAGTATCAGACTATAAGTGGCTAAATACAAAATGCATGTCACAATATTCAGATTTATATTTTTAAAATATTTAGAAAACCATATTTCATTGCCTTTTACACTTCACAAATATATGCCACTTAGTGTTAGTGTTGGTATATCACATAAAATCCCAATAAAATGCATTTAAGTTTGTGGGTGGAACATGAAAAAAATGGAAAGTTCACAGGGTATGAATACTTTTTCAATGCACTGTTTTAGTCATGGTTCGCATGGCTTTATGCTCCACTTGAGTGGAGGTCAAAAAGAGTCCAATTCTTCATATTTAGTTTTAATTTGCTTCATTCAAATTAATATATAAGTGGGAGTGAGGACTTACCTCAATACCCTCTTTTTAGTTCTTTGACTTAAAGGGAACCTGTCAGGTCCTGTATGCACCCAGAACTAAGAGCGGTTCTGGGTGCATATTTCTAATCCCTGCCTAAATGTCCCATCCTATAGTAGCATAGATAAAGAGATATTTAGAAAAAGTATTTTTTAAGATCCTTTATCATATGCTAATAAGGCCAGGGACTAGTTGCAAGGGCATTAGTTCCCTTGCCTAGTTGGCCCTATTAGCATATAAGCATGCCCCTGTTGGCGTGCTAACATGCTAATGAATGCGCAGCATCAGAGGCATGATTGATCTCACCTCTCTGCTGCCACTGCTGCATTTCAGCTCAGTCCACATGATCAGGACATCACTAGACCTCCGGTCATGCGCACTACACCAGTTTGAACCCGTTACGCGTACACCTGGCTTCATACTACATATAACTGGAAGTCCAGGACTTCTGATCATGCGCACTGAGCCGAAATCCAGCATTGGGCGTGGTGGCAGCAGAGAGGGGCGATCGATCATGCCTCTGACACTGCACATTCATTAGCATGTTAGCAGGCCCACAGGGGCTTGCTAACATGCTAAGGGGGCTGACTAGCCAAGGGAACTAACTCCCTTGCGACTAGTCCCTGGCCTCATTAGCATCTCATAAAGGATCTTTTAGAAATACATTTTCTAAAAGATCTCTTTATTTTTGCTGCTAGATGCTGGAACGGTAAGGCAGGGATTACTAATATGCACCCAGAACTGCTTGTGGTTCTGGGTGCATATTGCAACTGACAGGTTCACTTTAACCCAAGGTATGAATGCTCAGCATAGAACAGAATGTGATATCAACCCTTGCAAAGTATGTAAGCGATTGTGACTGTAGGATCAGGGTACAGTGTTTGCAGACTATATCTGGGAAACCTATAGGTCTGCATGGGAGCTGTAAACCAAAAAAACCCCAAAACATTACGAGATTTATTATTGAGCCTACATGCAAAATTGCTGAATTTTTATTATAGATAAATTGAATCAATACAAAACTGGTTGCAAAGGTAAGTGAACCTTCTCTTTTATTCCCTGTAAATTTACAGAAGTAGTAGAATTGCATTAATAAGTGCTATATAGTCTCATATGATATTGTTATAACCTGTTCTTGTTTGTAAATGCTTTTTCCTCGTCTTTTCTTAAAGACCCTGCACCTGGCTCCCCTCAGAAGCAAAAGATGCTTGACAAAGTTCTGATTAGCAGAAGTATGGCGCAGGCACATAAACAGAAACACCACAATGAAGCTATCAGGTATCTGGAAATATAATCTTCCCTAAGGAAATAATAATAATCATATACAGCACTCTTCACTAAATTGCTTAATTAAAATTGTCCCGTTTATTTCTTCATCAAATCACATTTCCCTCAAAAAGTCTAAAACAAGCTACAACTGAAAAGAGGTTTTGTTACATACCCTAAATATAGAAATTTATTTTTTTAAGAAAACTGGAAGAGGCCAAAGAACATTTGAGGAAAGAGCTTAAGAATTTGGAAGCACAGAATGAGTTCTTTGGAAATGGTATGTTTTTACCAATTATAGAAGGCAGCTATGCACTGTTTCCTCAAATCTCAATCAACGAAATTGGACAGAGGACTACTATTGCCAAATATGGCCAGGAGCCATGGGATAGAGCAACCAGATCAGGGAAATCTGACAATGTTCATTACTTTATGGCTGACTTCTGGAGACCCTTACACAGCAGAGAGGACAAGGTATTCTCTGCAAACTCAAGCATTAATACAGGAGAATAGTATATTGTAGAGCTTGACATTTAGTTTTAAATTTACACTACTCATTAAAAGTTAGAGATATTTAGTGTTCAGGTGAAATTTATATAAAATGTAAAAAGTTCACTCTTCATTGATATTTTATCACTGTTGGCAGCCATCATTTCTGCTCAGCGTGAATTGACTTTCATCAGTGAACTGCACTGTGACCCACTTGTCCATGGTCCAGCAAGATGATGACACCTGTGCAGGTGGTGTGGTCAGGAACCCAGGCAGGTCATCTAGCATACAGACCACGCTGATGTAAACAGTTATGAATAGTCTGATGTGACACTTGGGGGCATGTAACCTCCCTTAAATGTGCCTTGAGTTGTGTGGCATTCATCATCTGGTTCTGAAGAGGATTGTTCATAATCAAGTGGTCATCAGTGTGTGATGTGGCCAAAGAACGTCCACTTCTGTGTCTTTCTGTGACTCTTCCAGTCTCTCTGTATCTCTGTTGCAACTTGCTGATGACACTCTAAGCTCAGTGACCAATTCCATCTGAGAACATCCTGCTTGAAGCTTTGCAATGGCGAAGTACTGCTGATCAATTGTTAGGTGTCGTCTTGGTTTCATGATGTCAAAGTGTGAACAGCATGATGAGGAGCACTGTACAAATACCAAGTACGGAAATATTGAACAGTTGGACATGTGCATTTAAATGTATAGAGAAGCCACGATGCCACCTTTCAGAGGTGAACTTTATACACATGATATGGATTTACCCAATTATATCTTCGTTTTGGCAGGAGATTACCTCTCTGTTATCAGCCATTATGTCCATACCTGTTACGGTTGCTGCGAGCACTGGAGACTATGTCCAGATTTCTTGCTACTGCACATGTGCGAGCGCTGGAGACTAAGTCCAGATTTCTTGCTACTGCACATGTGCGAGCGCCGGAGACTAAGTCCTATCTTGGAGCCATTGCACATGTGCGGGTGACATCATCGCTGACACGAGGTCACATGTCTCTGACACCTTCTATGCCGATTGGTCGCTGGTCATGTGCTTGTGATGCCTTGCTCGGTGATAGGCCAGCATGACGTCACTCCTGTCGTTCTGGCAGCGGATTGGCTCTGGTGTCCTCCATCTTGGATGAGGCACAGAGTCTATATAAGACCCTGACACACGCCGCATGGCGCTCAGTCCTCTTGGTTCATGCATAAGAGTAGACGCTCTGTGCGCGTTCCTCTAGGCATTCCTCTGTCTATGCTAGGTGAGCGCTACCGGCAGGGTAGCGTTCTTATACCTTACAGCTTCGGCTGCTGTCCGTATCCTTACCTCTTAGGGGAGCGGACATAGGCAGGTGCCTGAGGCACATGGTCTGGCTGGGCCTTGTGGTTCGACTCGTAGGTGGACGTTGCCGCTAGGGTAACGTTCCTTATACTGCGTCTGGCAGTTGTTCGTGAGCGAGTGAGCAAACAGAGGTAGGAGCTTTGTGTGGCTTACGCTGCTGTTCGTCTCTTTTGCACCACTAGAAGAGCGGACCTAGGCAGGTGCCATATCTAGTGGTTCGTGTCCTCGCACACTAGTGGAGCGAACGCAGGTAGGAGCTTTGTGCGGCTTACGCTGCTGTTCGTCTCTTTTGCACGACTAGAAGAGCGGACCTAGGTAGGTGCCATTTCGCACACATTGCCTTTGTCTCTGTGATTATTAACAGAGTTCATTCCACACACCCTCCAAGTAAGGGAGGAATTGCTTTACTTACTTATTATATCCTTCTGTGAGTTAACAGAGGTATTGCACTCTGCCATAGTCTGCAGCAGAGTCTTTGCACGGTGGACCCTGACTGTCTGATACTCCTTTAGGTTATTATCAGACAGCCCCCCGTAACAATGCCTGTTTCATGTGACACCTTGCTTGGTCTGTGTGGAGTGGTGGAGGAGAGACTGTGGGATCATTATATGAAAATATTGCTCAGGGAAACCATATTTATGGCTAGGAAATTGATAGCCCTGAAGTGGATGGGTGGCTCGAATCCGACTGTAATATTCTTAAGGTGGTCAACTCGATTATACCTTATGAATAGACAGTGTATTACAATAGGGGGCATCCAGAAAAATTCAATAACATTTGGGACCTGTGGAACTCCTCTTCCGGTACACTTTCAGAAAATTAGTGTGATAGATAAGATGCAGGTAGAGTACTCCTCGGTGTTAGAATTTGGAGCATCTCACAGTGGTATGTTAAGTTGATATTAAATTGAGAATGGTTTCTATTTTTTTGTTTTAATTACTTTGGAGTAATATTTATATCTGATGGATAGTTAAATGGTAAAGTGCATAGACAATAAATCTACTCTAGATACAGTGGAGGTTATGGAGGCTTTGCTATATTTTACCATCTTATTTATCATTAGCTACGGGCCCTCCTATGTTATGTCTATATAATGCTACATATGATTGATGCTGTATTATAATTGTTTTGATTCGGTTGTTAATAAAAGGAAATTAAAAAAAAGTTTAGAAAACGTCACATTAAGTTCAAGAAACATATGAACCAACTCTTCTCCTTAATTGTCCTGAATCATCATGGAGAACAGGATTCAGCTCGCCACAGTCAAAAATCCAAAGAAAAAAAAGGCTGGAGTCCAGCTCTGGGCATCGTGATTAAGAGGGCCATGCCCACTTGAAACGCGTTGACGGATATGCTACTCATATGACAATGACCTGTTTGTAATGCAGTTGAAATAATAAAGAAGAAAATCATATGTTTAAGAGCTGGATTTCTCCCTTTTTTTTTCCTTCACATTGAGTGCAACTGAAAAGTTTAGCGTACATTTTAGAATCATCCTGAGATTTTCACCCGAAAGCCAAAATAGCCATAACTTTTTGTAAGTAGTGTATATATGGAGTTAAGGACCATGCCCAATTCACAAAGTTAAATTTATTGTAAAGATATAATTTACCGTAATTCTGAGAAATGGAAAACAATCTTTTTAAATAACAATTTTCTATTATTTGAAATATCCTTAAACTGCACTTCCAGAATTTTGAAACTCCTTACTATTTATCAAAATGTATTAGCAACTGGCTGCAGGGGCTGATGACCATGGCTGTATTACAGCTCCACCTCATCCACATCCATCAGAGGCTTCTATAGAGGTGTAGGTGTATAAAGGTGTACGCCTCTGATTTAAAGGAGTTATCCATTACTTTGATAAGAACAACCTATCCTTAGAAGAAGTCTTCGATATCATACCTTTTCTAAGAGGTCATCGATGTCAGACACCCAGCACCCCTACCTATCATCTGTGTGCAACTTCAAGAGTGGCTCTATGTATTCAATGTATGTAGACAGAACAGCACAGCTCTGTACTTTGTTTAGTGGCTGCTGTTGGCATGGGCGCACATAAAAATCATGGGGCCCCAGAGCAAAATTCCCAAGTGGGCCCCCTTTTCCCTCTTGGTGGAGTAGGTGGGCTCACGGCACATGGAAGGAGTCCCAGAATGGCATGCCTCATAAATTTAAAAACAGGGAGCGGGACATGTATTGTGGCACATACACAGTAATTTTGCTCCTATTAAAGCCTATTCTCCCCCTACAATATCCCTTTCATGGCCTAACTTTATAATGCCTTCAAAAATGCATCTAACATACTGCATGATACCCCCACCCTACAGTGAATTCCCCCCACATTACAGCATTATGACACTTGTTCCAAAAACAGTATGATGTGCCCACAATAAATACACCCAAACAATGAGACCCCCATATTACCTCACACAGTATAATGGTGTGTCGCCCAGGGTTATGGGGTACTTGGTCCCGGGCAGTATATAACTGGGAAAATGTCACTTTGGGGGCCATTGCCTGGTTCCATGCCCTGGGTGCTTTTTAAAAGGGGTATATTTACAAGGGAATTAAATGAAAGTTTATCACGTGACGCCACTTGCGGTTTGCGGCTATGTGGATGGAGCCGCCGCTGCACAGTTCTCACTACTGGGGCTGGTGTTAGTCCCCGGTTCTCCTGTTGCTACTGTGTCTCAAACTTCAAGGTTAGTGAGGTCCTTGATGGTCCCCTCACTGTGCAGATATTATCAGGTCTGCCTGGAGTATTTCCCTGGCCTAGGATTCTGTACCTTGTTGGTGCGTGGCTCCGGGAGTACTCCACTGTACTCCACCGGCAACCAACCTTCTGGGCCCTCAGGTCACTGTTACGCTGTTGACAGTCCTTCCTCTCGCTCTGTCACCAACTTTCTGACTGACTATCCACTGTCTGGCCCTCCTACCTGGTCGTCTAGTGGACTGGATTGGCTCCACCTCTAGGCGGCCCTCCATTGGTCCAACCCTAGCCCAGTACCAGTCTATGGGGGATTTAGGGAAAACAAGGATTAAGTGGAGGGTTTTTGTCGTTACCGGAACTGGTCTTCTGGGTCCCTGGGGGTAGGCCCTGCATCCTGGTCAGGGGCGCTACAATGGCGCCACCAGTATAATTCCCACATACACAGTTTGAATGCTCCCATAATGATTCCGATCACCACAGAGTATGTTAGTACTTATAGGGACTGACTGATACAGAAAGAAAAATAATACTTGCCTGCCACGTTCCCCTTTTACTTGCTCTGTGCAGCATATGGATTGAGGCTTCGTGAAGCAGGAGACTCAGATGGACAAGCTGAATGGTGGAGAAGGGATCTGACAGATCCCTATTCCACCTTTGCATTGGACTGGGGTACATAGGACCCACCAGTCACATTGATCCGCAGGCCCACATTAGCTGTACCTGATAACAATGCCCTGTAAGTGGAATACAAAGTATACATCTCTTTAAGCTTCTGCTTTTCATCATACAGATTGTTACAAGACAGGAAATAGAAGAGACGTTTGTAACTATGAGTTCCCTCCATGATGGGGTGCAAGATACGTTATACATTTGATATTCAGCTTCTCCTGCTGCCCTTTACTGATGATGCAGATCAGTGCAAACAGAAGAGAATTGTAAAAAATATGAACATACGGAAAGTATTCTAAAAGATCAGGCAGAACGCTTCATGAGCTCTCTGCCCAATCATTAAGAAAATGAACAGTAGGCGTTGGCAATGCTGTGCCCACCAGAACAGGAACTACAAGTGCATCTCAATAACGTAGAATATCATCAAAAAGTTAATTTATGTCAGCAATTCAAATAAAAAAGGAAACACATATATTATATAGAGTCATTACACACAGAGGGATCTATTTCAAGTGTTTATTTATGTTAATGTTGATGATTATGGCTTACAGCCAATGAAAACCCAAAAGTCATTATCTCAGAAAATTAGAATATTATATAAGACCAACTGAGAAAATGATTTTAAACTCAGAAATGTTGGCGCTTACTGAAAAGTCTGTACAGTAAATGCCTCAATACTTGGTCGGGGCTCCTTTTGCCTGAATTACTGCATCAATGCGGTGTGGCATGGAGACGATCAGCCTGTGGCACTGCTGAGGTGTTATGGAAGCCCCTTCTGTTCATTTCCTTAATGATTGGGCAGAGAGCCCAAGAAGCGTTCTGTCTGATATTTAGAATACTTTTTGAGGATATTCTAATTTGTTGAGATGCACTTGTATAAGGCGCACACTTTTAAAAAAGATTTTATTAGAAGTTTGTCCAAACAAGTACTTGAAAGCCAAATTCTGTAAAAATAACTCGTACTCACCTGTCACCTTCCTGGACTCACTGTTCTACCAGACATACAATTGCTGCAGCTCATGATGTATGTGTAGCGCACCACTGGGCAGGTGTTTAAACCTACTCGTTGCCAGGCCGGGGTGCAGATTCTTCTGCATCCTCTCAGGGTGGCCTGGTCCGGTTCCGTTGCCCCTAGGCATACAAGAAAAAGGATTGGAGGGTGGTAGGGAGGATGTAGGTAGTAGTCAGGAGTTTTATGAGAGTCTACTATTAGGATCATGATGCCACCTGTGGCCAGGGATGCGGGCCGCTGCTGCAGGGTCTCTTGCTGGGGCAGATGGTAAATTGGTAAATGCAGCCGTGATGTTGTCGCTCTCCACAGACAGAGCGGGATTACTCTGGGAGGATGGCGGGGGTTTGGTGGTAGTCCCAGTTGGCGCCGCAGTGCTGGGCGTCGGCGCCGGTTAAAGGAGAGGCAGAGGCAGGGGCTGCAGTTCCAAGTGTTTTTACTCACAAGTCCTTTTAAGTGCTGCCCGAGGTGCCGTTCTCTGCCACGATGGGCTCCAGCTGATCCAGGATAGTCAGTGGTCACCGCTGGTGCCCGTGAAGGTTTAGTGAAGTGTGCCTCTGTAGCTATTCGGAATCCGGGCCAAGCCTCCTGCTCCAAGCCACGGGTCCACAAGGAAAACGGAAACACTAACTCCAGTTGTGAGTGCTAGGTGTTATCCTAAGCTGTGCCCAGTAAGGTTTTTTCTAAAGTGTGTCGGTTGCTCCTACTTCTACCCCATGTGGTGCCCGCCCCCTGTGGTTGTCCTAGCGACTGGGAAGTCCCATGCTTCATGATGGCCAACTCCCCTGTCTGCCCTAGTCCAACCCCCCAGTGAGTAAGAACCTGCTGTTGTTTGTGTATGTGTTGTGAAGGCACCAGCAGGTTAACCCCCTCCTGACCCGGGATAGATATTACCCCATAAAAGTGGTGTAATACTCTGTGGTGCCTGAAGCCCAAGGGTGCCACATGTGTAGTTTAGGTCTCATGACAGCTGCAGCCTATCACAAGGTGAGTGGCCTTGTGTCTGGTAGAACAGTGAGATCATTGTCATGACTGTCTCTCTGCGTTATGAGACTAGTGACAGATTCAGGACTTGAGTCATTATCCATTCTTGACTCTCAATACTAAACACGTTTCTTTTCCATTGGCAGTCGTAGGGTTAATGTCAGCTTGCTTTTGAGCAGCTTCTCACTCCTGGTCAGAGGTTTCCAGTTTGGGACCACTCTCAGTCCTTTTATATATCTTCTGCTACCCTTCACCATTTGGAAGCTGGGCCTCGAGATGGAAGGAAATGCTGAAAACCCTTTGTTGAAGTTGCTGTGGTGGCTGCAGTCTTGGTGCTGACTGCAGCAGTCTGTTGTAGTGTTTCCACCTGCCTGTCTTCCTTCCCTTGTGTATTGTTTTAGTGCAGTGGTGGGGCTAGCGTCCCTTTCCTGTACACTTACTAGCCAGGGTCTATTGTAGGGTCACTCAGGGCTTCAAATTCCTGCTCGACGACATGTGAGGGACCTGTATGGGGACTGGTTAGTGTGGCGCCCTAGGACCTGGTCGCCACAACAGCATTGCCCTCCCAAAGGGTTAATGCTGAGCCTGGAGGTAATTGGGAGATCCATTGGCCAGCAGGTTTAACACCCAACACAGTTCTCCCTCCGGCCAGCAGGGGGAGCTCTGAACCTGGAATTCCAGGGAGCCTTCCTCTACCTGACCAGAGGGAGGAAGTGGAGTGAGTCTGAAGGGAGTAGTGAAAGTGAACAGACGCAGAGTGAGCTGTCCTGTGAATCTGGGGCCTAGAGCTGGAGCAGCTTGGCCCAGAGAAGCAGGAATAGCTGAGAGGCAGCAGAGAGACTCAGACATCGGAGTCTGTGGTTGCCAGGGTATAAAATCCGTCCCTGGTAGCCGAGTCCGAAGGGCAGGAGAGCTGCAAGCCCCTGGCCCAGAAAGATCCAAGGTACAGCTGCAGCATCAGGGCCCGGTGTGGACTCCAGCGGAGAAGCACCAGAGAGAGGGTCTGCGCAGCCACCTACAGAAAGAAGGGACGTGCCATCGGTCCCAGCAGCAAAGAGGGCCATTGCTGGATTCAGAGAAGCAGGGTCCTATCATCACAAAGCAAAGTACAGGAGTAGGCCTCATACTCAGCTGGCCAGAAAGATCATCCCAAGTACTTCCAGGCCGACCGGATCCCCATCACCACCTGTAACGGTCTCCCAGGACTGGACTGTTCCCAGAGTAAAAGAGGAAAAGGTAAAGAGACTGTTGTTTGTGCCTGGTTCTTTCCTCGCCTGTCGGCCCTGCACCGTGTTAGCCACACAACACCATAGACTTTCACGGGCATCAACGGTATCCCGGGGCATCGCTCCACCTGTGGGGAGCAGTACCATCATAGCTGTCATAACATCACCCCGGAGTTCTCCCATAACAGCGGCGGCTTAATAGCCGCATACCACAGGTGGCGTCACGAACATTAACTCTAACTCATCAGCCACATATTCAACTGACACCCACCAGGGCCACGGAGCCGGGCCCAGCCACCACTGACTACCACCGGACTAGTCCGGCCCGGCACCGGGTGTCCCATAGCCCTGGGGTGGGCGAGTCAACTTTTGGCGTCACGAACAGGATTTCGTGCCCGGTCACACCGGGTACTGTGCGCCTGAAGAATTGCGCTTTAAAGACTGTATTACTGCGTGTTTCACTGTTTGAAAACTGCCGCCGCCATTAGCCTCACTGAGCGCAGGAAGAAGGGGGGCGTGCCTGACAAAGAGCGCGAAGGGAGCGCGCCATCAGAGCAGAGCGCTGTTAACCCCGCGCGACCCAGAAGGAAATTTGAAAAGTGAACGGAGCCTGGTAAGGTTCACTAAGGGGGAGGAAGATGTCCGACGCAGAGGGAGGGCAGGTGGCTGCCATAGCCCGAGACGCCGCAGCACCAGCCGAAGCGATCCCTGTCGCCGTCGCCCCAGCCCCCGCTGTAGCGCCGGTAATGCCGATCACCATGCCGTACATACCGGGAGCAGAATGGCTGCCGCAGTACTCCGGGGAGTCCCATACCTTGAGCGACTTCAGAGAAAGCCTGCACAGCTTGTTCCGGGTGTATCCGCTGACTGAGAGCCAGAAGGTGGGCATATTAATGGGACAGCTAGCCGGCGCAGCCCAGCGTGAAGTGAAGTCCTGGCCTGATACAGATAAAGGGACAGTAACCCAGATACTAGCCAAGCTAAAGAGTACTTTTGACACCCGCACCGCAGCAGAGATAAAGATGAGATTCTTTGGGTGCAAGCAGCGGGCCACAGACAGCATAAGGGACTATGCCTTAAACCTGCAGGAGGCCCTGAAAGCGGTTAAACAAGTGGACCCAGAGAGTGTACGTGAGGAACACAAACTCCTAACCGAGCAGTTCATAGAGGGGCTCCTGTCAGATGCCCACAGGACCCAGCTGCGTATCATGGTCCTGCAGAACCCTGCTCTGGACTTTGCAAAGTTTAAGGACCAGGCCATCCGGGTACTGAGAGAATCTACACCGAATGACCCAGTACCCCTCCGGCCTCTTGCTATCACGTACCCCGGGGTGGTGCCTGCAACACGAGCCACTGCAGGGGCTGAGGCGCAGTCCCTGGATAAGGATCCCACTGCAGAGCTCAGACAGCAGGTCCAGGAGCTGACCAAGACTGTGGCTGCCCTTGCCAAGACCGTGCAGTCTCTACAAGTGACCCCATCGCCTGCAAGAATCGAGTTGGCCTCCAGCCCAGATGACGTCCCATGGATGCGACAGAGGAGGGTTCCGCCGACCCGAGGCAGAGACACAGACCGGTATGATTCAACGGGACAACCGATCTGCCGCCGCTGCAGCCAGGCGGGCCACATTGCACGATACTGTCCTTTAAATGGGCCGAGCCTGGGGCCAGGAGCCGACCCCCAGGTGTAAGGAAGCCCGGCTCAACACCCAGCCGCAGCAAGTATGTGGGAGGACGACCGGTCCTTCCTATTGTGCTGGATGGGATCCCTTTGAATGCCCTCCTGGATACGGGGTCCCAGGTAACAACCATCCCCTACAAACTGTACAAAAGATATTGGGCTGATTCAGACATTGACCATGGCCCAGATGATGATTTAACAATTGTGGCCAGTAATGGTCAGCCCTTACCTCAAATTGGGTACAAAGAAGTAACCATTAAAGTGGGGCGGGTAGAATTGCCGTGTCAGGGGATGATAATTGTAGATATTGATCGCAAAGAATCTGACCCATTGGTAACCATTGGTACAAATGTGATAGAAAATTGTGTTGCCGAAGTGATAATTTTGTTGCAACAGGCGTCTGAAACTGCCAGCTCCGGGCAGCAGCGTGCCCTACAGAGGGAGATCAGAGCCCTGATGAGGAGGCAGCAGGTAGAGCTGGCCGGAGGAGAAATTGGCAGTGTGAGGGTAAGTGACCCCCTCCCCATTGCAATACCCCCAAGAAGTGAAATGTTGATATGGTGTCGGGCAGCAATAGGCCTCAAGGGTCAGGATTACCATGCCTTGGTAGAACCGGTGTATTCAGACAGCAGGCCTGGAGTCCTGATAGCCAGAGGGGTAGCAGACGTCCGCAAGGGGAGAGTGCCCATCCGTGTCCTGAATTGTGGGGAGGAGGAAGCCAAATTGCCCCGGTACGCCACTGTAGCAAAACTGTACACTGTCAGCAACAACACCATCAAAGCAGTGGAACCCTTGATCCCGTCCGACCAGGCGGAAGACAATGGCTCCAAGGGGCAGCTGGAAGACTGGTGCCAAAACTTACATGTGGGCACCGACTCCACCCCCTCACACCAAAAGCATGGGGTTTACCGGGTGGTACAGGAGTACGAGCGGGTCTTCAGCAAACACCCCCTAGATTTTGGGCAGGTGAAAGGGGTTAAACATCAAATCCCCACGGGTGATCATCCTCCCGTTAAAGAGAGATACCGCCCTGTACCCCCCGCACAGTATCAGCGTGCCAAAGAAATGCTACGGGAAATGAAGGAGGCTGGGGTTATCAGAGATAGTTGTAGCCCCTGGGCAGCTCCACTAGTGCTCGTAAAGAAAAAAGATGGTACAATGAGAATGTGTGTAGATTACAGGCAAATTAACCGCATTACACATAAAGATGCTTATCCACTACCCAGAATAGAGGAGTCACTAACAGCCTTAAAGTCAGCTAACTATTTCTCCACCTTGGATCTCACCAGTGGGTATTGGCAGGTTCCCGTGGCAGAGGCGGACAAGGAGAAGACTGCATTCACGACGCCAATGGGCCTCTGCGAGTTCAACTGTATGCCATTCGGGCTCTGCAACGCCCCAGGGACATTCCAACGGTTGATGGAATGCTGCTTGGGCCACCACAACTTCGAAACCGTGCTGTTGTACCTGGATGACGTCATAGTCTACTCCAAGACTTATGAAGACCACCTGAAGCACTTAGCAGAAGTGTTTGAGTCTTTGTCAAAATATGGCCTGAAGATCAAGCCGTCCAAATGTCACCTCTTGAAGCCAAAGGTACAGTACCTGGGTCATGTGGTCAGCGCAGAAGGTGTGGCACCTGATCCGGAGAAAGTCACCGTAATCAAGGACTGGCCAAGACCCACCACGGTAAAGGAGGTGCGGCAGTTCCTTGGGCTGGTGGGCTACTACCGAAGGTTCATTGATGGTTTCACCAAGATAGCAGCGCCCCTTCAAGATCTCCTGGTGGGCCAGCCAAAGCAGGCTAAGAAGCAGAGCCCTCCCTTTGAATGGAGCAGCCAACTAGAAACATCCTTTGTCCAGCTGAAAGGGGCTCTCACGGGAGAAGAAATTCTGGCCTACCCTGACTACAGCCAGCCGTTTGTACTGTATACAGACGCCAGCAACGTGGGCCTGGGAGCCGTGTTGTCCCAGGTGCAGGGAGGCAGAGAGAAGGTGATAGCGTACGCCAGTAGGAAGCTTCGGCCCACAGAAAGGAATCCAGAAAACTACAGTTCCTTCAAGCTGGAGTTCCTCGCTATTGTTTGGGCAGTGACTGAACGCTTCAAGCACTATCTGGCGTCGGCCAAGTTCACCATCTTCACGGACAACAATCCGTTGACACACCTGGCAACAGCCAAGTTAGGTGCGTTGGAACAGCGGTGGATGGCCCGGCTGTCTAACTTTGACTTTACCATCAAGTATCGGGCTGGCAAGAAGAATAACAATGCTGATGCGCTGTCCAGAATGCCTCACTTACCCGAATCTGGAGAAGACCTGGATGAACTCGAAGAGATAGAGTTACCGGCTTTCCATCATCAGGGTGTTTCCCAGTGTGAGCATGCTGTGGGAGTGAAGCGCTCGAGCCAACACGAGGTCTCGGTTAACCCATTACTCCACCATAATTGGGAAGAAACACAGAATGGTGACCCGGCCGTGCGATTGGTCAAAGAGAAGCTAGCGCAAGCTGAGACCCATCTTGGCCCAGACGCTCCAGAGGAAGCCCAGCAGCTGTGGAAGGAGAGGGGACGACTGTTCACCTACCAAGGCAAGCTCTGCAAGAGATATGTCAACTATCGAACAAATGAACTTGTCTGGCAGATAGTGGTTCCGCAGAGGGATGCTCCAATGGTCCTAGCAGCGTATCATGATAACGCAGGACACTTCGGGTGGAAGAAGTTGGAGGCCTTACTCCGTGATCGGTTCTACTGGGTGCACATGAGAAAGATGATCGAGAAATGGTGCCGAGACTGTGGCCCGTGTAACTTGAGGCGGAAAGATGATGCCAGCCAAAGGTCTCCCCTACAGCCAATTGTCACGAAGCAGCCCCTGGAGTTGGTGGCCCTGGACCACGTGAAGTTGACACCAAGTCGGTCAGGCTATGTGTACGCCCTCACCATTGTGGACCATTACTCTCGTTTCCTGGTAGTAGTGCCTGTGAAGGACCAGACAGCCAGGACGGCAGCTAGAGCGTTCCAGGCATCCTTTTGTCGACCGCACGGCTATCCGGAAAGGGTACTGACGGATCAGGGTCCTGCATTCGAGGCTGAAGTGTTCCAAGAGTTCTGTAACATGTACGGTTGTAAGAAAATTCGAACCACACCGTACCACCCCCAGACCAATGGACTGTGCGAGAAAATGAACCATGTGGTTATTGATATGCTGAAGACCCTACCGCTGGAAGAGAGGAACCAATGGCCAGAAAAGTTGCCAGATCTGGTAGACCTGTACAACCACATCCCAGTGACTTCGACCAACTGCAGCCCCGCTTACCTGATGCGAGCCAGACCAGGCAAGTTGCCTGTAGACTTTGAGATGGGGACTGTGTCGCCTGAGGCGGTTCAAGAAATAGAGGATTGGGATGCAGAACGGCAGCAGCGGTACCGTAAGGTCCAGGAGTGCGTGGAAAGGAGCCTGTCTCAAGCAAGAACGAGACAAGAACAGCATTACAATCAAACAGCCCCAGCAACTCCCTTAGCACCTGGAGAACAAGTCCTCAAGAAGAAGCGGAAGACGCATAAGTTGGATGATCAGTGGGAAAACGAGCCCTACACCATTATCCCCTCCAACTTTGACAATAGTAAGGTATGCCTCATAAGCAAAGATGAAGGCAAGACCTGCCAAGCAATTTCCCGAGACCGCCTGAAGACGTGCCCTGAGCGGTGCAAAGTTCAAAAGGAAGTGGAGGAAGTTCAAGAAGAGGGGGAGGAGATGATACAAACAATCCTCGGCAAATTCCCCAAGACTTGGACCCGCATAAATGGTGCCGTAGTGGTACCGGTCCTGACGTTCCCACAGTTGGTCGAGCCAGAAACAGAACAGGTTCCGGATTCACCCAAAGAACCGTCCGCCCCGACACGAGGTGACACGCCAGCAGTGGAACAGGAGGATCAACCCCCTGTCAGTGGTGAACCTGTCATACCCTTGGCGACTCTTAGACCACATGGGCGATCATCATGCATACCTATTGGGGTTAGGCCTACCGGTAGTGCTGAGATAGGAGACACACTAAGTAGTCAGGGACAAACACCAGAGCTACGCAGGTCCCAACGCAGCACTCGGGGACAACCCCCTCTAAGGTATAGGGAATCAAATGTATAAAGGAGAAAGAAAGAGTATTTATTGGAATGTAAATAGTTATGCGAAATGTCTGTAATGTTGTGTACAAAATGTTTTTCTTTTTCTTTGATTGTGAAAATGGACAATTGGGCCACTGGACTATGGGTGGCCAACACCTAAATTGTTCATAGTTAGCACCAGTGTGCTCGACACCCCTGAAGAAAAACCCGTCCGGCGTGCATAGAGTGGGGTCATCAATGCTCTGACGCACGCCCAGAGCCTACGTTGGGGGTTTTATCGCGGCGGGTCCCCCATGGAGCAGTGTAATGGACACCCGGCAGGGAGCCACACTGGACTCTTATAGTACTGTTTGAATTTGTAACGTTAAAGAGAATGTGCCTCCCATATTGGGATGAAATGTATGACATGTTATGTTTTGTTTCCACAGTCCGGGAGTACTGAATTTAACTAAGGGGGAGTGTGGCGCCCTAGGACCTGGTCGCCACAACAGCATTGCCCTCCCAAAGGGTTAATGCTGAGCCTGGAGGTAATTGGGAGATCCATTGGCCAGCAGGTTTAACACCCAACACAGTTCTCCCTCCGGCCAGCAGGGGGAGCTCTGAACCTGGAATTCCAGGGAGCCTTCCTCTACCTGACCAGAGGGAGGAAGTGGAGTGAGTCTGAAGGGAGTAGTGAAAGTGAACAGACGCAGAGTGAGCTGTCCTGTGAATCTGGGGCCTAGAGCTGGAGCAGCTTGGCCCAGAGAAGCAGGAATAGCTGAGAGGCAGCAGAGAGACTCAGACATCGGAGTCTGTGGTTGCCAGGGTATAAAATCCGTCCCTGGTAGCCGAGTCCGAAGGGCAGGAGAGCTGCAAGCCCCTGGCCCAGAAAGATCCAAGGTACAGCTGCAGCATCAGGGCCCGGTGTGGACTCCAGCGGAGAAGCACCAGAGAGAGGGTCTGCGCAGCCACCTACAGAAAGAAGGGACGTGCCATCGGTCCCAGCAGCAAAGAGGGCCATTGCTGGATTCAGAGAAGCAGGGTCCTATCATCACAAAGCAAAGTACAGGAGTAGGCCTCATACTCAGCTGGCCAGAAAGATCATCCCAAGTACTTCCAGGCCGACCGGATCCCCATCACCACCTGTAACGGTCTCCCAGGACTGGACTGTTCCCAGAGTAAAAGAGGAAAAGGTAAAGAGACTGTTGTTTGTGCCTGGTTCTTTCCTCGCCTGTCGGCCCTGCACCGTGTTAGCCACACAACACCATAGACTTTCACGGGCATCAACGGTATCCCGGGGCATCGCTCCACCTGTGGGGAGCAGTACCATCATAGCTGTCATAACATCACCCCGGAGTTCTCCCATAACAGCGGCGGCTTAATAGCCGCATACCACAGGTGGCGTCACGAACATTAACTCTAACTCATCAGCCACATATTCAACTGACACCCACCAGGGCCACGGAGCCGGGCCCAGCCACCACTGACTACCACCGGACTAGTCCGGCCCGGCACCGGGTGTCCCATAGCCCTGGGGTGGGCGAGTCATTAGCAGTGCAGGATACAGTTGCAGGCAAGTGGAGGAGATGTCCAATTTCCCTCTCACTAGTGCTAGAACCTCAGATCAGGCTGCACCAGGTCCAGGAAGGTGACACGTGAGTATGATTTATTTTGTTATCTTTACAAAATCTAATCCCCGTAAGAACCTTTTGCAAGACAATCTGTTTAAATACATGTATTACTGCCAGTGTTCAGTGCTTTCATTAATTTGGACAACTCCTGTAAAGGAAACCTGACAGCTGAAGCCATGATCCACAGGCAGGTGTGATGTCGGTGGGGTCAAATTGAAAATGAAGCACTTCCGGCATCGCATGCGACATCGTAGTGTGTAAAGGCTCGATGATACGATTAACGAGCGCAAAAGCGTCGTAATCGTATCATCGGTGCAGCGTCGGCGTAATCCATGATTACGCTGACGCGACAGTCCGATGTTGTTCCTCGCTCCTGCGGCAGCACACATCGCTGTGTGTGAAGCCGCAGGAGCGAGGAACATCTCCTACCGGCGTCACCGCGGCTTCCGTAGGATATGCGGAAGGAAGGAGATGGGCGGGATGTTTACATCCCACTCATCTCCGCTCCGATTGGCCGCCTGGCGTGTGACGTCGCTATGACAAGGAGGCGGGTCGCCGGCCAGAGCGACGGTCGCAGGACAGGCGAGTCCATGTGAATCTGCCGTAGCAATAATGTTCGCTACGGCAGCTATCACAAGGAAATCGCTGCTGCGACGGGGGCGGGTACTATCGCGCTCGGCATCGCAGCATCGGCCTGCGATGTCGCAGCGTGCAAAGTACCCCTAAGTCATTTGGGAGACTAGTTGGACAGACGTGTGCTCAGAAGCTTCTCCCACCTGCTGCCAGTGACTGATAGGTCTTTTCCTGTGTGTGAGAGAGACCTGTTACTCAAATGGAGCGGGCGGGGAGAAGTCTATCATGTAGCTCAGTCCCCAGCAAGTATGTTTTTCTCTCAAACACTGTAGAATGCCATCCGTATGCAATGCGTTTTTAACACAATCTTTTACATACTATAATATGTCAAATGTAGAGTTACCATTGACGCTTTCCAGAATTATAACCTGTCAAAGTGACACTGGTTAGAATTGAAAAAATGGCATGGTCATGAAGGTGAAAACCAGGCTCTGGGGTGAAGGGCTTAAAGGGTATCTGTCAGGTGATTTTTTTTTAGTACAATACTAATGTTATCTTTAAATAGAACTTAAGGAGACCTTTCAGGATCAGTAAGTTTTATTGCTCTAGGTTCACCTGTTATCTTGTTGTAACCTCTGGAGAATTCAGTGTGACATAGTAACTAGTGTTTGTAAATACAAACTGCATATGCACTGCTTCCCCCTCCCACCTCTCAGTGCTTGCATTAGTGATAGTAAATCTGATCTGAATTTGCCCCCACCCCATGCTCCCTCCCACCTCTCAGCACTGATACTAAATCTGAACTGAATTTGCACTGCTGCCCCCACCCATATTCTCTCCCTCCTGTCAGCAGTGATTGCAAATGCACTGGGAGGTGGGAGGGGAGCAGTGCATATACAAAATGAATTTACACACAGTAGTGTGCACTAGACACTGAATTCTTTGGAGCTTACAGCAAGATAACAGGATAAGGTAGAACAATAAAATGTATTGATCCTGAAAGGTCTTCTTAAACCCTATTTAAAGGTACTACAAAATCACCTGACAGATTCCCTTTCCGCATCTCTCTCATGTGGGTACAGAACAGGAACAGAAAAATAAAACAGCCTCACCACATAATTAAATGTATGTATTCACCTATATGTTCACATGCGGCACTTCAGCCACCCCACACCGGGCATTTCTCAAACTTGTAATGGAGTGGAAATATCACATTTCAACATACAGATGAATCTATGGATGTACACACAGAAAAAAATAATGTGCATCACATATACGTGCACAAATACATAAACATGACACATGTAGAAACATATTAGATATGCACACATTATATATATATATATATATATATATATATATATATATATAATGGTGTGCACTCACATTACACATGGATTTGACTTCTCTGTAGATTATTGTACTCTACATGAGATGCTTGCTTCCCTGGACTGCAGTGGGGCCCTTACTTGCCACATCCTTCTTCCTGAAACCCGATTCTTAAAATAATAGCCATAAAAATTACAATATTTTATTAATCTATTGTTAAAAGAAAATGTATAAAAATACAGCAAGGAAAATGACAACAAAAAGGAGTATGGGTCTGACACAGCGATACAAGACACCATATAATCATAACATACCAATACATATCATGAAATAAATTATTTAAGGTGCAACAGGTATATATGCCGCAGAATGCTAGTATTAGATAAAAAATATATAATCATATCATTTATTTGGGCTAATTGATGGCTACATATAAACATTACAATATAAAGTGCAAAACAGTGTAGTAAATAATTCAAATAGTAGCAATATGCGATGGGGTATATCCACAAAAGATATTAATATATTATTTTAACATCTATAAAGTGTGCACCAATTGTGCAAATAACCATTAAAGTGCAACAGTGAAAATTAATATTTAGCTGAACAATTACGGTAATATGTTAAAACTCCATAAATTAGTAATTCATTAAAATATAAATAGATAGCGGCCAATATCTGATTATAAATAAAGCCCCTATAAGTCTTCTACATATATACACACACACACACACACACACACACACACACACACACACACACACACACACACACACACACACACACATTATATATATATATATATATACATAAATATAAAATGTATGTGTATGTGTGTATATATATATGTCCAGGTTTAATAGGACGTATAAAACCCCATCATGCAGATGATCAAAGCGCAGAAATGATTGTAAAAGTATAAGTAATATGACTAGAATCAATGGATCATATTAAGGATAGTTACCTGAGGCCAAACAAAGAGAGAATGTACTGTTGTGTGCCAAAACTATATAGACCCCCTCCTAGTGTGCAAGAGCCTCTTACTGTGAAGTAATCATTTATGTAGCCACCTGCACTGGCATTCAAATTCAACAGCAATTATCACACAGTGTGTGGTACATTTTAAGCTCATTTTCTGCATAAAGCTAAAATAGACAGTTTATACAGGGAGAAATTTTAGAAACCTATTCCCCAGCATTATAATGGCATATAGTGTTTTTCGGAGTGGGTTCGCTACAAAAAAAGCCTGAAATATGTACTTAAAAATGTCTGGAAGTTTGTGCCTATTCATTTCTACGGTAAAACCATTTTGCTGTTCGTATGTTCAGTCTTTTCTCAGCTTCAGTTTTTGAAAAATGCTTGGATGGAAAAAAGAAAGTGCATGCCAGTTCTTTAAAGCGGCTCTTGATCGTATTCACTCCAAACTAAGCTCGTACGTACAGTTGAAATCAGACGTGTACATACACTATCTAAAAAGACACATCTGCATGTTTTTCTCACTATCTGACATGAAATCAGAATAAACCTTTCCTGTTTTAAGTCAATTAGGAACCAAAATTATTTAGATTTGCCAAATGCCAGAATAATGAGAGAGAGAGAGAGAGAGAGAGAATGTTTTAAGGCATTTTTAGAACTTTCTGCAAAGTCAAAAATTAGCATACATTTCATTAGTACCACCATTAGGCCTTGCTCCCACTTGCGATAAACATGGACAAATACAATCCCATAAAACATCGAATTGCACTCGGGACAGTGTTAAACAATCAGGCAGTGTCCATCTACGATTTTTTTTTTCTCATTCCGGATCGGCATGAGAAAAGAATTGCAGCCTTTCTGTTTGGCAGCGAGTTTCACATCACACACGCCTATACAAGTCTATGGGTGTGTGTGAAACATCGGACTGCGTTATACAGTTGAAACCAGAAGTTTACATACACTCGCTATAAAAGACACATCTGCATTTTATCTCACTATGTCACATGAGATCAGAATAAACCATTCCCCTTATAGGTCAATTAGGAATCAAAATATTTATATTTGCCAAATGACAGAATAATGAGAGAGCGAATGTTATAAGTCATTTTTATTACTTTCTGCAAAGTTAAAAGTTACATACACTAAGGGGCCCTTTGCACACTATGACATCGCAGGTGCGATGTCGGTGGGGTAAAATCGAAAGTGACGCACTTCCGGCGTCACTCTCGACATCGTAGTGTGTAAATCATTTTAACTACGATTACCGAGCGCAAAAGCGTCGGTATCGTATGATCGGTGTAGTGTCGGTCATTTTCATTATTTTGGCTGCAGCGACGGTACGATGTTGTTCCTCGTTCCTACGGCAGCACACATCGCTGTGTATGAAGTCGCAGGAGCAAGGAACATCTCCTACCTGCGTCCCGTCTGCAATGCGGAAGGAAAAAGGTGGGCGGGATGTTTACGTCACGCTCATCTCCTCCCCTCCGCTTCTATTTGCCGCCTACCATGTGACGTCGCTGTGACGCCACACGACCCGCCCCCCTTAGGAAGGAGGCGGGTCGCCGTCCAGAGCGACGTCGAAGGGCAGGTAAGTGCCTGTGAAGCTGCCGTAGCGATAATATTCGCTACGGCAGCTATCACAAGATATCGCAGCTGCGACAGGGGGCGTGGACTATCGCGCTCGGCATTGCAGCATCGGCTTGCGATGTCGTAGTGTGCAAAGGGCCCCTAAGAGTATTATACTCTGAACAATATGTGACAGCCCATATGATGAAGTCATGTCTTTGGAAGCTTCAGATAGGTTTATTGGCAACATCTGAGTTACATAGAGACACACCTGTGGATGTATTTTAATTCTGACCTGAAACACGCTGCTTTATTGTGTAGTATTCTTGTAAAGTGAAAATAAATCAGCCAAGATGTCAGGAAGAGAATTGGGGACTTGCACAAGTCTGGTTCATCCTTGGGTGCAGATTTTCAGATACCTGAAGGTGTCTCATTCATCTGTACAAACAATTATATGCAAGTACAAACAAGATGGGAATGTCCAGCCAGGGTTCTGTGTACCAGAGATGAATGTGCTTTGGTCAGACTTGAACATATCAATCCAAGAAGAAAAGACCTCATGAAGATGCTGGTGGAGCTTGTTAAGATTTTGTTATTATCTACAGTGAAAAAAGTTGTGCATCAACATGAGCTGTAAGGCCACTCTGCCAGGAAGAAGCCATTACTCCAAAATAAACATAAAAAGCCAAATTAATGTTTGCAATTGCACACAGGAACAAAGATCTTAATTTTTGGAGACATGTCGTTTTGTCTGACAAAACTAAAATTCAACTTTTTGGCCATAATGACAATCGTTACGTTTAATGTAAAAAGGGAGAAGCTTTAAAGCCTAAGAACACCATCCCAACTGTGAAACACGGGGATGGCAGCATCATGTTAAAGGGTTGTTTTGCTGCAGGAGGGACTAGTGCACTTCACAAAATAGATTGCATCATTAGGAATGACGATTATATGGCAATACTGAAGCAACATCTCAAGACATCAGCCAGGAACTTAAAGCTTGGGCGGAAATGGGACTTCCAAATGGACAATGACCCGAAGCATACTGCCAAACTGGTTACAAAGTCGCCTAAGGATAACAAAGTTGATTTTTTGGAGTGGACATCATAAAGCCCCGATCTCCATCCTATTGAAAAGTTACTGAAAAGGCAGGTGTTAGCAAGACGACCTAGAAACATGGTTCAGCTACACCAGTTCTGTCGAGTGGAATGGGCCCAAATTCCTACGAACTATTGTGAGAAGGTTTTTTGAAGGATATCCAAATAATTTGACCCAAGTCTTACAGTTTAAGGGCAATGGTACCAAATACTGATGAAATGTATGTAAACTTTGCAGAAAGTAATAAAAATGCCTTAAAATGTTCTTTCTCTCATTATTCTGGCATTTGGCAAATATAAATAATTTTGGTAATCATAATTGACTTAAAACAGAATAGGTTTATAGGTTTATTTTGATTTCATGTCAGATAGTGAGAAAAACCTGCAGGTGTGTCTTTTTAGACTTCTGGTGTGGTGTGTGTGTGTGTGTGTGTGTGTGTGTGTGTGTGTGTGTGTGTGTGTGTGTATTTATGAACCGCTGTTGTGATCACCAGATTCCCCTCCAGCCCCAATGCCCCCACTCCCCAACGTTGCGTCCAGTCCCTTGCAGAAATGAACGCATCCTCTGGCAGAAATTGTTTTTGTCAAATTTGGTTTTGACCACAACGCTGAAAATACGCATGCGTTTTTCTTGCGTTTTTACCGCATTTTAACCGCGTTTTACATGCATTTTCTGTGCTTAAAGACAGATGCGTTTTCAATACAAATACACTACTAAATAAAGTTTAAACGTTCAAACACTGTGAAAACAAAAAGAAAAAAAGGATAAATATCATGCATAAAATCATACATAAAATAGCTAATTTTATTAAAAAGATTAATGTGATCTAATATTTATGTATAAAATAGTTTTAAATTAATGTTTTTCAATTTTTTTAGAGTCGGACTACATGTGTGTGAAAAGGGACTGATCATGACCTCACTATAATGTCAAAAAAGCATGCGTTTTGCATCAAAAAAAGCATGTAAAACGCTAGGATTTTGATTTAGGATGTGTTTTGAAAGTTCTCATTGACTTCAATGTTAGCAAATCGCTGCCAAAATGGCAAAAACAATTGACATGTTGCTTCTTCAAACGCAGAGATTTTGACAAATTTTCAGCAACTAAAACGCTGCGTTTTTAAAAGCATTGTGCGCACAAGAAATCCCTATTTTCCATAGACTTTGCTTGGAAATCAAAACGCATGCATTTTTGCATTAAAACGCTGCAGTTCAAAACGCTGCTGAAACGCATGAAAAAACGCAACGTGCGCACACAGCCTAACATGGGGACTTCCCGCAGTTGCAATCCTCTGATCGGTATTGCTACTTGCGCCAAGGGGCTTTTTTTTTTCTATAAGTAGAGTATCAGACATCGCACTGCTAATGACATCTGAGTTTTTTGTAGAAGAAAAATAATAGTAGTTAGTATTGAGTATCTTTATAGATAGGGACATAGCACATTAGTGGAGCAGACGTTGCAATGTTAGTGACGTCCATTTTTCCTTTGCACAAAAATAGTTAGCTCCAAGTAGCTTCATAGGCAGTGAATTAGTGTAGTGAATGTCACTAATTCTTTTTCATACAAAGTGTTTTGTTTTACTTTTACTATTTTATTTTTATTTTTTTTCTTCTAAATTTCTTCTATTTTTTTTCTTTTTACTTTTTTCTTTTACTTTTTTCTCTACATTTTTTCCCTCTACTTTTTTATTCTCCTTATTTTCTCTCCTTTTTTCCTCTGCTATTTTTTTACTTTTACTTTTCATAGTAAATTTAATAATAAATAGTACACTTCACACATGCTCCACACAATACATGAGTAAATTCTCCACTAAGACACACCACCCTACTGGTTAGAAGAATAAAATAAATGTGGCTCATTAATCAATTATCCATTATTCACAAGTAGAGGCATACACATTTCTTGCCTCTGACGCAGGTTCAGACAGTGAGGAAGATCCCACATTCTATTTTTCTTCCTCCTGCTCCTTATCTAGCACCCAGTAAGGCACCCTAGAACCGAGGCAATCCCTTCAGCAATTGATCCCATATGGACTCCACCCTTCGAACGTTATCAGCCTGTTATTCTGGATTTATTGGGCAGCTGTTATGTCACCACCGGAGTCCGCTCCAGCGACTTCTGCTCCGATCACCAGTCAACGCCGTGTTCCTGTCGTGGATGGTGCTGGTGATGGGAGAGGAGTTGATGCCAGCGGCACTGGTGGGCACAGGCTCCGATCATCCACTGGGCTGGGTTATCTTGGGATCTGCAGTACCACTGGCTGACTGTGGGTGGCGTGTGTCTTCCAGCTGAAGTTGCCAGCGTTCAGCTACAGCCAATGGGAAGACACCACACCCTTCTTAGCTCCCCTCCTGTCTGCTCACCTCTGCCAGAGATAGTTCTTATTTCCTGGCTCCTGATCCACCCTATTCTGTTTTGTGATTCCTGTGTGCTGACTTCTGCGTGTTTTCTGACTACCCTTCTGCCTGCTGTTTTTGTACCTCGCTGCCCGATCCGGATTTGACCTCTGCTACATTTTCTGATTATGTCCTTGCCTGCCGATTCTGTCCCTGTTCTGCTATTCCTGGTTTGACCCTGCCTGACGACTACTCTCATCGGACTGCAGCCTTCCACAGGTAGTGATCTCCAGGGCCCTGTGTAATTCCAAATCCCTGTATAGGGGTTAAAGGGTTTCAGGGTTCTGGAGGTCCTGCTTGGTGAGTGGCTTCCCTCTAGTCTGTCCATTACATCCCACCTGAGTCTGTTGATCCAGACCGGCGTTACAGCAGCTCAATTTTATACTATCGGCCTCACTAAATAGACTTTTTCAAATTCTTTTCAGTGAGGATATAAGAAATCTTATGTGTTATAGTGATAATGCACAGTGTCCTCCCCAAGGAACTACCAGCTATAATCGTCTATATAAAATTCGGCCAGTTGTTGAGCACATAAGTAGAAAATTTGAGTCCTACAACCCCAAAGGGACATCTGTATAGATGAATCTCTGGTTAATTTCAAAGGAAGGCTAAAATTCCGACAACACTTGCCCAGTAAGAGAGCAAGGTACAGAATTAAACTGTTTAAACCTGCCCTGAGAAACCTGACCTTGAAATAAGTATTGTTTCAGTGTACCACAAGTCCATGAATTGATAACATTTCGTTTTATACCCTGTTGACAAAACACCTTTTTATAGTCTGATGTACTCCGCACAACCATAAAGGCGCTTTACAATAATTTGGAGGTGGCTGTGACTGAACATGATAATCTTCATTATGTTCTGTAGAAGTGGGTATCAGATGGAACATGGCTTGGGAGGCTCCTTCTTGCAACATAATTGTGAGTTCCAGAGATAAATATGTCATAAATGTCTGAGATAGGAATACTCCTATAAATTAAAGGGGTATTCCCATGTCCATGATCCTATCCAAATAATATAATAATAATAATAATAATAATATTAGCAAATACCTCCAATTAGAAATGTAGTATAGTTTTCCTAATATAGCAATGTCTCTTACCTCATGTGCAGGGCATTGCAGCTTAAGTATCCATGGTTATGACCACGAGCAACTAACTGTCACTATGAGTGGATGTAGCCATGGATACCTAAGCTGCAATGCCCTGCACATGAGATAAGAGAGATTGCTATATCAGAAGAATTATACTACATTTCTAATTAAAGGTATTTGTTAATATTATTATTATTTCACCTACTACATATTGGGATAGGATCTTGAAATGAGAATAACCCTTTAAGTAATAAATTGACTTTAGAGATTGATTAAATATTTTTTGATAGGTTTGTGTGATGGATTATCTGCTTGCAGACTCCTGATGAAGAAGTGATCTGACAGATATGGGGCACATGTCTGGAGAAGAGGAGGGTTCATTACTTTTCGTGACATGTCTTAGACACTATGTTATTTTATGATGATTAGTCACTAGGCAGGGATGGAGAAGATAGACTCTTTGATTCTTAATTTTCACACGTAAGTTAAGAAAACTATGACCCTTGCATGAGTCCGTCTTCAGGAATTAGTCTGAGAATTTCAACATGAAACAGCATGAGAATAAGTGACCTATAAAAGTAGAGAAGACAGGTCTATTGGAGCCAGATTAATGGCAGTGAGCATACTTGTTGAATATTGATCCTGTAATTTTACTGTATGTCTTCATTTACAGGGGAGAAGTCACGGGCTGCCGCACCACTCATCATGGAGCTTTCCCCTAACCTCAGGTTGGTTGGTTGTATTTGCAGGCTATTCTAAGAATATAAAAGCTGCCTACAAAAATACAATTTTAAAAGGAAAATAACATTCTGATACGCCTGGTAATTTTTTCTGCGACAATTAGGAAAGACTAGGAGCCTACTTTGTAATGCTAATTAGAGATGGGCTGACCCACAAATGTTCGGGTTTGGCAAGTCCGGCTGGAATTTAAAAAAAAAAAAGTTTGGTTCGGGACCAAACTTAACGTGGATTTGAATCCGGACCCCAAATTCCATATAAGTCTATGGGGACCTAAACTTAAGTGCTATAAAATGATGGTAGTAAGGGCTAGGGGGCTGCTAAAGGAAGTAACAAAGTGGGATTAAAACAGGACAATTACAGTTAGGTCCAGAAATATTTGGACAGTGACACAATTTTCGCGAGTTGGGCTCTGCATGCCACCACATTGGATTTAAAATGAAACCTCTACAACAGAATTCAAGTGCAGATTGTAACGTTTAATTTGAAGGTTTGAACAAAAATATCTGATAGAAATTGTAGGAATTGTACACATTTCTTTACAAACACTCCACATTTTAGGAGGTCAAAAGTAATTGGACAAATAAACCAAACCCAAACAAAATATTTTTATTTTCAATATTTTGTTGCGAATCCTTTGGAGGCAATCACTGCCTTAAGTCTGGAACCCATGGACATCACCAAACGCTGGGTTTCCTGCTTCTTAATGCTTTGCCAGGCCTTTACAGCCGCAGCCTTCAGGTCTTGCTTGTTTGTGGGTCTTTCCGTCTTAAGTCTGGATTTGAGCAAGTGAAATGCATGCTCAATTGGGTTAAGATCTGGTGATTGACTTGGCCATTGCAGAATGTTCCACTTTTTTGCACTCATGAACTCCCGGGTAGCTTTGGCTGTATGCTTGGGGTCATTGTCCATCTGTACTATGAAGCGCCGTCCGATCAACTTTGCGGCATTTGGCTGAATCTGGGCTGAAAGTATATCCCTGTACACTTCAGAATTCATCCGGCTACTCTTGTCTGCTGTTACGTCATCAATAAACACAAGTGACCCAGTGCCATTGAAAGCCATGCATGCCCATGGCATCACGTTGCCTCCACCATGTTTTACAGAGGATGTGGTGTGCCTTGGATCATGTGCCGTTCCCTTTCTTCTCCAAACTTTTTTCTTCCCATCATTCTGGTACAGGTTGATCTTTGTCTCATGTGTCCATAGAATACTTTTCCAGAACTGAGCTGGCTTCATGAGGTGTTTTTCAGCAAATTTAACTCTGGCCTGTCTATTTTTGGAATTGATGAATGGTTTGCATCTAGATGTGAACCCTTTGTATTTACTTTCATGGAGTCTTCTCTTTACTGTTGACTTAGAGACAGATACACCTACTTCACTGAGAATGTTCTGGACTTCAGTTGATGTTGTGAATGGGTTCTTCTTCACCAAAGAAAGTATGCGGCGATCATCCACCACTGTTGTCATCCGTGGACGCCCAGGCCTTTTTGAGCTCTCAAGCTCACCAGTCAATTCCTTTTTTCTCAGAATGCTACTCCAAGCATGTCTGCTATCTCTCTGATGGATTTTTTCTTTTTTTCAGCCTGGATGTTCTGCTTCACCTCAATTGAGAGTTCCTTAGACCGCATGTTGTCTGGTCACAGCAACAGCTTCCAAATGCAAAACCACACACCTGTAATCAACCCCAGACCTTTTAACTACTTCATTGATTACAGGTTAACGAGGGAGATGCCTTCAGAGTTAATTGCAGCCCTTAGAGTCCCTTGTCCAATTACTTTTGGTCCCTTGAAAAAGAGGAGGCTATGCATTACAGAGCTATGATTCCTAAACCCTTTCTCCGATTTGGATGTGAAAACTCTCATATTGCAGCTGGGAGTGTGCACTTTCAGCCCATATTATATATATAATTGTATTTCTGAACATGTTTTTGTAAACAGCTAAAACAACAAAACTTGTGTCACTGTCCAAATATTTCTGGCCCTGACTGTATACTTTCCAAGTTTCCGTGCAGCTGTCACACAGCTTCTGGGTCTGCTCATTAAATCTTATTAATATCCACTGCTTCCCCCGCCCACCCTTTGTGACAGCGTCTGTGATGGGTTGAAGTCAGACTGCACCCCCACTCTTTGTGCTGGCGTCTGTGATTGGTTGTCCTCACACTAGCTATCTGGGTTCCCTAAGTAGAGTAGGATCCCTGTATTTTGATACCCAGTGCAGATAAAGCAGACAGCTGGAGTCTGCAAACCCCAGCTGTGTGCTTCATCTTGGCTGTGTATCAAACTATGAGGAACTCCATGTGGCTTTTTTAAAATTATTTAAATAAATCATTTTAAAAACCGGCATGCAACCCCCCTCTTTTTTAATATTCACCCATGATAAAGCAGACAGCTGGGGACTAGTATTCTCAGGGTAGGGAGGCCTATGATTATTGGGAACTCCGCAGCCTAAAAATAGCAACAGGCAGTCAAACATGAATTGGCACATCCATTAGATGTGCTAATCCCGATTGTCCTAGAGTGGTGGAAAACGGGGTAATGTAAGGGGCTTATGATAGCTGTGATTTGTCAAAAAAATCACAGCTGCCACGAACACCTGGATTAGGGGTGTATGAGAAAAATAAAAAGAAATAAACATAAATCACAGGGAAGAATCCTTTTTTTTTTTTTTTTTTAAAAAAGCAACAAAAAAACCAAACTATCCTCTTTTTCAAATTTATTAACCCCTAAAACACCCCTGCAGGTCTGACATAATCCACACTGCGACGTCCCATGACGATCCCGATTCTGCTACATCCTGAGGTCACAGTGTGCAGTCTCATTAGAAAACGTGACCAATCACTGAAACCGGCGAGCCACACTGACAGAGCCACAGCAGTGAGAGCAATGATGGTTGCAATTGTTGGTTCCCCCTGTACTTCAGCTGTGGACTCAGATGAACTCACCTGAGGTGAAATCATTGAACTTAGTGAACTCACCTCAGGGAAACTTATTGAACTCAATGACGGATACAATTTGTCTCCAAGAATCGGATGGCATTCTCCCATTAAAGTCTTTGGGTCAATGAAAAAAATTGGACTCCACTCAGATAACATCCGAGTGCGGTTCGATTTTCATGGGTTGACATAATGGAGAAACTTTTAGTTTTTGTTCTCCTCCGAGAAAATCGGATTCCACTCTAATCAAACTGTGGTCAGAGTCTGATAAGCAGAAGTGAACCATTTTTCTTGGATGGAGAAGATACGGTGGTGTGAATCCACTCTTAAGGGTACTTTACACGCTGCGACATCGCTAGCGATCTCATTAGCGATGTGAAATTCTAGATCGCAAGTTCGATCTTTCGAGATCGCACATAGGTCATTTTACGCATATGCGATCTCAAAAGATCGCACTTGCGATCTAGAATTTCACATCGCTAATGAGATCGCTAGCGATGTTGCAGCATGTAAAGTACCCTTTAGGCAAATTAAAGTTGCATCCAATCCTGCATTGAGGCGATATTATGTTATAGTGTAGGACCTCTGTAAAGATTTTGAATTCCAGGCCAAAAAAGCCTTTTATGTTTGGCCCCATTTTCTCTGCTATAAAGTTTTTCTTTTTTTGGGCTATTACATGATATAGGGCGGTGATGTCCCACTGTAGTCCCGTTTTATTTCTTGGATTATCTGCAAATGAAATCCAGATGTCATTGAGTGTTGCTTGTTACATGGAGCAAAAAAGAGCAATGGATGAGTGTAAAAGTTCATAGATACAGTAGATAGGGGTCGAAAGATATATAGCTATAAGAAGGGGACTTGTATTCTGAAGTAAAGCATGCTTTTTAAGCCCAATGTATGGTTCACGTTGTCATGTTTATTGCTAAAATAGCTTTATATAATCCACTTTATATTGTATGCAGAGCATATCAGATGAAAAGATAGGCCCAGTTTACAGGAATTACAGGCTGCAGTCTGTTAAGCTCTGGCGTCATGCCAGGGCCTATTAAGCTCCATTCAACACGTTTAATAAAATACCAGAAGGATGCTCATTAATTTAAGCAAGAGCTCAGGTTATAAATCTTGTTGGCGTTCACATGCCGCTTTTTTTTCAGCCTGCTTTTATGAAGTCATTCATTTATGTCAAATGGTGTTTGAATGTGCTTAATCAGATATATAGAAGTACCAAAAATAAATACAAGGATCCTCGTGATGAAAGGAAGGGGTTCACAGTGTGGTTAATGAGATTTTATTCCTTCCTTCTGGAATACAGAAGAACCTTTTGGCTTCACCGTGTAGCGTGCTGTGTATCTGTCTTTGTAAGTTTTATCATTTATGCATTCACATTGATGTACTGTAATAAAAACTAGTTTTATCATAGAAATGAGAAAGAGGTTGGTTGAACAATAGTAAGAAATAAGGAAATTCAGCTCACCGATTCAGCTCCTCCACCATCGCAAATTCCACAGTTCTTCCAGCTAGTGCATTGGCTAATCCAGGGAAACCATATCCATAAGGAGAAAAACTGGAACTTCTGACTAAATTATATTCAATATAATTTTCTTTAATCAAAATCCATTAAAACATCAGAATGGCAGGATTGCACCACATTGACGCGTTTCGACCTGCCTTAATCATAAGATGATTGCAATTAAAATCAAACGATTGAAAACTGTGAACCATGTGTTGCTATCCTGTCACGCTGATGTTTTAATGGATTTTGATTAAAGGAAATTTTATTTTCATCTGAAGTTCCAGCTTTTCTTTTCATAAAGTTGGTTGAACAATAGTGGCATTTATTATAGTTAAACTAGGATAATGTACTTACTTGCAGTTCAAGTTAGAATCCTATCATTACTTGATCTTAACTCGGCTTCATCTGGAATCTGTTTTAAATAAAATCGGGTACAAGTGACACCACTATGCAATGACATGTAGACAGAAGACAGAGGCCCCAAATGTTCTTACTCTTGTATTTACTGGTCAGTAGTCTAATTCCTGTATGAAGAAAACTGGACTTCTTATACCTAAGGATTGATCCAGATCAACATCATACTCCCACCAGAGTGCGGGATCAACTTAATACTCTTAAGCCGAATGGACTCAATGAAGTAATTCATGTCACAAGAACTATAATAACTGATTTTTAGACCAATTATCACTAATATTTAATCTGTTTTACCAACTATATATATATATATATATATATATATATATATATATATATATATATATATATATATACACACTAGCTGTACTACCCGGCTTCGCCCGGGTTAATAACTGCTGTTAACAAAAAACACAAACAAATAGAATGTATTAACAAAAATGTATTCTGCACACAAAAAACATAAAACAAATAGATAGAAATGTAATTATTAAACGGCAAAAAATAAGCTAATAGAAGCATTTCACAACATATATTTCAACACCACAGATATTACACACAGATTTAACTAAATTCGCCAAGTAATGTGAAGTAATCTTCTACTCCTTATTCGAGAGCCTTTTGATAAACACATTCTTAGTTCTTCCTTCAGGTGCAAAGACGAACAGATTTTTGGCTGTTCCAACTCTTGAACAGGCCACATAAAGTTGACCATGAGAAAAGCATGGAGATTGTAAATCCATTCCAACTACTTTCAAAGACTGTCCCTGAGCCTTGTTGATGGACATAACAAATGCCAGTCGAACTTTAGGGGATCTGGTGGTGACAGGAGAGGTGGAAGTTTTATCTGCCATTTGCACAGCATAAACCTGGCGGTTCATCTTTCCATTTCAGGGCACTGCAGTACATGCAGACCACATCTATTTTTCCTATCTGAACTTTAGGATGATCCTGATAGTTTATGTCTGACTGGTAACAAAAGACAGTTTCAAATCTCCAACCATTTCCTGTGCTCTGGTGGAAGAAATAGCAATTCTCTTAGTGGCAAGTCGGCCTTCTCTCTGCTGAGATGACTCATTGGCCCTTGAGGAAGCAGCTCTTCTTCTCTTATCGGCAAGCCTCGCTTCCCTTTCCTCAGAAAGTTCATTGGCTCTTGAGGGAGCAGTTCTTGTTCTTTTGTCTGCAAGCCTCGCTTCTCTCTCCTCAGAAAGTTCATTGGATCTTGAGGAAGCAGCTCTTGTTTTCATGTTTGCAAGCCTCGCTTCCCTCTCCTCAGAAAGTTCATTTGCCCTTGAGGAAGCAGCTCTTGTTCTCTTGTCTGCAAGCCTCACTTCCCTCTCCTCAGAAAGTTCATTGGCTCTTGAGGAAGCAGCTGCTGTTCTCATGTGTGTGAGCGTTGTTTCTCGGTCTTCACATTTTTCATTGGCCCGTAATGCAGCTTTTCTTAATGCAATTATTCTTATAAACTATATACCATATTACATATATATATTCTTTCTTTTTTCATTCATATAATTTCATTATATTATTGTAGATCTTTTTCTTTCTCCTTCCTTTACTTTTTTTGCCCCCCCCCCGATCCTCTAACCTTCTTGCACGTCAGTTTACATATGTTAACTTATGCCCCTTTTGACTCACTTGGTATATGACTTCAAAACAAACACATTCATTCTAATATTATGGGTTCATTTTTTTCCCAACTATATCATATTTCCCTAATCTAAATGTCATTTGAATAATGTTTTTAGTGTGCTTTATTGTAATGATATATGGTAAACTCTGATATCTGATGTACACACTTAGTGCCTTTTTTTAAAATAGCAATAATTTATAAGCTGTCTAAGGCCCCTTTCACACGTCAGTGATTTTGGTGCGTTTGTGCTTTTTTTTAAACGTACCAGAATCACTGACATACGCAGACCCATTATAATGAATGGGTCTGCTCACACATCAGTGATTTTTCACTGCACGTGTCTCCGTGCGGCGTACCCGCGTGTGATTGCCGCACGGAGACATGTCCATTTTTTTCTGGCATCACTGATGTCCCACGGACCACACAGTGGTGTGGTCTGTGAAACACGTGCCAGAAAAAAAACGTGCTTTTAAAATAAAAATCATTTTTACTCACCCGGCTCCAGCGATGTCCTCTGCAGCCCGTGCAGCTTGTTGCTTCTGAGCCGGCTCATTACTGTCGCGCATATTCATGATGCACAACACAGCCGACCCGGAAGCAGCTGCTGCGGGGGTCAGTGCCGGCCGGATGCTGCACCGCGGGAGTGATCAGCACCATGGAGAGCAGGAGCATGCACAGGTGAGTTAATCTCTTAGTGCAATCACGGGCCACGGAGAACGGAGCCTGGATTGCACTTAGACAACCCACGTGTGCCGTAATTCACGGCACACGGAGGCACATGTGCGTGTTTTACACGCCAGTGAAAAACGTCAGTGTTTTTCACTGACGTGTGAAACGGGCCTAAGGCCAGTGAAAAACACAGACGTTTTTCACTGGCGTGTAAAACACGCACATGTCCCTGCGTGTGCCAAAAATCACAGCACACGTGGGTTGTCTAAGTGCAATCCGGGCTCCGTTCTCCGTGGCCCGTGATTGCACTTAGAGATTCACTCACCTGCGCCCGCTCCCGCTGTCCGTGGTGCTGAATCCTCCCGCGACGCAGCATCCGGCCGGCGGTGACCCCTGCAGGAGCTGCTTCCGGGTCGGCTGTGTCGCGCATAATGAATATGCGCGACAGTAATCAGCCGGCACAGAAGGAGCAGGGAGAACGGGCTGCAGAGGACATCGCTGGACGCCGGGTGAGTTAAAATGTTTATTATTTTAAAAGCCCGTTTTTTTCTGTCACGTGTTTCACGGACCACACCACTGTGTGGTCCGTGGAACATCAGTGATGCCAGAAAAAAATGGACATGTCTCCGTGCAGCAATCACGCACACGCGGTGTCTCCGTGCAGCAATCACGCACACGCGGGTACGCTGCACGGAGACACGTGCAGTGACAAATCACTGACGTGTGAGCAGACCCATTCATTATAATTGGTCTGCGTATGTCAGTGATTCTGGTACGTTTAAAAAAAGCACAAACGTACCAGAATCACTGACGTGTGAAAGGGGCCTAACAATGTGCTTGCATTGCCATTGTTTTCGGTTGGTGGGTGTGTGTTTTTTGTTTGTTTTTTAATATTTGTTTTTTTAATTGTTTTTAACCCTTCTTTTTAGGCTTGGTAGCAATTTTTGGCAAAGCGCCTTTTTCATGCTGACTTCTCCTTGTTGTTTGATGTATACATCATTTGACATTGAATGAATATATGCCATATTAACACTGTGGATTATTTAACATTCTCGTTTCTTATTAGATGATGTATTGTATATCTTTGTATTGCATTGTTACAGTATTTTCTTGAACTGGGGGCTTTTCAATTGATGGGATCATAGTGGTATTATTGTGATCACAGGTTTTTTTTTCCTCAGTAGGATCTTAGTATTATTACTGGGATTGTGATCTAGTATACGGTTATACTTTATGGATTATATTTATATGCGTAAATTAAATGACTAATGTATTTGAGTATTTTATGAGATCTGATATAATTATTATCATTGGTTATATACTGATACACATTTATACTTATTCTCCCGTATATATTATTTATGATTGGTGTTGTCTACTGTCTCCTTCATTATAAATGTATGACCATTATTATGGATATTATACTTATGCTACGTATGTAATTGATTAATTTGTATTGGACATGGTGTGTTACTGAACTATATATTCCCCGGGTTATTTCATACTTGTCACATATCTTTCATCCCCCTGCCAACATGGACATCTGACCTTGTCATTTTCGCTTTGTCTTTTAATTCGAGTGTCAGTGTTCAGCACACATGTGCACCAGTCCTCCTCTGGCTCCCTCCTTACTGCTGTATCTCTATGGGCGGGCGACGTACTGATCATGTGACTTGGTCAGCGCCGATCGGTCATGACGCGGCAGCCGGCGGTCAGCTGGGGTTATTGTGATGATGCATGCGTCATCAGATGAGTCACCGCACTGTGATTGGCGCGCGCCAATACAAATACTTACACTTCCTACCTTAAAAGGAACCTGTCACCAGATTTTTCCCTATTAAACTAAAATAATCACCTTCTGCAGCTCCTGGGCTGCATTCTATGAAGGTGCACCTTGGCCCTGACTCCCCTTCCAGACCCCAAAAATAACTTTATAAAACCTGGCCGTTAGGTATGATAATTACCTGTGTTGGCCAGATGGGCGGGCGTATTTTCTGCTCCGTTCCTCCCTCCTGCCACTGATCGCCATCCTCCTTCTTTGATTGACGTGATGACGCCTCCGTCATCATCCTCATCTAATTTTCAAATCTCGCTTCTGTGCAGCTCTGTCAGCTCGCACAGGTGCAGTTCGCTCTGCCATATCGTGGGTAGAGCAGAAAACATAGCTGCCTTTGCTTGCGCCCGTGAGCTAAATGCACAGGCGTGAGATTATGGGCGGGTAAGAGGATGGCGCTGGTGAGGTCATGCACAGCACTGACCATAATCTCGCGCCTGCGCATTTAGTTCACGGGCGCAAGCGAGGGCAGCTATGTTTTCTGCTCTGCACGCGAACTGCGCCTGCGCGAGCCAACCTAACTGCGCAGGCACGAGATTTCAAAATGCGACGAGGATGATGACGGAGGCATGATCACCTCAATCAAGAAAGGAGGACAGCGATCAGCGGCAGGAGGGGGGACAGGAGCAGAAAAAAAGCCCACCCATCTGGCCAATACAGGTAATTAGCATACCTAATAGCCAGGTTTTATAAAGTTATTTTTGGGGTCTGTAAGGGAAGTCAGGGCCAAGGTGCACCTTCATTGAATGCAGCCCAGGAGCTGCAGAAGGTGATTCTTTTAGTTTAATTGGGAAAAATCTGGTGACAGGTTCCCTTTAACATTGCCCCTTGATGAATGCATAGCTGAAATGTGCATAGGGCAGTCTGTGTGCCCGGGGTACCTCTCCTTACCACAGCACTCTAGGTATACCTCCTTCTTCCACTTATTTGTTTATTTTTGTCCATTGTTATGCGAACCTCCAGTGTGTGGGCGGACCTTCTCTAGGTACATGTCCTTACAGCATATTGGTCATACAGGTGCCATAGCTGTTAATACTTACATCCCCATAGTCCTTAAATGTATGGGCTAATCCATCTGGCCCTTTTAATATACAGACCTTGGTTTGATTTACTTATTTAGTAGAATTGACAACTAAGGAGACATTGATATACACCTTATAAATGCAATGTGGTTGTTTTTGGGTACTGATATTTATATTGAGTATCGTGCTTGTTATTGATGCAATCATCATTAGGATTTAGTTGGAGAAGTATGCACGGGAACTTTAGCTATTCTTTTTAATCCCACACCATGGTGTTTTTTTTAACTTATACCTGTTCCCAATAAAATTACATTTTTGCATCTAATTGGACGTCTTTGATCGTGGTTTTTGTCCTTGCTTCTTTCTATACACAGTGTAGACAGAAAGCTGACAATCAATGGTGTGGGCAGGGTCATACAGAGCTCAGAATTTAGAGAACTGGTAGACAAAACAGTTTTTATCAAAACTGCAGCAAGCAGCTGTTGCAATCATGTGATCTTCTGATTTAGGGTAAGTTTGCACAGTGCATTTTTCGTGGCGTTTTTGCGCAGTTTTCGGGTGCGTTTTTGCTCAGAAAACTGCAGGACTTTGCTTCCCCAGCAAAGTCTATGAGTTTTCATTTTTGCTGTCTGCACACAGCGTTTTTTTTTTCAGCTGCGTTTTTGTGGTGCCACAAAAACGCAGCATGTCAATTATTCCCGCGTTTTTCACTGCGCTTTTCATCCATTGAGTGCAATGGGATGTTGAAAGACGCAATGAGAAACGCAAATAGCTGCGTTTTGGTGCGTTTTGGTGCGTTTCCAAGACCAAAATCGCAGCTATAAACGCAGGAGGTGGGTAGTAAAGTGACATGTACAGGAAGAGGATTCCTTCTGTCAGTAAACACAGAAGTGTGAATCCTCCCGGTACCGTCACCGCCGCTTCCACCTCCCGTCCTGTGCATGTATGCTGCCGTGCGGCGCCATGTTTGGGCGGGAGGTGGAAGCGGCTGCGAAATCAAAAGTGAACGGTAGAAAAAAAATGTCATACTCACCTGTCTGCAGACTCCCGGTGCCATGCCCGCTTCCAGCTCCACTCCCGGTACCGCAGCTCCAGGTGTGTGCAGTCTCCCCGGGCAGTACGATGGATGCAGGACCTGGCGATGGATCACCTGATGCAGTCACCTGACGCATCAGCTGATCGTAAGATCGGGGTGACGCTGGCGCCCGGCCGGCTTGACCTATCAGCGGATGCCGTCAGGAGACTTCATCCCTGATTACCGGCAGCTCCTGGAGTGGAGTCTGATCCCGTCTGATCGCTGCAGGAGCTGCCGATAATCAGGGATGAAGTCTCCTGACGGCAGCGATCGGACGGGATCAGACTCCACTCCAGGAGCTGCCGGTAATCAGCACATAAGTGAGTATTTTTTTTTTTTGCACTGATGCATCATCTGATTGTATAACCGGCGTTTATTCAATCAGCTGATGTGTGATGTGATTCAGGCACTTGAACCTGACACATCATCTGATCGCTTTGCCTTCCAGCAAACCGATGAGATGATATTGGATCCGGATTGGACGGCGCGGGACCTTGACCCAGGATTACTGCGGAGGGGGTTCTTTATTTCAATAAAGATGGAGTCACTAATTGTGTTGTGTTTTATTTCTAATAAAAATATTTTTCTATGTGTTGTGGTTTTTTTTTATCTTTACTAGAAATTCATGGTGGCTATGTCTAATATAGGCGTGACACCATGAATTTCGGGCTTACGGCCAGCTGATAATATACAGCTAGCCCTAACCCCATTATTACCCAGCGAGCCACCGTCACCAGGGCAGCTGAAAGAGTTGGAAACAGAGCCAGAAGATGGCGCTTCTATGAAAGCGCCATTTTCTGGGGTGGCTGCGGACTGCAATTCACAGCGGGGGTGCCCAGAAAGCATGGGCACCCTGCACTGTAGATTCCAATCCACAGCTGCCTAGTTGTACCCGGCTGGACTCAAAAATTGGGCGAAGCCCATGTCATTTTTTTTAAAAAAATTTTCATGAAATTCATCAAATTTAAAAAAAAAGGGCTTCCCTACATTTTTGGTTCCCAGCCGGGTACAAATGGGCAGCTGGGGGTTGGGGGCAGCCGTACCTGCCTGCTGTACCTGGCTAGCATACAAAAATATGGCGAAGCCCACGCAATTTTTTTGGGGGGCAAAAAACTCCTGCATACAGTCCTGGATGGAGGATGCTGAGCCTTGTAGTTCTGCAGCTGCTGTCTGCTCTCCTGCATACACTATTGGATGGACAAAAGTAAAAGGTTGCCTAGCTCACCTATATAATGGAAGCCAAAAAATCCTGGATTGTGCACGGAGGAAAGCTGGTGAGCAAGTCCATGTAGGAATGATGAGGAGAGGATTTCACCAGCACATAAATCCAGGCAACTTGTATCTTTAAAAATGAAGATTCTTTATTCATATATTGTTAAAAAGTCCATGCTGTGGTAGTCAAGCCCATGTTAGCGAGGACGCGTTTCGAACATCCAGTTCTTATTCAGTCTCAGACTGAATAAGAACTGGATGTTCGAAACGCGTCCTCTCTAACATGGGCTTGACTACCACAGCATGGACTATTGGATGGAGTATGCTGAGCCTTGTAGTTCTGCTCCCCCTGCCTCTCCCTCCAGCATACAGTCCTGTATGGAGCATGCTGAGCCTTGTAGTTTTGCAGCTATCTGCTCTCCTGCATACACTAGTGGAGAATGAAGAACATATTGAAGAAGGAAATGACATCAGACCTTTTTTTTTTTTCAACAATCTTTAATGGCATTGTTCACTGATAAAAAACGCATAAAGACGCAGTGAGCAAAAACGCACCAAATCGTGGCAAATTGCCGCAAAAAAACGCACAAAAATGCAGCGTCAAAAAAACGCAGTGTGTGAACCTAGCCTAAGTGTCAAAAAAAATGGTGACATCATTATTTTAATAGGAATCTGTTGGGTGTATTATCTTTGCCCTTGTTACTTATGTAATTCCACATAGAACCCTGTTCTCATTGTATTTTTGTATTTTTTTCCACAATTCTTTTTAACTTATCTTATAATTCTATTGTGTTTTCATCCTTGGTGTTTTGAAGAGAATAAACAAAGAATAATATAAAAAAATCTATACATCTTTTGCTGATCTGAAGATGTTATTCATTGCATTGTCATATTCAGTAATAAAATGGGAAGCTGGCTATAGCTGAAGACTTGCTATTGCTTTCCTGGCTTGATAACGGATTCTGTTATGCCAGTAGGTATGCCATTTTCCTCAACTTTACCTTCTAAATACCCTATAAGGCTCACCACTAGAGAGATAGAAAATGTTCCATCATAAACCTTATAAATAAGGTTGATCACCCTATTCAAGTAGAAATCTAAGTGACAGCACTCCCGCAACGTGGGAATAAGACCAGCCTCATCTAAATGACATCTACGACATCTAGCATTGGACCTGCAAACTATTTTATTTTATGAAGATGGGGCTTATATACTTTGTTTTTTTCTGAATTACACATATTACCACAATTACTCTTTTTTCACAATGTCAATTAATAAGTCATATTATCCAACTAATGCTCATGTGTCACTTGGCCCATGCCAATGTCCCATATGCTTTTCTCAGCAAGGGAAATTTAGTATATAGTATTCCATCAAAAGACATCCATAACTCTGACATATGATTCCTTTAGTGCCTTAATGGATAATGTCTATGATGTAATTAATTAGTTTTAATTTTCATATGCAGCTCCATCACAAGACACTATTTTAAATACCGATACATAATGCTATTTTGTTTTTCAAATTCTACTTTTGATTTTTCAGAGCTTTTGAGTTTTCTACTCATGTACAACAGATTTAAAGCCTAGTCTTTCCCTTGTCCAAAACCCTTCTACCAAATAAAGGTTGCTCCATATTAGAGTGAGATGTATCAAACCAGTTAATCATTTCTAGTGAGGAGCGAGCACTAAAATGCTCAAGTGTTTGGCACTCAAATTGAGCAGGTCGGATTCTCAGACGGCCTTAACTCGTGTAATGAGCATAATAGAAGTCAATTGGGAACTCAAGCAGTTTTCCAGAAGCCCCTAATGCTATTTAGCATATATCTTGTTGTTACAAATACAGTATTTGCTTTTTGCTTTAAGAAATCAAGAACATCCTGGAATTTAAATTTAACTCTCAGTACTCAAACGTGTCCTCATCATTTGTTCTGTTTCTTTCTAGAAATAAAAATGAGAACCCTAGTCCAGCTGGAACTGACCTTCTGAAAGATCTGGCTATGGTAGGTTGATATGTCAAAAATGCCTGAGAAACACTGATATCATTATGTTTGGCTGATCAATTGGATGAATTTGTTAAAAAAAAATATACTTTGTTTCTTTACTTTAGAATGATTCTCTTCTGGACGAAGTAGTTGAAGAAATAATGAGTCCCAACTTTTCACTCCTCCCCCAGAAAATGAATTCTAGGAAAGCGCGGTATCCTTTCAGTTTTTGTAACATAATGTGTAATATAGATGTATGTGAAAGTGTTGGCACCCTTGAAGTTATTCCAGAAAATTAAGTATTTCTCCCAGAAAATTAATGCAATTGGACATGTTTTGTAATACATGTTTATTTCTCTTGTATGTATAGGAACAACGCAAAACAAACTGAGAAAAAAGGCATAGTGGACATAATTTCACAGAAACTCCCAAAAATGGTCAGGAAAATTGTTCCTACCTTTCCAAAATTGTGGGTAAACAACTTTGTTAAAGCATGTGATGCTCATTTAAACTCAACTGTGACAAGTAACAGGTGTGGGCAATATGAATATCACATCTGAAACCAGATAAAAAGGGGAGAAGTTGACTCAATCTTTGCATTGTATGTCTATGTGTGCCACAATAAGGATGGAGAACAGAAAGAGAAGAGAAGTGTCTGAGTACTTAAGAACCAAAAATGTTGACACATATCAAGAATCTCCCAGGATGTGGATGGCAGATAAAATTTGATGAAAGGTTGCAACTCAGGATAGTCTGGATGGTGGATAATCCGCCCCAATCAAGTTCACTGAAATTCAAGCTGTCCTGCAGCTTAAGGGTGCATTAGTGACAGCGCAAATTCTCCATCCACATTTGAATTAAATAAAACACTATGGCAGAAGACCCAGGAGGACCCAACTGCTGACACAGTGACATAAAAAAGCTAGACTGCACTTTGCCAAAACTTACGTGAGTAAGCCAAAATCCTTCTGGGAAAGTGTCTTGTTTACAGATTAGTCCAAGATAGAGCTATTTGGTAAAGTGCATCAGTCTACTGTTGACCAAAAATGGATTAAGGCCTACAAAGAAAAGAACACAGTACTTACAGTTAATATAGTGGAGGTTCAAAGATGTTTCTTGCAGGTTGTTTTGCTGCCTTTGTTATTGGGTGCCTTGACTTTGTGCAAGGCATCGTGAAATCTGAAGATTACCAAATGATTTTGAGTCGCAATGTAGTGCCCAGTGCCAGAAAGCTGAGTTTGTGACCTAGGTCATGGGTCTTCCATCAGGACAATGACCCCAAACAAACTTCAAGTAGCCCCTAGAAATAGATGGAAACAAAGCGTTCGAGTCTGGATCTATATCCTATTGAACATCAGTAGAGAGATTTTAAAATTGCTGTTGGAAGAAGGTGCCTTCAAAAATGAGAGACCTGGAACAGTTTGCAAAAAAAGAGTAATCCAAAATTCCAGCTGAGAGGTATAAGATGCTTGTTAATTGTTATAGGAAGCGATTTATTGCAGTTATTTATTCCAAGGTGTGTGCAACCAAATATTAAGTTGAGGGTGCCAACAACAATTTTGTCCAGTCCATATTGGGGGGCTTTTGTGAAATTATGTCCAATTTGCCTTTTTTCTCAGTTTTTTTTCTGTTCCAATACACACACAGGATAATAACCTATAACCAGTATAGCAAAACATGTAATTTCAATAATTTTCTGTGAGAAATACTGCATTTTCTGGAACAATTACACTTTTGGCCATGACTGTATATATGTACAGTTGAAACCAGAAGTTTCCATCCACTATCTATAAAGACACATCTGCATGTTTTTCTCACTATCTGACATGAAATCAGAATAAATCTTTTCTGTTTTAAGTTAATTAGGAACCAAAATTATTTATATTTGCCAAATGCCACAATAATGAGAGAGAGAGAGAATGTTTTAAGGCATTTTATTACTTTCTGCAAAGTTAAAAGTTTACATACATTAAGAGTACTATGCCTTTAAACAATATAGCTCAGCCCACACGATGATGTCATGTCTTTGGAAGCTTCAGGTTTATTGTCAACATCTGAGTTAATTAGAGACACACCTGTGGATGTATTTTAATGGACACCTGAAACACACTGCTTCTTTGTGTAGCATCATGGGAAAGTGAAAACAAATCAGCCAAGATCTCAGGAAGAAAATTGTGGACTTGCAGAAGTCTGGTTCATCCTTGCGTGTAATTTCTAGATACCTGAAGGTGCCTCGTTCATCTGTACAAACAATTATACACAATTCAAATAAGATGGGAATGTCCAGCCATTATACCGCTCAGAAAGGAGACAGGTTCTGTGTAAAGCTTGAGTTGCACTTGCGTATGACTTGTGCTAGTTTTGCATCAGTATCACCCAGCATGGCCTGACGCACTTCGATCACGAACGCCTCGGCTGCATGGAAATATATTCAGCTGACCCTCTCCTGTCAGGGGAGTATGCAGCCGTGCCGGGTGATGCGATGCAAGACTCGCACGAGTCATACACAAGTGGAACCGTACCCTTACAGAGATGAACTTGCTTTGGTCAGACAAGTGCATTTCAAGCCAATAACAAAAGCAAAAGACCTTGTGAAGATGCTGGCGGAAGCTGGTAAGATTTTGCCGGGGTGGCAGCATCATGTTGTGGGCTTGTTTTGCTGCAGGAAGGACTGGAGAAATTCACAAAATAGATGGCATCATAAGGAAAGAAGATTATGTGGCAATACTGAAGCAACATCTCAAGACATCAGCCAGGAACTTAAAGCCTGGGTGGAAATGGGTCTTCCGAATGGACAATGTCCCAACGCATACTGCCAAACTGGTTACAAAGTGGCTTAAGGATAACAAAGTCAATGTTTTGGAGTGGCTATCACAAAACCCTGATCTCAGTCCTATTGAAAATTTATGGGCAAAGCTGAAAAGGCTGGTATGAGCAAGGCAACCTACATACATACGTAGCTCAGTTACATCAGTTCTGTCAGGAGGAATGAGCCCCAATTCCTACCAACTATTGGGAGAAGCTTGTGGAAGGAGATACAAAATGTTTGACCCAAGTCATACACTGTAAGGGCAATGGTACCAAATACTGATGAAATCTTTTGACTTTGCAAAACATAATAAAAATGCCTTAAACTCTCTCTCTCTCTCTCTCTCTCTCACTCTCTCTCTCATTATTCTGTCATTTGGCAAATGTAAATAATTTTGGTTCCTAATTGACCTAAAATGGGATTTATTCTGCTTTCATGAGGTAAAATACTGACCAAATACTGAACCAGTGAACATGGCTTATAGGTTTGTATCTCTGATTTCTAGGTGACGAAACGTTGACTTAAGGGGGCTTTACACGCTACGACATCGCTAATGCAAACTCGTTGGGGTCACGGAATTGGTGACGCACATCCGGCCGCATTAGCGATGCTGTTGCGTGTGACACCTATGAGCGATTTTGCATTGTTGCAAAAACATGCAAAATCGCTCATCGGTGACATGGGGGTCCATTCTCAAAAATCGTTACTGCAGCAGTAACGAAGTTGTTCCTCGTTCCTGCGGCAGCACACATCGCTCCGTGTGACACCGCAGGAACGAGGAAGCTCTCCTTACCTGCCTCCCGGCCACAATGCGGAAAGAAGGAGGTGGGCGTGATGTTACGTCCCACTCATCTCCGCCCCTCCGCTTCTATTGGCCGGCGGTTCAGTGACGCTGCTGTGACGTCGCTGTGACGCTGAACGAACCGCCCCGTTAGAAAGGAGGCGGTTCGCCGGTCACAGCGACGTCGCCGGGCAGGTAAGTAGTGTGACGGGTCTGGGCGATGTTGTGCGGCACGGGCAGCGATTTGCCAGTGTCGCACAACAGATGGGGGCGGGTACCCACGCTGGCGATATCGGTACCGATATTGCAGCGTGTAAAGCGGCCTTTAGCCTAGAAATCCCATTTTTTTGACAAGTTCACTGACTCTAGAAATCTGATAGGGCCTTAAAGTTGTGCTCTAGTTTTTTATAGTAATGCTTCTGATTTATTTATGCCATTAAAGGGCTATTCTCATCTCCAAGATCCTATCCCAATATGTAGTAGGTGTAGTAATAATAATAATAATAATAAAAAATATATTAGCAAATACCTCTAATTAAAAATGTAGTATAGTTCTTATTAGCTATATTTCTTACATATCTTGCATCTTGCAGGGTATTACAGTAGATTAAGGTATTCATGGTTACGACTCATTCATGTGGTGACAGTTAGTTGCTTGTAGTTCTAACCATGAATACCTAAGTTACTGTAATGCCCTGCACATGAGGTAAGACATATAGCTAATTGGAAGAACTATACTAAATTTCTAATTGGTGGTATTTGCTAATATCATTATTATTACACCTACTACATATTGGAATAGGATCTTGGAGTTGGGAATACAGTAATCCTTTAAGTAAATGAACATAGTTTATGTTGTTTTTCTTAAATTAAGCCGGTATAAGCCAAATGCAAAGAAGACGGTTGGAAGCATCTATAGACCACAGTGTTCTTCTTATAGAAGAGGAAATTATTCTTGAGGTCAGTATTCCTTACTGTTCCAAAAATAGAGCTGAAATGAACTAATAATACTATACAAGTATACCTACTATGATAAAATTCCTGAACTAATACAGTATAAGTTTCCATGCTCAATAACATCTTATGAGATCTCATATTTCATAAGTCTGGGATTTTCAAGAATGTTTAGGTGATTTTTCTTTACTTTCAGGAATGTTGGAAGTTTTGTTATTATAATTTGTTTGGATATTTTTTTTAATTCATTTTGTATTTCATAACATAAACTAATATTAAATGCCGTATAAATATTTTAGGTTACCAAACATATAGATCCTAAACCCATACTACCCACAAAAAAACAAAATATATTATACTCTATGTTTTTTGAATATTTTTATATTTATATTAGTATGAATGCGGGTTCACTTTTACTGCAAACTTTTTTTCACTGTTTTGCTAATATGCTTTAGCATTGCTTTTTGGAGAAGCTGTGATGATGTGCTGCATATTTATGGAAATATTGGTGAAATAGTGACCAACAAACTGAACCATATAATGATGATCAATACACCCTGCAGGCACTAAAGAATTATGAAGGAAAAGTTTATCTGTCTTGAATACAGAGTCTCTTGGAGGATACTCTGGTTTAATATATACTGTGTGCAGAATTATTAGGCAAGTGAGTATTTTGACCATATCATCATTTTTATGTAGATATTACAACTCCAAGCTGTATAACTACAGTTAACATGGTTCCACATTAATTGTTAAAGACTTGAGAAGAATAAATATGTGTGTGTATATATGCCTATATATTTGCCTATGCCAAACATGGTATCCATCCACAGACAGCCGTTTCGGGGTATTTGCCCCTCATCAGTGTGGAGTAGGAATCTGGCTAGTGGGACATTGCCTAGTAAAAGACTATGTGAGCAAGGAATCCCACTAGCCAGATTCCTACTCCACACTGATGAGGGGCAAATACCCCGAAACGGCTGTCTGTGGATGGATACCATGTTTGGCATAGGTGGTCTCCTTGACTGGAGACTGCCCTTCCCGTGGTTGTTCCTTCCCGGTGAAAGACCTAGCTAGTTTCCTGCCAGCGTTGAGAAATATGTGATGGTGTCTCCGCAGGCCTTCTTGCTTTGAATATTTCACAGGGGGCATTGCTCTAGAATCACTGCGTTGAGAAACACGTGATGGTGTCTCCGCAGTGGTGGATGTTGATCTCCCTAAGGTCAACCATCCTTGCTCACATAGTCTTTTACTAGGCAATGTCCCACTAGCCAGATTCCTACTCCACACTGATGAGGGGCAAATACCCCGAAACGGCTGTCTGTGGATGGATACCATGTTTGGCATAGGTGGTCTCCTTGACTGGAGACTGCCCTTCCCGTGGTTGTTCCTTCCCGGTGAAAGACCTGGATAGTTTCCTGCCAGCGTTGAGAAACATGTGATGGTGTCTCCGCAGGCCTTCTTGCTTTGTATATAGATATATATATATATATATATGTATACAGTGCTGGCCAAAAGTTGCAATTCTGTCAGATAATACTCAGTTTCTTCTTGAAAATGATTGCAATCACAAATTCTTTGGTATTATTATCTTCATTTAATTTGCTTGCAATGAAAAAACACAAAGGAGAATGAAACAAAAATCAAATCATTGATCATTTCACATAAAACTCCAAAAATGGGCCAGACAAAAGTATTGGCACCCTTAGCCTAAGGGGTACTTTACACATTGCGACATCGCTACCACTATATCGCCGGGGTCACGTCATTAGTGACGCACATCCGGCGTCAGTAGCGACATCGCAACGTGTAAATCCTAGGTGGAACAATGAACGAGCACAGAAGCGTACAATCCCGCTGATCTGTGTAACATCGTTCATTTCCATAATGTTGATGCGACCGCAGGTACGATGTTGTTTGTCATTCCTGCGGCACCACACATCATTGTGTGTAAACCCGCAGGAGCGACAAACATCTCCCGTCCACCAGCAATGCGGAAGGAAGGAGGTGGGCAAAATGTTATGTCCCGCTCATCTCCGCCCCTCCGCTTCTATTGTCCGGCCGATTAGTGACGTCGCGCTGATGTTGCTTTGACGCCGAACGCACCTCCCCCTTGAAGGACGGATTGTTTGTCACAGCGACGTCGCTGACCAGGTATGTACGTGTGACGCTGCCGTAGCGATAATGTTCACTATGGCAGCAATCACCACATATCGCATGTGCGACGGGGGCGGGTGCTATCGCGCTGGACATTGCTAGCATCGGCTAGCGATGTCGCAGTGTGTAAAATACCCCTAATACTTGGTTGCACACCCTTTAGCCAAAATAACTGCGAACAACCGCTTCTGGTAACCATCAATAAGTTTCTTACAATGCTCTGCTGGAATTTTAGACCATTCTTCTTTGGCAAACTGCTCCAGGTCCCTGAGATTTGAAGGGTGCCTTCTCCAAACTGCCATTTTGAGATCTCTCCACAGGTGTTCTATGGGCTTCAGGTCTGGACTCATTGCTGGCCACTTTAGTAGTCTCCAGTGCTTTCTATCAAACCATTTTCTAGTGCTTTTTGAAGTGTGTTTTGGATCATTGTCCTGCTGGAAGACCCATGACCTCTGAGGAAGACCCAGCTTTCTCACACTGGGCCCTACATTATGCTGCAAAATTTGTTGGTAGTCTTCAGACTTCATAATGCCATGCACACGGTCAAGCAGTCCAGTGCCAGAGGCAGCAAAGCAACCCCAAAACATCAGGGAACATCCGCCATGTTTGATTGTAGGGACCGTGTTCTTTTCTTTGACTGCCTCTTTCTTTTTCCTGTAAACTCTATGTTGATGGCTTTTCCCAAAAAGCTCCACTTTTGTCTCATCTGACCAGACAACATTCTTCCAAAACATTTTAGACTTTCTCAGGTAAGTTTTGGCAAACTCCAGCCTGGCTTTTTTATGTCTTGGGGTAAGAAGTTGGGTCTTCCTGGGTATCCTACCATACAGTCCCTTTTCATTCAGATGCCGACGGATAGTACAAGTTGACAATGTTGTACCCTCGGACTGCAGGGCAGCTTGAACTTGTTTGGATGTTAGTTGAGGTTCTTTATCCACCATCCGCACAATCTTGCGTTGAAATCTCTCGTCAATTTTTCTTTTCCTTCCACATCTAAGGAGGTTAGCCACAGTGCTATGGGCTTTAAACGTCTTGATGACACTGCGCACCGTAGACACAGGAACTTTCAGGTCTTTGGAGATGGACTTGTAGCTTTGAGATTGCTCATGCTTCCTCACAATTTGGATTCTCAAGTCCTCAGACAGTTCTTTGGTCTTCTTTCTTTTCTCCATGCTCAATGTGGTACACACAAGGACACAGAACAGAGGTTGAGTCAACTTTAATCCATGTCAACTGGCTGCAAGTGTAATTTAGTTATTGCCAACACCTGTTAGGTGCCACAGGTAAGTTACAGGTGCTGTTAATTACACAAATTAGAGAAGCATCACATGATGTTTCAATCAGTGCCAATACTGTTGTCCACCCCCTTTTTTATGTTTGGTGTGGAATTATATTCAATTTGGCTTTGACAATTTTTTTTTTTCATTGAAGACAAATTAAATGAAGATAATAATACCAAAGAATTTGTGATTGCAATCATTTTCAAGAAGAAACTGAGTATTATCTGACAGAATTGCAGGGGTGCCAATACTTTTGTGCGTCTTATAATCCGAAAAATACAGTAAATACTGTGTAAACTATAGTCAACATGATTCCACATTAACTGTTAAAGAGTTGAGAAGAATATATATATATATATTATATATAATATATATATACATATATATATATATATATATGTATATATATATATATATAAAACAAAAGTTCAGACCATGGCAGGTTCAAGTCTCCTAAGAGAACTATTACATACAGTAAAAAGTAGAGCAAATGTTTTAAAAAATATATATAAAAATTCAAATGAAAAAATATATAAAAATGTAAATAAAAAAATTATATAAAAATTAAAATTATCCCCCTTTGACCACATTAAAAATTAAGAAATAAAAAAATAAAATAAAATGAAACATATTTGGTATTGCTGTGTTCGTAAACGTTCATAAAAATATGATCTTTTAAAATCTAAATTAAATAAATCCGATAGGTAAACAGCATATCGAAAAAAATACAAAATGCCAGAATGGCAGTTTTTCTACCGCCGCAGCCCACTATCCCTTGCTATATTGTGCCCCATTTCACAATATTTCCTCAGTGGCCCATAATGTGCCCTCTCAGTAACCCCAACCCTCCCCTCCTCCCAGCCCCCACTTCTAAAATAAGAGGACATTTGATCTGCGGTTTCTCCATAGAGTTCTTACCATTGCCTTGCCTGCCATCTGTGCTTCTGTCACCACAGTGCCACAATGTGATAAGGTGCAGAGTGTTGACCTCATCACATCACTGCACTTTCGGGGTGGGGGTTAATGAGAGCTTCTCTGCCCCCATCCTGGCTCCCAAATGTACAACTGTAGTTGCGTCTGAAAGATGCAGATATATTTGAATATAGGAAGAATGGAGCTGGCACCTCCGGTCCCTGCAGGCCGCAACAAACTGCCTGGCGGGTCACATGCAGCTCGCAGACCATACATTGTGCAGGCCTGCTGTATACAATCAGAAGAATTTATCATTGTATCCTCTGTTTTCTAGAAAAAACAAAACAAACTTTTGTGTGAGCCATATTTGTTCAGAAATTTTACTACTTTTTTCAACTTTGAGCCAACCTCTACCAAAGCTTAATGGAGGGTGCATGGTCAACTATGGACCAATAGAGTTATTACAATTTACTTGAGAAATTATTATGGATAAGAGCATCGCTATTTCCGGAGGAAAGGAGTCATGTTTCCCAATCTGTTACCACCACCAAAACAAGTAAACCATATGAGATTGACAAAATTCAAAGCAAAACTATTGCAGTTCTACTGCGATTGTGCAAGAAAATCGACACTGCGGTCACAAAATTAAAAGGCAGCCTTAGAATTTTAAGTGATATACAGATAAATAAGAAACATGTTTAATGTATATAGCACAATGACCAGAGATATCCATGACTGCTGTGAAATTATACATGGCATCCACATACAAATATCTTGCAGTAGACATTTACCTCTAAACATAACAAGCTGTGAAAACTAGTACCAAATACAAGTTCATAAATCACAGATTTGGATTATTTCCCAGAAAATTGTGTTTTTTAAGATGTTTAGTAACTCAATGATTTGTCCTATGACAAAAAGGATAAGAAAAGTCTGAAAGGCAGGTTACATCGAAAAGATCTTACATATCACAATAGTATAGTAAGATCACGTTTGTATATGTCTCACTTGGTCTTATTGCATACATGTGGTTACATTTTAGGTTTATTTTTAACTAGCTGTAGTACCCGGGCGTTGCCCGGGATAGTAACTGTCTCGCTGTCTGTCTCCCAGTTTCTGTCTGTGTGTCGCTGTCTGTCTATCTCTGTCTATCTTTTTCGTTGTCTGTCTGTGTCTATGTCTCTGTCTGTTTCTATCTCTCTGTCTGTATTTGTATCAGTCTATCTGTCTCCATCTCTGTGTCTGTCTGTCTCTCTTTCCCCGTCTCTCTCTTTCCTCGTCTTTCTCTTTCCCCGTCTGTCTCTTTCCAGGTTTGTCTCTTTCCACGTTTGTCTCTTTGCCCGTCTGTCTCTTTCCAGGTTTGTCTCATTGCCCGTCTGTCTCTTTGCCCGTCTGTCTCTTTCTAGGGCTGTCTCTTTCCAGGTCTGTCTCTTTCCAGGTTTGTTTCTTTGCCCGTCTGTCTCTTTGCCCATCTGTCTCTTTGCCCGTCTGTCTCTTTGCCCGTTTGTCTCTTTGCCCGTCTGTCTCTTTGCCCCTCTGTCTCTTTCCAGGGCTATCTCTTTCCAGGGCTGTCTCTTTCCAGGGCTTTCTCTTTCCAGGGCTGTCTCTTTCCAGGGCTGTCTCTTTCCAGGGCTGTCTCTTTCCAGGGCTGTCTCTTTCCAGGTCTGTCTCTTTGCCCGGCTGTTTCTTTGCCCGGCTGTCTCTGTCTGTCTCTTTCCACGTCTGTCTCTATCTGTCTCTCTTTCTGTCTGTCTTTTTCAGTCTCTCTCTATCAGTCTCTCCACTGACATCATATTATTTCACACATAAGCTTCTTATACTAACAGTTTATTTCATTCTTATAGCAACCACTGACAGCTGCTATTAATAACCTATAGCTCCCACCTCTATTCAGTTTAATGGAAGCATGTTTTTTGAAGTGTAACTGTAAAGCGCGGGGTTACATTTTCCCGTCAAAACATAGTCTATGACGCTCCCTGGGTCACTTGAGGCGTCTGTACAAAATTTCGTGATTATACATGCGACGGTGCGGATTCCTTTAGCGGACATACACACATACATACATACACACATAAACACATGCACTCAGCTTTAGATATTAGATTTCTTTGGCCCATAGGCTTGCGATAGCTAAAAATAATAAAATCAGTGTTACACACCTCCCACTTCTCCAGCGCAGCCTTGTGGCTGCCCTTTTGGTCTTTCGTGATAGACTACAGCAGTGACTACAGCGCTTGTGCAATGCATCCAATCACTGGGCTATCTACAAGAGCAAGTGCAAATCTATGGATCTGATATCACCTCCCTACCAACCAAAATCCCACAATGTCTGTCTGCTATTTCATACTTCTTCTCTGCGCGATTCCTAAACCTTAACATGGACAAAACTGAATTCATTATCTTTTCTCCTCCTCACTCAACCCCCCAACAAGCTTATCCATCAAAGTTGAAGGCTGCTCACTCTCCCCAGTCTCACAAGCTTGTTGCCTCAGAGTAACCCCCGACTTTGCTCTATCCTTCAAGCCACACATCCAAGTCTTCTTCACCTCCTGCCGACTACAACTCAAAAATATCTTCTGTATTCGTGCATTTCTTAACCAAGAATCAGCAAAAACACTAGTGCATGCCCTCATCATCTTCAGCATCGACTACTGCAACCTCTTGATCAGTGGCCTCCCTAACAACACTCTTGCACCCCTCCAATCTAACCTAAACTCTGTGGCCTGATTAATCCACCTCTCCCGTCGCTATTCCCTGGCCTTGCCACTCTGCCAATCTCTTCACTGGCTTCCCATTGCCCAAAGACTCCAGTTTAAAACACTAACCATGACATACAAAGCCATCCAAAACCTGTCTCCTCCATACATCTGTGACTTAGGGGTACTTCTCACATAACGAGATCCTTAGCGAGATCGCTGCTGAGTCACAGGTTTTGTGACGTAATAGGGGTCTCACCAGCCATCTCTTTATATGTGACACTAAGCAGCGACCTGGCCCCTGCTGTGAAATCGCTGATCGTTACACACTGTTCTGGTTTATTTTCTTCAAAGGTGATATCCTGCTGGGCAGGACGCATCGCTATGTTTGACACTGTGTGACAGGGTCCCAATGACAGCAGAGATCGTTATACAGGTCGCTACTGCGACCTGTATCGTTACTGAGTCGTTGGTAAGGTCTGACTGTGTGACATCTCACCAGCGACCTCCCAGCGACTAACCAGCGATCCATATCAGGTCGCATCGTTTTTGGGATCGCTGGTAAGTCGCTAAATGTGACGGGGGTTTTAGTCTCCTGGTACTAACCTATACACAACCTCAGATCCTCACAATATCTCCTTCTCTACTCCTCTCTTATCAATTACTCCCACAATTGCTTACAAGATTTCTCCCACACCTCCCACATACTCTGGGACTTTCTACCACAGCATATCACTCTCACCTACTGTGGAAAGCTTCAAAAGTAACCTGAAGACCCACCTCTTCCGACGAGCCTACAACCTACAATAACCCTCAGACCAGTACACCACTGCGCAACTAGTTCTGTCCTCACCTATTGTTCCGTCACCCATCCCCTGTAGACAGTGAGCCCTCGCAGGCAGGGTTCTCTCTCCTCCTGTACTAGTCTGTTTTTGTAATATTCATGGTAATTGTACTTGTTTTTTATGTATATGTGACGCCCTGGCAAAACCAGGTTGTTACAGAGCCTGCAGATATCCACCAAAATGCAGGCCATTCTCCTCTCTGGCACTAACACAGTCCCCACACAGGTATACACCAGCCAATCAGGCCCTAGTCACCAACCCCCCCATGACAATGGAAGGGAACAAGACAGGACAGTGAAGTGGAGGAGGAGAGCAGAGCAGTCTGTTTCAGGGAGAGGAAGAGAGAGGAGTGGAGAGCTGACAAGAGGGAGTTGGAGCTCCCTGGAGAGGGTGGTAGTCGGGGTTGGAGCCCTGGACCACCGGACGACTGGACTAGCAACGCTGACTAGGTGGCAGTGAGGGCCACAGGCAACGGGGATCTGGTCGCGGGGAATCTGAGGTAGATCAGCGCAGGGTTGTAGCCCGCCGGTGCCGAGAGAGGGGATCCGGTCCAAAGGCCGTTACAAGCGGGATAGTCCAGACAAGAGAGACAGACAGAAAGTTCAGGAGAAAGGGGCCCTGGCTGTATATCTGTGTGTGGGATCCAGCACATCCCTCCAGAGGCTCCCGGCATCCGTCCTTGGTTTATAATAAGGACTCTGTGTGTTTACTGACCCTCCAAATCATCATCAGCTCATCCAGCACCACGACAACCGAACTGTGAGTTTCCTGCTCCCTGCAATCCCTCACCACTAACCTGGGCCCCGGGACTACACCTCCCTTACCAGTGGAGGGGATCCCACCTTGCTGCCCCGTTCTATCAGCCCCGGGCGTCCCATCACCAGGCAGCGGTGGTGCCAGCATCCCTCACCGCAACCCACAGGTGGCGTCACTGACAAAGACTCTATCCCCTGTAAATAACCCCTTTTCACTCGTGGGCGACGGACGGCTGCGCGAGCCTCGGATCCGGCTGCCACTCGAGCCACAGCCACCGCCCGGATCCGAGCGCCTCGAGCGCTCCCCCCCGGTTGTTGTCTGTCCCCCGCCCGCGACATATACCCTTTTCACTTGTAAAGCGCCATGGAATAAATGGCGCTATAATAATAATAATTATAATTATGTGCAGAAACTTTAAAATGGAAACCACCTTAAGACCTTAGTTGAGGCAACAATATGTCAGCTATATGGATTATTACTGTATTTATCATTCTCACATGATAAAATGCTTATGCAAGTAGCCTCTTTGGAAAAGAAGAGGACTGGACCTCTAGTGCCAGGTCCAGTTCTCTTTCTCTTTGAAAAGACTATTTGCATATTTAAATTGGCAGAGGAACATTGCATGGCCTATAAGATTCCTTATGCTAAATTGGTATTCTTCACAAGGAGAAATGTTACCCTTTTGGCTATGTTCATATTACTTTTGCCCCTACTGTGGTTCTGTCGAGGCTTATGTCAGAGCCCCTGCAAAACAGGATTCGTACATTGACTCTGACGGGCCTATTGACTATAAAGATGTAAATGTAGAAGATGGAGTCAGATTGTGCTTTGTATGACATTACTTTTGGTCGTTTATGCCTATTTGAGGAGGGCAGCAAGATGTAGTCATTTACTCTGGGGAGCAAAATTAGAGATCAATGTATGATCACTTGCTTTTTTCAAAAATAATATAATCTACATTGATCAACATTTGAAGATTTTTTGTAAGGGGTACACCATGACACTAGAACAGTGTTTTACAAACGATCCAAAGTTTATCAACATAAAACCTATACTTTGTCCAAAACTTGATGATCATAATTAGAGAACAACAATGACTGTATCATAGAAAGAGATTATAAGTCAATTTTCGAAGGTAACAACAGTCACCAATCAGTAGGAAGTGTACAGGCCTTTGCTTAGAATGATTTCAGCACATGTGCGGCCACAGGACATCACTAGTCTCTCACACTTCTCTGGTGTGATTTTGGTCCACTCTTCTTCCAGTCTCTACCACAGTTCTTTGATTGTTGTGGGTTTCTTGGCCATAACTTTGTCACCAAAGATTTTACAGAAGTTTTCTATTGGGTTTAGATCAGGACTCTGGACTGGCCATTTCAATGTTTCAATGTTTTCTGTTTCAAGGAACTGCTTTGCCCATTTTTCTGTGTGACTGTGAGCATTGTCCTGCATGAAAATTGCTGGCTGATTAATTAATGAATACAAGTAAGGAACAACGTATTGTTGAAGAAGGTTCTGATACACACTTACATTCACTGTGCATTGCAGCTGTATGAGAGGTCCTGCTGCAGAAAACATTCCCCAAACCATGACACTTCCTCCACCACCTTTCATTGGCGTCTTAACACATTTTGGGTTCAGTATTTCCTTAGTTTGTTGATGAACATAATGTTTCCCATCAGACCCAAATAATTTAAACTTGCTTTCATCACTAAAATGAATTGTGGACCACTTCTTCTTTATCCACACAAACATGCTCCTCACCAAAGGTGAGTCTAGCCTTTGGATTCTTTCTGCTAACGAGAGGTTTTGTCACTACAGAGTGGGCTTTCAGTCCACATGCTCTTAAACGTCTGTATGAAGAGACAGATCCTTACCCTGTTCAGTGCTGAACTGGCAAGCAATTCTAGCTGCAGTGTTGAAACGATTACCCATGGAGATTTTCCGCATTATCCTGTCCTCTCATGTATTTGTCTTTCGAGGGTGACCAGCCTTCTTGGGGGACTTGAAAGAATTTGTAATATTGTGAAGATGCAATATTCTCAAAATCACAGACGTGGAATGTGCAACTTCTCTTGCTATGGCTGTTAGGGTCACCTCTTTGGCTTACATCTGGACAACCTGCTGCCGGAGTGTTACAGTCACTTTGAAACGGCACACCATTTTTGAAATGTCAGTGCAAACTGGAAAGTTAGGCTGCCAGTTACATAGGGTTAGTCAGATAATTAAGGAAATTAGAACAAGGTGCCAGATTAACACCAATAACTTGCAGGTATCTGAAAGTGTTCTCTAATTTTGATTAGTGTTCTATTTCATTCATGTCATGTACATTTTTATTATGTGCTTTTGAAAAAATTCAATTTATGAAATAAACTGAAAATACTGGTAGTTTACTCATGTTCGGATATAATCACATAAGACTACATGACTTTAACATTTAGTAAATCGTGTGTTCTCTAAGTTTTATCTCCAGTGTACATCAATGGCCCCATCAGTGCATACACCCGAATCCTGTTTTGCGCTGGTTCTTACGTAAACAAAGCCACTGTAGAGGCAAATGTGATGGGAACCCTGCCTTCGACTCTATGTATAAGCCTATGGAATTCTTTCCTAGAAATTGTAGAACACACATCTGTTGTGAATGTAACCACCGGGTTATCTCTCACATGCCTGCTTTCCTGTCAAAGTAGTAAATTGTGTTCATTATATCACAGACTGTATCTAGCGTTAAATGCCTTTGCAATTAAAGTCCTAAGATTGCCTAATAGGTTTGTTCTTCATTGTTGTCTCAGGAGTGCAACTCTCTGCACCCTCAGAGAGCCGCAAAAACTCAAATTGCAGCTTTATTATTGGCTTTCCTGTTCAAACATCATGCACTTGGAACTTGGTTGTATTTCTGATTGTAGATTTTCATTTCAGTTTAAGATTTAGCACCTAATCCTCTTACTTTTTTCATCCTGTGTTTCACAGGCAGCGTTTAGTAAAAGCCATTACTACTTTTTGTACGCCAGAATTAGAGCGTAGTAAAGGTATATTAGGCAAGTAGACAAGGTAAAGTCCAACTGCTTTGCGTAGAAAGTCTCATACATTTATGACTGCTGTAGACATGGTGTTGTAAGAAAAGTAAACACTAGTACGACAATATCTAGTGCCAGGCATTCTTAAAGCACACCAATCACCAGGATTCTCCTATATAACCTAAAGCCAGTGCTATACTGGCACTATCAGACTGATTCTATACATACCTTTAGTGGTCAACTAGGATGTATAGGTTTTGAAACACAAGCAAGTAAAGTTTGTAAAATCAGCAGCTTCTTAAATGACAGCAGCTGCAGCAGCTAATATCTGGGGTGGGTATTCATAGTTATCCCCTTCTCCTGTTATTTATGCTAATGCTATTATAGAATTGATTTACTTTGTGACTAAAAGGACCTGTGCTGATGTCATACTCATTGACTAGAAGGGGCGGGACCAAAGTCAACAGAAAAATATTGCTTCCTGGTATCAGCTATGTTGGCTGAGGTCCCACCCCTTTTAGTCAATGAGTATGACATAAGCACAGGTCCTTTTAGCCACAAAGTAAATCTATTTTATAATAGAATTAACATAAATAACAGGGGAGGGGATAACTATGAATAACCACCCCAGCTATCAGCTGATTGGCAGCTGCTGTCATTCAAGAAGCTGCCGATTTTACAAACTTTACATGCTCATGTTTCAAAAACTATACATCCTAGCTGACCACTAAAGTTATGAATAGAATCAGCACGATAGTGACAGTATAGCACTGGCTTTACGTTATAAAGGAAAATCCTGGTGATTGGTGTGCTTTAAAGAAGCAACCAGCACCTTGTTCTCATAGAGTGAGGATGGTCAAGGGCACTATTTTGACTGGGCAGCAGTATATCGCTAGCTTTGCAGGTTATAAATGTGTACAATGGCTATTAGTAAGAACTGCATGTAAAGTGTAGGCAGAGAGACTTATAAGAGAAAATAATCCCTGGTTGGAGAAACTCTATAGGCAGATGAATGACATTCACCCAAATTGGTGGTAGGCAGGACATAGCTGTTGGATATTGCACCGAGTTAATCATAAATATCCAGAACACATGGAAGTTGCACGCCACACAGTAAAATTCGACTGAAGTAGCGGTTAACTGGTTGAAAGATTAAAGCTGAAGGTTTGCGGGGCAAGTCCTCTTCTCTGTGTTTTGTGGCCATTAGCATGTTAACATGGTTTACTGCCAATAGATCTTTGGTTGGGATTGCAGCTATATTTTTTAGTGAACGTCTTCTTTCTTGGCTGCTTTAAAAATCATTCAGAAATCACAAATGTCATATTTTTCTTTGGCAATAACTTTCTCTTCAAAGCAATCTTAAGATGAATTAAGAGGTATAACTATAGTAGCGTTACAGTTAAGAAGTGAACTGGATCAGGGTTGGTATAGTGTTTTGGAAGTGACCATGAGAACTGCAACGTTTCTAGATTTCCTTAGAATCATCAATGGAAACGTTAAGCCATCAGCTCCAAGTCTACTTTGCAGCATCAACCTTTTGAATAGCTCCACAGAGAAAGGACCTCATAAATCTGTAACCGTAGGCTAAAATATACTTAAAAAGGTTTTTAAACTAAGCTTTCCTATGAAACATTGAATCCTGTAATACCTTTGTTTAGACAGGAAATACACGCCCGAGTTTTATGAGCCAGCGTGGGGAGCCTTTGTCAGGTTTATTTACTTTGTGCTAGATAAGAGCAGAGAAATTTCATTTTATTATATTTTTTTTGGTATGAGCGTAAACAGCCATCATCCTAGATAATTATGGCTTATGGATCTGCATGAGATATCCATAGTGTAACTCACCTTTGCATGCAAAGAAATACTCATCCTAAAACCTGTATAAAGTGTAGGTTCACGTCCTAAAAACCTACAGTGGTAAAGTTGCTTTTTTTGCTGCAGAAGTGTTTTGCATTAAAGGGGTTATCAAGTCAGGTGGTAAAAGTCCACAGTCACGCTATGTGATTGCTGATTTCTGAATCCTCACAACACGCAACACCACAGACTGTCTGGATTTTCTAGTGTCATTGCTGAAACTGGTTGGACAGGTGACCACAAGAATGTGATTTGCATACTTCGGGCCACATCCTGACTAGATGTGCACAGCATCACTCACTAGAAGGGCGTCATACAAAGCCTGACCGAACGGTGGAGCTGTGAGGACGATGCTCAGTCTGCGGCTCGCTGCCGCTCCTCCCGGCCCTGAGCTCTCTGGTGAGGCAGTGCAGTGTGTGCTCATAGTGGGCGATTGTCTGCTCCCCGCTGCTGCCATCTGTCCTGTATCATCCATTCTCCCAAAAATTAGTGGTGCTGGCGGACAGCGCCAGCGAGAGTGACACAAACGAAGTGGGCAAGAGCTCTGCCGCCATGCAGACATCCTCAGCCTCATCCTCCGGAAGGCAGACATCGTCATCTCCCCATTCCGCCTTAAGGAGCTGACTAACTGTCTGGCCTCCCTGCAGCAGGACAACAAAGTGCTCAAAATCGAGCTGGAGACCTACAAGCTGAAGTGCAAGGCCCTGCAGGTGGAGAATCGGGACCTGTGGAAAGCCAGTGTCACCATACAAGCGAGGGCTGAACAAGAAGAAGAATTCATCAGCAACACATTGTTTAAGAAGATCCAAGCCTTGCAGAAGGAGGAGACATGCTGAACTACAACTACTGGACCCAACAAAAATGAGGTTGCCTTGCCGCTGGCTGTTCATATAAAATCTGGCCAATTTTGTGGCCTTTTTGTCACTAATGAACTGTCACGGAAGCTCATCCAGTTGCAGCATGAGAAGGCAGAACTTGAACAGCACTTGGAACAAGAACAAGAGTTTCAAGTTATTAAATTAATGAAAAAAATAAAGAAACTGGAAAATGACACGATCTCCAAACAGCGAACACTAGAGCAGCTAAGACACGAAAAAATTGACCTGAAAAACATGCTGGAACAAAAGCAAGAAGCACTAGTTAATCGTCTCTGGAACAGAATGGACAAACTTCAAGCTGAGAAGAGAATTTTACAGGAAAAATTAGACCAACCAGTGTCTGCTCCACCATCACCTCATGACATATCAATGGAGATTGACTCTCTAGAAAACATGATGAGACACATACGTTTCCTTAAAGGGAACCAAACATCAGAATTTTCATGTATAAGGTGCAGCCAGTGCAGTACTGGCACTATGAGGCACAGTATGTACATACCATTAGTGGGCAGCTCGGGTGTTCAGGCAGTGAAATCCAACTTTATAAAGTTTGAAAAATCAAGCACTTTTTGATTGATGTGTGCACCACTCTCCTAATGTCCGGGCGGGTTATACACGTGTATCCCCCCCCCCCGCTGCCTGTTCCTCCTCCTCTCTGGTTGTATTCAAATTTCTCTCTTCAGAAACATGGCGCCGGAGTTGGCACCTGCGCATAGCGCTTATCTCCAGCGCCATGTTTCTGAAGCCCGCAGTAGCTAATATTACCTGCAGCTACGATATCGTGCCGCCTCAGGACACCGTGACCGGGTCTCGCAGCACTGCTGTCACGGGGTCATGTGAGTCCGTTGTGAACTTATCTCACCTGACCCCCGATGTCGCTGGCAGGCTGCTGTCGACTTTTTCCTGTGGTGTCCCGGTGTCCTAGGTGGCTGCTGTGCTGGCACGGTGTCCTGGGGCGGCACGATATCGTAGCTGCAGGTAATACTAGCTACTGCGGGCTTCAGAAACATGGTGCCGGAGATAAGCGCTATGCGCAGGTGCCAACTCCGGCGGCATGTTTCTGAAGAGAGAAATTTGAATACAACCAGAGAGAGGGAGGAACAGGCGGCGGGGGGCGGGGATACACGTGCATAACCCGCCCGGGCATTAGGAGAGAGATGCACACGTCAATCAAAAAGTGCTTGATTTTTCAAACTTTATAAAGTTGGATTTCACTGCCTAAACACCCGAGCTGCCCCCTGATGGTATGTACACACTGTGCCTCATAGTGCCAGTACTGCACTGGCTGCACCTTATACATGAAAATCCTGATGTTTGGTTCCCTTTAAGAATGAAGTAGAAATATTAAAGAAGTAGCTGAGAGCCGCACAGCTACAGCTACAGAGTCAGTGCTTCAAGAACCACCACACACAGAAGTGTCCAGAACATGGGCTACAACTGGCGCATTCCTTGTGTCAAGCCACTCATAACCAGTAGCCAATGCCAGAAGCATCTTACCTGAGCCAAGGAGAAAAAGAACTGGGCTGTTGCTCAGTGGTCCAAGATGTTGTTTTGAGATGAAAGTAAAATTTGCATTTCATTTGGAAATCAAGATCCCAGAGTCTGGAGGAAGAGTAGAGAGGCCACAAGCCAAGCTGCTTGAAGTCTAGTGTGAAGTTTCCACAATCAGTGATGGTTTGGGGAGCCATGTCATCTGCTGGTGTAGGTCCACTATGTTTTATCAAGACCAAAGTCAGCACAGGTGTCTACCAGGAAATTTTAGAGCACTTCATGCTTCCCTCTGCCGACAAGTTTTTTGGAGATGGAAATTTCATTTTCCAGCAGCACGTGGCACCTGTCCACACTGCCAAAAGTACCAATACCTGGTTTAATAACCACAGTATCACTGTGCTTGATTGGCCAGCAAACTTGTCTGACCTAAACCCCAAAGAGAATCTATGGGGTGTTGTCAAGAGGAAGATGGGAGACACCAGACTGAACAATGCAGATGAGCTGAAGGCTGCTATCAAAGCAATCTGGGCTTCCATAACACCTCAGCAGTGCCACAGACTGATCGCCTCTATGCCACACCGCATTGATGTAGTAAATCATGCAAAAGGAGCCCAACCAAGTATTGAGTGCATTTACTGTACAGACTTTACAGTAGGTGCTAACATTTCTGAGTTTAAAATAATTTTGTCACTTAGGCGGGCTTTGCACACTGCGACATCGCAGCCCGATGCTGCGATGCCGAGTGCGATAGTGCCCGCCCCCGTCGCAGCAGCGATATGTGGTGATAGCTGGCGTAGCGAAAATTATCGCTACGCCAGCTTCACACACACACTCACCTGCCGTGCGACGTCCCTGTGGCCGGCGGCCCACCTCCTTGTTAAGGGGGCGGGTCGTGCGGCGTCACTGTGACGTCACACGGCAGGCGGCCAATCGGAGCGGAGGGGCGGAGATGAGCAGGATGTAAACATCCTGCCCATCTCTTTCCTTCCGCATATCCTACGGAAGCCGCAGTGAGGCCGGTAGGAGATGTTCCTCGCTCCTGCGGCTTCACACACAGCGATGTGTGCTGCCGCAGGAGCGAGGAACAACATCGGACCGTCGCGTCAGCGTAATCATGGATTACGCCGACGCTGCACCGATGATACGATAACGACGCTTTTGCGCTCGTTAATCGTATCATCTAGGCTTTACACACTGCGATGTCGCATGCGATGCCGGAAGTGCGTCATTTTCAATTTGACCCCACCGACATCGCACCTGCGATGTCGCAGTGTGCAAAGCCCGCCTTAGTCTTATATAATATTCTAATTTTCTGAGATAATGACTTTTGAGTTTTCATTGGCTGTAGGCCATAATCATCAACATTAACAGAAATAAACACTTGAAATAGATCACTCTGTTTGTAATGACTCTATATAGTACAGTACAGACCAAAAGTTTGGACACACCTTCTCATCCAAAGAGTTTTCTTTATTTTCATGACTCTAAAAATTGTAGATTCACATTGAAGACATCAAAACTATGAATGAAAACGTGGAAGGAAATACTTAAAAAAGTGTGAAACAACTGAAAATATGTCTTATATTCTAGGTTCTTCAAAGTAGCCACCTTTTGCTATCATTACTGCTTTGCACACTCTTGTCATTCTCTTGATGAGCTTCAAGAGGTAGTCACCTGAAATGGTCTTCTAACAGTCTTGAAGGAGTTCCCAGAAATGCTTAGCACTTGTTGGCCCTTTTGCCTTCACTGTGCGGTCCAGCTCACCCCACACCATCTCGATTGGGTTCAGGTCTGGTGACTGTGGAGACCAGGTCATCTGGTGTAGCATCCCATCACTCTCCTTCTTAGTCAAATAGCCCTTACACAGCCTGCAGGTGTGTTTGGGGTCATTGTCCTGTTGAAAAATAAATGATGGTTCAACTAAACGCAAACCGGATGGAATAGCATGCCGCTGCAAGATGCTGTAGTAGCCATTCTGGTTTAGTATGCCTTCAATTTTGAATAAATCCCCAACAGTGTCACCAGCAAAGCACCCCACACCATCACACCTCTTCCTCCATGCTTCACGGTGGGAACCAGGCATGTAGAGTCCATCCGTTCACCTTTTCCACAAGACACGGTGGTTGGATCCAAAGATCTCAAATTTGGACTCATCAGATCAAAGCACAGATTTCCACTGGTCTAATGTCCATTCCTTGTGTTCTTTAGCCCAAGCAAGTCTTTTCTGTTTGTTGCCTGTCCTTAGCAGTGGTTTCCTAGCAGCTATTTTACCATGAAGGCCTGCTGCACAAAGTCTCCTCTTAATAGTTTTTCTAAAGATGAGAAGGTGTGTCCAACCTTTTGGTCTGTACTGTATGTGTCAATTAACTTTTTGATGATATTCTAATTTATTGAGATGCACTTGTACTTTTAGCGCTACATGGCCACTCTGAAGGTCAGGAATTCCTTGCAATTGGATTCCAATACTGTCTTAAAGGGCTTATCCTTCTTAGGTAGTTTATGACTTATCTACAGGATAAGTCATCAGTATCAGATGTTCAGATGTGTGGGGGTCCATCAGCCGGAGCTCATACTGTTCAGTTGTTTATTGCTCCGCCATTTGTTGGGTTTAAACACTTGGAATGGAACCACTGAGTGCAGATACATTCCAGGTGTATCAGTCAATGCCGGCCATTGCTGGCTATTGCACCACAACTCCAATACTGGCACCAGCCACTAAACTTTAAACTGAGCCACTGAGTGTAGGTATATTCAAAGTATTTACATACAGCTGTCAGAGCAAAAAAAACCCCAGCTGATTGCTATGAGCAACGGATGTCGGATCCCCACAATTGGCTATCAATGATATATCTTCTAGATAGATCATCAAATATCTGTTTCCAGACAACCCCTTTAAGTATTTCTACTTTTCTGTTTCTATATAAAGAGAATCAATGCCCAGTGATTTGTATCCACTATATTTGCTTTGCGCTGATGATGTCTAAAAATCAGAAACAATTCTGTCAACAAATGTGAAGCTGCAGATATCAAGTACCTGGGGTTTTATTTAGGAAACTACTGTAGTTACAGAATTAGGAATAAACCTAAATCTGTTTGGGAGGGTGTTTTTTCTTATTTTTAAAGCAGAGCTATAAAGCATATTTTTTTAGAGTACTGTGCTGACTGTCTCTAATGAGAATTAATATTCCAGTGCATCTGCTTTCATTTGCAAAAGTAAATTCTTTGTATCTGGCTCCTTATGTGTCTAAGAATAGCCTTGTATTTCTTATTAAATTGACTAAGCCCGTTTCTATCTTTTTATTCACATTAGCTCAGTATGTAAAACACGTCTGAAGTTGTTAAAACAGCGATGAAAACATACGGGTTGCTAAGACCTAAAGTATAGCACTGTTTCCCTGTTGTTAAAGACTTTTCTTCTGAGCTAATAAATCATTCAGTTTAGTTATTTTTAATATGACCTTGGGTTTATTATATCTCATTCATTTATACAGACTTACAGAATAACATTTTTGTTGACCTGCCATCAAAGACGCGGTCCAGCTCACAGTCACATTGCGAATATACAAAAGCTGTTACTGCTGCAATCACAACTTAATTATACATCTGTGGTTTGATTGGGAGCCTGATATGTCAAAAGTAATCAGTTGTGGGTGATTTAGACAATGACAATTCAAAATAACACTGCTGCCAAAGTAACTTAAAAGAAAATAATCATTATTGCTTTAGACGGAAAGTAGAGAAAATATCTAAAATTGTTACATGGACTTTGTTAAAAGAAATATTAAGGCATACTTATGTCTATCTTTATCCAATGGAAATATTTCTGGAATTAAATTATACTGTGTTTCTTATTCTCACGCATAACTAAATATATAAATGTCAATATTATTTTGGACGGCTGTGTAATAGAGATTATGTTCCATTTTGCCTTTTATTCTATCTGTATTTCTTTATTGTTCTACATCGATTTATCAACAGTATTTTTCACTGCGAATGCTGTTTACGCTGCTTGCTCCATTAATTTTCTCAACATGCATTCAAAGATCTGCAAATGTGGACAACATTGTTGCTACCCTTCTGTTACAATAAGAAAACCCATTGAAATAACTTGAATTGACAATTAATTTTCTTTTTAAATGTACTGAAAATTAACTAATGAAAAACAGACATTGTTTTTGAATTGTGGATCAACAGAAAATAAAAAATAGAAATGAAAATGTCCCCGACAAAATGATGGTACCCCTAGAAAAGATTGAAAATAATTATTTTGATAATTATTAATTTGACCACAGGAGATTTAAAACTAAGATGTGTCCTGTAATTATCCTCACAGATGTCTACAAACTTGAATTCAGTCATTTGCCTTTTTAAAGGGTGAAAAGTAGTCACTGTGCTGTTTGGTATCATAGTGTATATGTTACGGCCGCCGAGGGCTGGCGAGCGTCCCGGAGTGGACACAGTGCACTGTACACTGGACTCCCCTGGAGGAGCTAATCCTATACAGGGAATGCACAGCAGCCAGGACCAGTGGTGTCCGCTCAGATGGACTGGAGAGTCTCTGAAGTCTGATATGGATTTGCTCAGATGTGGCACAGAGGTGATAACTCAGACGCGGCGGCACAGAGGTGATGATTCAGATGTGGCAGTAAGGAGGTGATGATTCAGATGTGGCGGCATGGAGGTGGCGGTAGCAAACAGGCTTTAGGAAGAGACACAAGTTAGCGGGTACAAGAACTCGTACTAGGACGCAACACGCAGAATTAGACACAATAACGTGTATGGGACCTGAGCACTAGCACTAGGAACGCACTACGGATAGGCAACGTTGCTCAGGCATCTCCCCTAAGGAAAGAATGCCTTAAATACTCACAGGGTGATTGCTGACCTCAGGGGTCACTTCCGGGTAATAGGACGCCAACCTTTTAAGAATGGGGGCGTGGTCATGTGCGCACCCTTTGTTCACTCACAGAAGGCCTGTATGTGGCTTGGATGCAGGAAGAGGCTGTGGCAGGTCCTGGGGCAGGAACGGGACACCTGGGACCGCCGGACAGATGTGGAGCAGAGGCAGAGGCATGGAAGCAGGATTGTGCGGAGGTGCCATGTCGGGACCGGGCGCTACAGTATATCACACTAAAAATAGACTAAACAAAGCTAAGGAGAGAATTGTTTATAAAGAGAATTATAGATTATCATGTTAAAGGTAAAGGCTATAAGACCATCTCCAAATGGCTTGATATTCCTGTTACTAGAGTTGCACATTTTCTGAAGTTTAAGGTGTATAGGACTGAAGCCAACCTCCCTTGATATTGCTGCACAAGAAAAATTGAAGAGTCGGTTAATACAAATAGTAACCAAAGAGCCCAGAACAACTTTCAAAGAGATTAGAGGTGAACTCCACATTCAAAGTACATCAGTGTCAGATCATATCATACAGTCAGTTTGAGAATTTTTTCCTCTTAAATCTTCTATAAACAATTGTGAGTGATATTCTTGAAAAGTGAAAGGAACCACAGCAACTTAGCCACAAAGTGAAGACCATGCAATGTTACAGACTAGAGGTACTGAATGATGTAGTACATGGTGCATATAACTGATCAACACACTTCTGACTCCAGAACTACAGAGTAAAATCTTCCTCTGTCATTATCATTAGCATAAAAACTGTGCAACGGATGGCCATGGTATAGATTTCCATGGCTGAGCAGCTACATGTAAACCTTAGTCAACTTCAATAGACAAAGAAGCTGGCACTGCCTTGATTTTATGCACTTGAATCATTTAGCTCAGACTTAAGGATAAGCGCCAGACATGGTGGTGTTCAACTCTATAAAACACATAGATCCATCAACAATTGTGAAAACAGTAGAATAAAAGAAGTAGCACTTACCACTGATTCATTGCGCTCATTGTAGAGACACACAACGTGGACTAGTTTCAAGTTGTGTGTCTACAATGTATTCTCATACCATTTTGGAATAATAAAGGAACGGATATACAGTGCAAACGTTTGGGCACCCCTGGTAAAAATTACTGTTACTGTGTACAGTTAAGCAAGTTGAAAATGAAATCACCTCTAAAAGGCATAAAGATGACACATAAAGTTGGCACCCCCAAACCATTCCAACTAAATCTACACTCCAATATGGCACTTGTAATACTGGTCGGGCGAGTACAGGATAGTGGATGCACTGGACTAAAGGTACTGATGATTGGCCTGGAGGAGCAAACTAGAATGGCTACTGAGTCTTCTAAAGCCGCAGGAGGTGTCAACACACATGCTGGTAGATAGCTGGCAGAGGGCAGCCCCAGGGGATCAACAGTAGCTAGGCAGCTGAAGATACATATATAAAAACAATCTCTGGTTGTAGAAGCAGCAGCAGATATTGTAGGAGGCAGCCAGCATGGATACTTGCAGCAGTGGATATTGTAAGGAAGCAGCCAGCGTGGATACTTGCAGCAGCAGATCTCGTAGGAGGGGGTCGGGGTGATATTTAGATCAGCAGCAGCGGATATCATGGGAGGCACTTGGCATGGATAGTTGCAGCAGTGGACTGGTTATGTACTGAAACACAGATAGGAATTGGCCACAGCACAGTAACAGCAGCGTCCGCACAAAGGGACCTGAGAAATAGCAAGGTATAGAACTTGTTGCCCATGCACCTCCCTAAAGCGAAAGGTGCCTTAAACACCTGATGCATCTCTTCCATGCTGAGAGTGCAGTGCAATTTTACCACTATCAAAAACTACAATATGTCACAAAAATACAATCTCAGAATCACCAGGATCCATTGAAACATTCTAGAGTTATTACTGTAACTCATAAATTAACACTGATCAGAGCTGAAAACATTGGCCTGGTCAGGAAGGTGAAAACAGGCTGGGGGTGAAGGGGTTACGATAAGAATTTCACCTTATCATATAGTTACTTGTATCAGTTTTAGTTGTTTTCACGAAGAAGAACAGGCAAGTGTAACTACACGTGAAGATGAAAATGCCTTAGGCCAATTTCACAGTAAAAAAAAAAAAAATAGAACTGCATTGTGCCGGTGATTTAACAATCTATGACAAGCAATATATAGAAGTGGATTTACCTATTATAGATTAGTTCATATACATTATGGACCATATTCCTGCACATGACTGCTAATACCTGATAAAACACTTGTTACATTCTGTTCCTGTGCTTTTCTTTGAACTACACTGTATGCGGCTAATCTCCACCATCTCGAAATCCTCAAGTTTTTGGATCATGTTTCTCCAATTGATACATTGTTATTACTTAGAGCCCCCACCCAAAGCATTAATTCTGCAGACAGTTTTAACTGAACCCTTTCCATCTCTCCTTGCATGAAAGCCTCTGTAATCAGTTGTGTCAATCAGCCTTTTATTGGAATTCAAAGAAACTTTTTTCCTTTGTTTGGAACAGTTGTTCATGTAGATTTTGTGGACCTGTTATTTTTTCAGTACAATTTATAATCTTGGCAGCCACAAGACCCAATGATGGAAACTGAATTTGCAGAATTTATATATATATATATATATATATATATATATATATATATATATATATATATATATATATATATATTTTTTTTTTTTTTTTTTCATTTTTTTTGCAAACACAAGTCCACTACATGTGCACTTGTTTCCAACTCAGTATAAAACAAAAAACAATTAACTGATTTAGAAATCAAAAATATGTAGAGATGCCTTAAAGTGTATCTCACCTCAACCAGTGGTCCAGGAGTCACATGTAGCTCTTGAGACTCCTACATGCGGCATCTTAATTGTTGGCAGCTGCAGATATTGCTTTGCTTGGTCATAGCACTACTGAAACCGACACTAGAGTACAAAGAAAACCAAAAACATATACTAGCAAATTTTTTTAAAGGCAGGCAATGTGATAAAACAATAAAATAAACAATACTTAGCCTTTTAATGTTTTATCATCGTCCGTGCATTTTTTTTTTTTTTTTTTTTAAATAACAATATACTGTCTGCATATACTATGCCAGACTGAAATCTGTTTGTCTCCACAAGAAAACCACTTCAATGTTCTATACGTTTACATACTAGCAAACAGCAAAATACTAAGTATTTTATTTTTACAGCAACAACATGTTCCATGCTGCTGGGAAATAAGTTACAGGATACAGTGGTCTATAATGATAATCATTTACCATGTTACTGTATTACCATGTTTCCTCGCTCAACCTCAATACATTTGCATTGAGTACGGTTGCGCCCATCTAGTCAGATTCTTGTCTCTAGTCTATATATCACATACTCGCAGCCACGTGACCGCCATTCCTGACTCATCCATTTATTGGTCACACTCTTTTAGAAGTTGAAAAAAGCATGAGTTTTGTTTTTTCCTGCTAATGCACAGAGTTGTACTTCTACATATTATTGATGGTATTAGTTTGTTGGTCCATCACTTGGTTACTACATTTTTTGGGCTATAGGACTCACTTTTTCCCCCTAAATTTTGAAGGAAAGGGGGGGTGCATCTTGTAGTTCGGCTGTACCTGGCTCACTGGGGGGGGCAGTGAAGCAGAGTCACAGTAGGTAGGAGCAGGGTTGCCACTGTAGGAAGCTCACGGCTATAGCAAACACGTGTGTCTGCTATAAAAGATAATGAATATTCACTGATACCCATTCTTATAATCGTTCCCACCTCGCGGCACTGAAGCAGGCGCCGAGTAATGGGAAAGATTAGTAGCTAATGTCACCATGTGATTGGTGTCATATGGCAGTGACATCATACACTGCCCGTCGCTTACATGCTAAAGTTAATTGCCGGCAGCAGAAGAAGATGCCGCGCAGTGGCGGAGCAGAGGTGAAGGTGAGTAGAAAGACATTTTTTTGGAGTGTTAAAAAAGGCAACATAATGGGAGGCATATATACTATGATGGGACAATGATGAGAGACATATACATCAGGGTGGGAAACATATACACCAGAATGAGGGACATATATACCGGGATAGGTCAAGGTTGAAAATCATATACAGTACATCACATTTTTGTAAATATTTTGTATTTTTTCCAAAGTCTCCATATTTTGTGTGGCCCCCGTCATTTTCAAGCACTGCCTTAACTCTCTTGGGCATGGAGTTCACTAGAGCTTTACAGGTTGTAACTGGAATCCTCTTCCATTCTCCATGATGACATCGCGGAGCTGGTGGATGTTAGAGACCGTACACCCCTCCACCTTCCATTTGAGGATGCACCACAGATTCTAAGTAGGATTTAGGTCTGGAGACATGCTTGGCCAATCCAGCACCTTTACCCTCAGTTTCTTTTACCGACGAGGGAAAATAGCTAATTTGGCCATTTTCACGTAGGGGTATACTCACTTTTGTTGCCAGTGGTTTAGACATTAATGGCTTTGTGTTGAGTTATTTAGATGACACCAAATTTACACTGTTATACAAGCTGAACACTGACTACTTTACTTTGTTTCAAATGTGATCAGTGTTGTCCCATGAAAAGATATAATAAAATATTTTCAAAAATGTGAGGTGTGCACTCACTTTTGTGATATACTGTGTACCAGTATGGGGGACATACAGTATTCATTCACAAAAGTGAATACACATTAGCTTTTTTGTAAATATTTTATTATATCTTTTCTTCGGACAACACTGAAGTTATGACACTGATACAATGTAGTCAGTGTACAGCTTGTATAACAGTGTAAATTTAGTGTCCTCTAAATAATGCAATAGCCATTAATGTCTAAATCGTTGACAAAAAAATTGAGTACACACGTAAAAATGGCAAAATTGTGTCCAATTAACCATTTCCCTCCCCCATGTCATGTGACTCCTTAATGTTACAAAGTCTCAGGAGTGAATGGGGAGAGCAGGTGTGTTAAATTTGGTGTTATTGCTCACACATTCTCATACTGGTCACTGGAAGTAGAACATGGCACCTCATGGCAAAGAATTCTGTGAGGATCTGAAAAAAATAATTGTTGCTCTATGTAAAGATGGCCCAGGCTATTATTAGATTGCCAACACTCTGAAACTGAGCTGCAGCATGGTGGCCAAGACCATAAAGTGATTTAGCAAAACAGGTTCCAGTCAGAACAGGCCTCGCCATGGTCAACCAAATAATTGGAGTGCACATGCTCAGGGTCATATCCAGAGGTTGTTTTTTCAAAATTCATGTATGGGTGCTGCCAGTATTGCTGCTGAGGTTAAAGAGGTGTAGATGGGCAGGGTTTAGACTGTCAGTGCTTAGACCATGTGCCATTCACTGCATCAAGTTGTTGTCCCAGAAAGAAGCATTTTCTAAAGATGATCCACAAGAAAGCCCACAATCATTTTGCTGAAGACAAACAGACTAAGGACATGGATTACTAGAACCATGTCTTCTTGTCTGAGGAAAAAATGATAACCGTATTTGGTTCAAATAGTGTCAAGTGTGTGTGGCAGTAACCAGGTGAGGAGTACAAAGACAAGTGTGTCTTGCCTACCATCAAGCATGGTGGTGGGATTGTCATGGTTTGGGGCTGCATGAGTGCTGCTGGCTGTGGGAAGCTACAGCTCATTGAGGGAACCATGAATGCCAATATGTACTATCACATACAATGATTGATTGCTCTCAGTGAGAGAAACAAAATTAAAATTTTGTAATTTTGTTTCTCTCACTGAGAGCAATCAATCATTTTTCAACTGGCTAACACGGTACCAAAACCTTTTTCTTTTAACTGTCACATACAGAAACAGAGCATGATCCCTCTCCTTCAGAAACTGGACCACAGGTCAGTATTCTAACTTGATAACGACCCAAGCACATCTCCAAGATGACCACTGCCTTGCTAAAGAAACTGATGGTAATGGTGTTAGACCTAAACCCTATTTAGCATCACTAGGGCATCTTCAAATGGAAGGTGGGGGATTGTAAGGTCTTTAACATCCACCAGATCCATGAGGTCATCATGGAGGAGTGCAAGAGGAGTCCAGTGTCTCCTGTGAGGCTCTAATGAACTCCATGCCCAAGGGAGATAAAGCAGTGCTTGAAAGTAATGGTGGCTACACAAGATATTGACACTTCGGGCAAGATTTGGCCATCTTCACTTAAGGGTGTACTCACTTTTGTTGCCTTCAGTTTAGACATTAATGGCTGTGTGTTGAGTTATTTACAGGGCACACCAAATTTACACTATTATACAAATTGTACGTACACTGACCACTTTACATAGTTTCATAGTTTTTAAGGTTGAAGGGAGACTCTAAGTCCATCTAGTTCAACCCGTAGCCTAACATGTTGATCCAGAGGAAGGCAAAAAAAACCCCAATGTGGCAAACAAGTTCCGATGGGGAAAAAATTTCCTTCCTGACTCCACATCCGGCAATCAGACTAGTTCCCTGGATCAATACCCTGTCATAAAACCTAATATACATAACTGGTAATATTAAATTTTTCAAGAAAGGCGTCCAGGCTCTGCTTAAATGTTAGTAGTGAATCACTCATTACAACATCATGCGGCAGAGAGTTCCATAGTCTCACTGCTCGTACAGTAAAGAATCCTCGTCTGTGATTATGATTAAACCTTCTTTCCTCAAGACGTAGCGGATGCCCCCGTGTTCCAGTCGCAGGCCTAGGTGTAAAAAGATCTTTGGAAAGGTCTCTGTACTGTCCCCTCATATATTTATACATTGTGATTAGATCCCCCCTACATTAAATCAAAATGTCATATCTTCAGTGTTGTCCCATGAAAAGATCTAATAAAATCTTCACAAAAATGTGAGGCCTGTACTCACTTTTGTGATACACTGTATAAACCAGGATGGGCCACATATTTACCAAAATGGACCAAATACAGTATATACCAGGATGGGGAACATATACACCAGGATGAAGGACATGTATACCAGGATGGATGACATGTATATCAGGATGGGGAAATATATACCAGGATGGGGAACATATACATCAGGATAGAGGACATATATACCAGGATGGATGACATGTATACCAGGATGGGGAACATATACACCAGGATGGAGGACATATATACCAGGATGGAGGACATATATACCAGGATGGAGGACATATACACCAGGATGGAGGGCATATACTTTATACCAGGATGGAGGACATATATACCAGGATGGAGGACATATATACCAGGATGGAGGGCATATACACCAGGATGGAGCACATATATACCAAGATGGAGAACATATATACCAAGATGGAGGACATATACACCAGGATGTGGGACATATACACCAAGATGGAGGGTATATATGCCAGAATTGAGGACATATACTCCAGGATGGAGGACATATACACCAGGATGGAGGGCATATACTTTATACCAGGATGGAGGACATATATACCAGGATGGAGGACATATATACCAGGATGGAGGGCATATACACCAGGATGGAGCACATATATACCAAGATGGAGGACATATATACCATGATGGAGGACATATACACCAGGATGTAGGACATATACACCAAGATGGAGGGTATATATGCCAGAATGGAGGACATATACTCCAGGATGGAGGACATATATACCACAATGCAGGCAATATATACCAGGATGGAGGACATATACACCAGGATGGAGGGCATATATACCAAGATGGAGGACATATATACCAGGATGGGGAACATATACACAAGGATGGAGGACATATATACCAGGATGGAGGACATATACACCAGGATGGAGGGCATATATACCAGGATGGAGGACATATATACCAGGATGGAGGACATATATACCAGGTTGGAGGACATGTATACTAGGATGGAGGACATATACACCAGGATGGAGGACATATATACCAGGATGGAGGACATATACTCCAGGATGGAGGACATGTATACCAGGATGGAGGACATGTATACCAGGATGGAGGGCATATATACCACGATGGAGGGCATATATACCAAGATGGAGGACATATATACCAGGATGGGGAACATATACACAAGGATGGAGGACACATATACCAGGATGGAGGACATATATACTAGGATGGAGAACATATATACCAGGATGGAGGACATATATACCAGGTTGGAGGACATGTATACTAGGATGGAGGACATATACACCAGGATGGAGGGCATATATACCAGGATGGAGGACATATATACCAGGATGGAGGACATATACTCCAGGATCGAGGACATGTATACCAGGATGGAGGACATATACACCAGGATGGAGGGCATATATACCAGGATGGAGGGCATATATACCAAGATGGAGGACATATATACCAGGATGGGGAACATATACACAAGGATGGAGGACACATATACCAGGATGGAGGACATATATACCAGAATGGATGACATATATACCAGGATGGAGGACATCTACACCAGGATGGAGGGCATATATACCAGGATGGAGGACATATATACTAGGATGGAGGACATATATACCAGGATGGAGAGCATATATGCCAGGATGGAGGACATGTATACCAAGATGGAGGACATATACACCAGGATGGAGGGCATATATACCAGGATGGAGGACATATACTCCAGGATGGAGGACATATATACCACAATGTAAGCCATATATACCAGGATGGAGGACATGTATACCTGGAAGGAGCCCGGGATTAGGGACCTTAGTTAAGAATTCTGAAACATTATCATTATAACAGTGTCAGCAGCAGATTCCCTCCCCCCTCATAAAAGTGTGTCATGACCAATTTTTTTTGCTTTAAATTATTTTAAAATATTTCCTCCTCTAATACCTAGCTGCGTCTTCTGGTCCGGTTCGCCTTATAGTCCGAATAATACGGCAGTAAAAAGCTCATCTCTTATGGTTAGTTTTAGGCAGCTGTATGATTGAGCTTTTGAAAACAATTTCACATCGCAATGAATTTCGTAAAGGATTTCATGAGCTCGCTTGTTACATCCACTACAACACTATACATGTGATACAAGAATTAGAACAATTCGTGCTGAACGTTTTAGCCAATTACAATATCCTCTGCTCAATGCTGCCCAAAATCAAGGTAGTACAGAAGTGGGCAACCTTCATATATTACAGAAGTTATGAGCTTGGCTTCCAATCCAATACACATAGTACAGAACAAGAGAAAAGATCTCGTACCCGGCTTACAACGTGCAGACGTCGTTTGTGAAGGAAACCACCGTTTGATACACGTGCTTTTATTTAATGATATAATACATGTGAAATGCTCCAGATACTGTGCATCACTTTATAAAAATCTGAATTGTAAAGTTACTCGCAATAACAAATTTACTAAATCAGTCTGACAGCAAGAACACATTGAATGATTAAAGGTCCATCAAGAAGAAGAAATACAATACAGTAAGAAGAAAATAAAAGTACTAATGAAAAAATAGACATTTGCAGCTTACCGTACTCTAATTAAAGCACAGCTTTCTAAAAGATTTGTATCTGATTTTAACATTAGTATTTTTATTAACTGAATTATTCTAAAGTAAAATGTTATTTAAAATAGACAGTGTAATTTAGGGTTAAAGGGGTTGTTCAGTCAGAACACGTTATCATCTAGCCACAGATGATATAACTTGCTGATGGGTGGGTGTCCCACCGCTGGGCCCCACACTGATCTGCCGATTGGGGAATTTTTATTAGGTTGTCCCCTACTTTTACATTGCTGGTCTATCTTTAGGGTAGATCATGAATGTCAGATCGGCCAGGGTACGACTCCCTGCACTCTTGCTGATCAGCTGTTCTCTGTCAGCGGTGGCAGCCAGAAATGCTCAGTTCAGAAACTGCTCCGTCTTCTGATAGTGGCCATGGCCGGGTGATGCACATCGGCCTCCTATTAATCTGAATAGGAGGTGGATGTGCAGTACCCGGCTGCGGCCAATATCAGAAGACGGAGTAGCTCTGGAACGGAGAATTTCCGGCTGCCATTGCCGGCACAGAGAAAAGCTGATCAGCAAGGTGGCCAGGGTCCAACACCCTGCACCCTTGCTGATCAGCTATTCTCTGTGCCGGCAATGGCAGCCGGAAATGCTCAGTTCCGGAGCTGCTCCATCTTCTGATATTGGACGCAGCCGGGTACTTCACATCCACCTCCTATTCAGATTAATAGGAGGCCGATGTGCATGACCCGGCCGTGGCCACTATCAGAAGAAGGAGCCGCTCCGGAACTGAGCATTTCCGGCTGCCATTGCCGGCACAGAGAATAGCGAATCAGCAAGGGTGCAGGGTGTTGGACCCTGGCCAATCAGTCATTGATGACCTATCCTAAGGATAGGCCATTAATGTAAAAGTTGTGGACAACCCCTTTAAGTTTTTCCCTATTACAAAATGGCATGGCATATTGGGCTCCTATTCACTGCTACATTCTTTCTCTTTGGGTTTGATGGAAAAAGCTGAGTACAGTGCTCTGCAGCCCCGTAAAGAATGGATGGGGCAGTGCTTATAAATACATCAGTGTGCCAATCAGTGCAGGTCACCAATTAATACATTATCAAAGGATAGGTGATAATTTATTTTCACCGGAAACCACTTTAACGGCCCATCTGGCTTCTGAGTAGATAGTTATGGTATATCTCTAGTATGTTACTGCTAGAGCCCCTTCACTATCAAAAATGTGTCTGATTACTTGATGTGATAAGCGATTAACCAGCGATGGACTGAAAGCTTCCGAAGATACTTGGTGTGAATTGGTGATGTCATCATAGAGACACATAGATGCAATTTAAGTGGCAAATTCTATCAGGATAGGTGAAAATAATTGACTAGATAATGATCTTTATCATCAATGTTGGGTGGAAGGGGGTTATCGCAGCTGCCACTGGTCCAACTATGTATCCACCCATTTTGCCTCTGTATGTGTATGTAAAATATGCTTTCTTGCATTATTACATTTACACTTTTTGGATATAATCCCTTTTGATACATCTTCCTTTCAAGATTTATAATAATAATAATAATAATAATATGAAAATTATCAAGGATGGCTAAAGGACCCATCTTGAGGGTCACCCCATTCTTCATAGGAAGATGAGGTTTTGACACTAGCACCTAGTTCCTCGGTCCCAAGATGAGGGAGTTGTACAGGCATAAACCTGCACAAAAGAATGGAATATTGATTTTTGTTCTTGGGCATGTTCCTGTAGGACATTTCTTGATCATCAGACTTCCACTCTTTTTTGCATTTTATTTTATTGCCCTTGTGCTTTGGTGCTAACTACATCCAGCCTTCCTTTGTGCCTCTAATTCACCTTAAATGGGTGATCATTTCAGAATTTGTATGAAAATGTGTTTATCTGTTTTGATTACCATGTAGTAAAAATTATATGTTGTTGAAATCTGTTAGTTTGAAAGCAAAAGCAAGTCTGTGAGGTATTTTCTCAGAATGAATAATTCCTCATTATTGTGAATTTCACTTCATGGAATTTCAATTTTCTTAAATAGGAACAGTCATAAAAGACAATCTAGTATAAATGAACTGTTATGTGCCATTGAAACGACTTAATGACCTTCCTAGTATAAATGTCATGGTGAAGCCTTGTATTTCTATGTTGTTTTCCCCAACAATTACTGAATCTGTTGTACGATGCATATAACTACTACCAAGAATGAGTATTCAATATTCCTACCAAGAATAAAAATGTCAAATAAATTTATCCAACTCATCCATTCTGGCCACATCTTGACATGGTTTTTAATATCTAATTATATTTGCCTTTTTCTTGTAAATTTAAATCGTAACCGTCATTTACATTTTTATTTAATAAATCAATAGTGCGCATGAAATGTAATATATTTTATCAGTCAAATCTGCTTCTTTCTCTGCCAGAATTGATAAGTCATTATTAGTGATGAGCCACCATTACCATGCCCATGAGCTCGGTGCTCATAACAAACATTTGGACGCTCGGGTGGGCTCTCCTCGTGTTCCAAGTATAATGGAAGTCAATGGGGAACTCAAGCATTTTTCTGGAAAATCTTCTTGAACAATGGTCGAGTTCTCCATTTACTTCAATTATACTTGGTACATGAGGCAAGCCCGTCCGAGCGTCTGACTACTTATGAGTACCAAGCACCCGAGCATGGTAGTGATCACTCATCACTAGTCATTAGCAAAAGTCTCAATTCTGTAGTAAAATCTGTATTCAGTGAATACTTTCCCATTACTGAGACAGAAGATGGTGGTTGTTACTAATGAGATTCTATGAGGACGTGATGAGGGAGGAGCTAGAGGCAGAGCTCCACCTCCTCTTCCCTCTTGTATCTACATAGTATCTCCTCAGTAACAGCCACCATCTCCAATCTCAGTAATGGTAAAGTTTTCACTGAATACAGATTTTACCTTGGTGAAAGAAGCAGTTTTACTTGATCAGATCTATTGTAAAGTTGCTTATTTTCATGTGCACTGTTGATTTATAAAATAAAAATTAAAACAATGGTTACTCTTTAAGGCCACGTGCACACATTGAGTTTTTACTTAAGTATTTGTAGCCAAAACCAGGAGTGGGTAATAATGACTACAGAAGTGGTGCCTGTGTTTCTTACTTTTCCTCTGATTGTTCCACTCCTGGTTTTGGCTTTCAAATACTGAGGGAAAAAACTCACCAAATACTCAACGTGTGCACGTGGCCTAACAGAGGAGAACTCAGAGGATAAAAACTTTATTATAGACCTGAACAAAAGTCAAAGCGGTTGTCCCTTTTTAAAAAAAACCCTGTCCTGGGCTCAGTTTGTTATACAACAAAGCAAAACTATGCTTTACTCATTTTCCTCGAGTGAAGCGCTTAATCTCTGCTAGCTGCCAGTCTTTTATGATGGCTGCATCACTGACATCACATCGAGAGCATGGCAGCCAATAACTGAGCTCCAAACCTCTGAGGTATGTCGTCTACACTATGGAATGTGATTTCAACCCCTTGAAAGGGAATTTGTCAGCAGGGTTTTTCTCCCTCATCTGAGGGTAACATAATATAAGCAAAGAGTGAACGCTGAATCCAATGATGTATCACTTAGATTACTCTTTGCAGCTGTTGTCGCGGGCGGAGGGGACGCGCTCGCCACGCTCGGGTCCGGGGCTTCTCCTGCTGCTGCTTGGTGGCTCGAGCGGTGGGCCGGACCCGCGGACTCGAGCAGTGCTCCTCTTCCGTGAGTGAAAAGGGATAGTTTGGGTGGGGGGAGATTGTTCGTGACGCCACCCACGGGACGTGGTGATGATGGCACCACCGCTGCTGGTGACAGGGATCCCGGGAGAGATGGTAGGGAGCAGCTAGGATGTTGTCCCCTCCGTGGGTAGGGGGTTGGTGATCCCGAGCCCGGTGGTGTAACGGGGAGGCTAGATGGGTGGGGTGCAGGGTTGCAGGGACAGCGCGGCGCGGTGCCGGATGGCACTGGTGTACTCACTCAGACAATCACTGACAGAGTCTCTGGTAAACCAAAACGGCCGGATGGACGGGTCACGCAGCCGGCTGCAGTATTGTTGTGCTCTCCCCGGACAGCTGATGGTGGCTATCTTTCCCTGCACCTGTTAGAAGTGTTCTGACTCCTGTGGTTGCCCACCGGTAGTCCGCTCCCCAGCGTATAGGTGCCGTAGGAGCCCGTTTTGCCCGCAGGCACTGGCTCTTGGATCTCTAGCCTGTGGCGGTGGCTATATATCCTCACGGTGTGGACTGTTGGCTTCTGTCGGGACTTGGTTGTTGGGGAACCCCTGGGGTTCCTGTCACACTTGGATTTGACTATTGATGGCGGCTCCAAGCCTGGTCGGGGTCCGATGGCCCTGCCTGTGTGCTTAGCTTCACTCCGCTGCCCGGTTCGGTACCGGTGGGCCACCGCCCAGCCCGGTCCTTACGGCTTTGCAGAGTTCCACCAACTCCTGCAGACGGCCACCACCATCTGCCAACTTGCTGTCAGTGCCTGGGCTCCGACCCAGACACTTGCAGTTTCTGTCCTCTCGCTTTCACCTCTCAAACTACTCTGACTGCTTTTCCCGCCTCCAGGCCTGTGAACTCCTTGGTGGGTTGGGCCAACCGCCTGGCTCCACCCCACCTGGTGTGGACATCAGACCCTGGAGGGAGGCAACAAGGGTTTTTGGTTGACTGATGTAACTGTCTAGGGAAGGGGGTGTGTATGTTGGTATGTATGTGACTACCTGGCTAGTCCAGGGCGTCACACTGTTTTGACAGAATCAAAGCTGCTAGATTTAGCAAAGCAGCAGAGCTGAGAGCTGAGAGCTGTTCCACCCACACCAGACTCTCAATAGAGATTGTACATTGACAGTGAGGTGTCAATCAGAGGTAGGGATGTCTTCTGTACGTGTTTTTTTACATGATGTATTTTTAAGAGTATTTGGAGTAGATTCTATACTACTTCAGTCGATATTGGGATTCTAATTTAGATAATTATGATTATTCTAAGAAACTATTTGTATCCCCTGTTGTCTATGATATGCTTGATAGAGGTAGGGATGTGCAGGACTGCTCTGCACATGACATTGTAGTCAAGTAATGATAATCACTAGATGATAAAGCCTTTAGTTTAAGTAAGCAGCAGCACACAGCCTGATATGAGAGGCATAGCTGAAACTTGATTTTAAACCCCTACAGCATGCTATCCTCAATTGCATAGCAAAACCCTGCTGACAAATTCCCTTTAAATCTTCATATCAACTTGAAATAATATACCTTTTCCCCAAAATTTGTGAGGAAAGTGGAGGTTGCGTTTTATAGTCTATATGTACTTATCTTCTGTGTTTGGGGAAAGGGCAGCAGCGGTGGTGGAGTGGGTTCAGAAGAGGTAAGAGCAGAGTCGTTGCTGCAGGAAGCCAACATCGGCAGAAGTGAGGCAATGACATGTGTTCACCATTAAAGAAAATGAAACCTTACTGCTCTCCACACCCATAATTCCGTCCACCTTTCAGCACTGAAGCAGGCGACGAGAGGTGGGTGGGATTATGGATGTGAGAAGCAGTGAATACTCATGTGACTGGGGATGTGTGGCAGTGATGTCATGAACTGCCCATTACGTACACACCAAAGTCAGTTGCCGGCATCAAAAGAGGACGCCGCACACTGTGGGAGCGGAGGGAGAATGAGTAGAATTTTTTTTTGTGTGTGATAAAAAAAAGCAACATAACGGGAGGTATATATCCCAGGATTGGCCCATGATAGGGAAAATGCAAGTGCATCTCAATAAATTAGAACACTTTTCCTTCCACTCCACTTTCCATTAAAATGCTTGGATACAGCACTCTGTGAACTGCCAGCTTCTTTGGCAATGAGCTTTTGTCTCTTACCCTCCTTGTGGAGTTTGTCAATGACTGCCTTCTGGACATCTGTCAAGTCAGCAGTCTTCCCCATGATTGTGTAGCCTACTGAACAAGACTAAGGGACCATTTTAAATGTTTAGGAAGCCTTTGCAGGTGTTTTGTGGTAATCTAAGTTTCTGATATAATGACTTTTGGGTTTTCATTGTCTGCAAGCCATAATCATCAACATTAACAGAAATAAACACTTAAAATAGATCCCTCTGTGCGTAATGACTCTATATAATATATGCGTTTCCCTTTTTGTATTGAATTACTGAAATAAATCGACTTTTTGAGGATATTTTAATTTATTGAGATGCAGTTTTCTATACCAGGATGGTAGACATATATACCAGGATGGGCCACATATTTACCAGGATGGAGGACATATACACCAGGATGAGGGACCTATATATCTAGAAGAGTCCAGTATGGGAAGCGTTAGTGCAGAATTGCGGGACATTACCCTCATTACAGTGTCAGCAGCAGATCCCCCCATAACAGTGCATCATGACAACATTTTTTGCTTCAAATTTTTTTTTCAATATTTTCCTCCTTTAAAACCTAGGTGCATCATATGGTCTGGTGTGTCTTTAAAGCCTGCTTTACACGTTGCAATTTCGCATACAATATCGTATGCAATTTGCAACGCCCCCATCGTATGTGCGGCACGTTCAATTTGTTGAACGTGCCGCACAGACGATTCACCCCCGTCACACGTACTTACCTACCATACGACCTCGATGTGGGCGGCGAACGTCCACTTCCTGGAGTGGGAGGGACGTTCGGCGTCACATCGACGTCACGCGGCAGCCGGCCAATAGAAGCGGAGGGGCGGAGATGAGCGGGACGTAAACATCCCGCCCACCTCCTTCCGCATTGTCGGCGGGAGCCGCGGATGGAGGCAAGCTGTCGTTCAATGTTCCCGGGGTGTCACACACTGCGATGTGTGCTGCCTCGGGAACATTGCACAACCTCACATTCATTTTTTGAGGACTGAACGACGTGCATGCGATGAACGGATTTTCGTTCAATCGCAATTGCACGGAGGTTTTACACGCTACAATCATACTTACGATGCCGGATGTGCGTTACTTACAATGTGACCCCGCCAACACATCGTAAGATTTATTGTAGCGTGTAAAGCGGGCTTTAGTCTAAAAAATATGGTAGGTAAATTATACTTTATCTGTGCGATAAGGCTAGGTGAAGTGTTGTGGTTGACTGTTAAGTAGTAACTAAACACTGGATATGGTAATGTATGATATGGAAAACAAGGAACCCAATATCATAATGTCCATTTTGAATTTGGATATATTGTCATCTACCGAAAGCCATAAAGAATGACCAATGATGAAGTGTATATTTTTATAGGTGACTTCTGACGTAGCTAAGCAAGTGGCTACAGACGTCTTGAAGAGAACAATTCTGAGTCCTGATTTTGAATCTCATTTTAATTCTGAAGAGGTAAACTTAATTTCTAAATTTTTTATAACAATTTAATGACTTTCTTACTGGTCAGTTATAGGTGACCTATCACTTGACATGTAATTGTCTTTATCTGGAGTAAATGGGGCTGTTTTTTTATGACATCTCCCTCTCTTTATTATAGAAAAGTCTAGTATTTTTATTCAAGTGGGTGTGATCCTCAACTGTTCTCTGTGGTGGTCTTCTTGGTGGCCACACCCAGTTGGTTTAAAAGACGCTATATACAATGGCATTTAAAGCAAGGGCTGATAAATATTTACCCCAGGGGTTATACAGTGGCATGTTAAAGTTTAGGCACTCCAGGTCAAAAGGGGGAAGCTGAAAATTTTAGAATGGCCCTCACAGTTTCCTGATCTGAACATCATTGAAAATCTGTGGCTAAACCTCAAAAGAGCAGTGCATACAAGACGACCCAGGAATCTCACAGAGGTGGAAGACCTTCATAAGGAAGAGTAGATGAAAATCCTTCAAACAAGATTTGAAAGACTCTTGGCTGGCTACAAAAAGCGTTTACAAGCTGTGATACCTGCCAAAGGGGGTCATACTAGGTACTAACCATGGAGGGTGCCCAAACTTTTGCCCATTTTCCTTTTTAGTTAATTTAAAAATGTAAAAGATGAATATATATATATATATATATATATATATATATATATATATACATACATATATATTATTTTTCCCCCTAAAATACAAAGGAAATGTGTCATCTTTAACTTTGTATTTTAGTGATCATTTCAACTTCAACCTGCTTAACTATTCACAATAACAGTAATTTTGACTAGAGGTGCCCAAACGTTTGCATGCCACTGTATACAGTATATACAAGTATATATACACTAACAAGCAAATGAGTAACAATGTTTTTAACTTTTGAATTTCACCATCCACTACAGCTTTATACGTGAGACTGCATGAACATGAGACTACCTTCATTGTGTAGACAATCATCTTGGCTATCCCATATATAAATTTGACTTGCACCTATTTAGCATATGATTAGTTATGCAGATCCTCAGTGGTTAGCACTGCAGTCTTGCAGCGAAGGGGTTCTCGGTTCAAATCCCACCAAGGATAATATCTGCAAGGAGTTTATATGTTCTGCCCGTGTTTGCGTGGGTTTCCTCCGGGTTCTCCAGTTTCCTCCCACAATCCCAAGACATACAGTTAGGGACTCTAGATTGTGAGCCCCAATGGGGACAGTGTTGCCAATGTATGTAAAGCGCTGTGGAATTAATAGCGCTATATAAATGAATAAATATTATATTATTATTATATATGTCACTGTATTGTTACTATTTTGTACCTACAATTTATGTTAATTTTTTGTAAATCTCCCTTTGGCTTTGAACACTGCCTGAATTTTTCTGGGCATGTTCTCGATCAGATGCAAGTATTGTATGTCTCAACCAAAATCTGATTACAGGTCTTTTCTTTACGTTCCCATTGTTGGTGCATACTTGTCAACTCACTTGGGTTTGTATCCAGCTTTTTCTTCAACTCAAACTACAATTGTTCAATTGGGTTGAGGTCTGGGGGTTGTGGGGGTCAATCCAGCACCTCTACTTCATTGTTATTAAACCATTTCTTTGCCAATCTCAACCTATGTGTCGGGCCATTGTCCTGCTGGAACACACTCTTTTCATATAGATAGTACTCGAGTGTAAAAAGTAGCTTGTTTTGTAGCATACTCACATATAGCTTAGCATTGAGATTCACCTTTAGGTGTGAAACAACCCTATATCATCAGGCTTCCTCCGCTGCACTTGACAGATCTTTCAATTTTTCGATCCATTAGCCTATTTTCCCCTTGTTTCTTTCAGGCCCATTTGCACCCATCAGAGCACTTTTATCTAATTGCTCCAAATTACCCATTCCAAGTCTTCTACTGTCCACTTTTTGTGCTTCTTTACAAACTGAAGCTGACACTCCTTATGATGATACCGAAGTCGATGCTTCTTCATCGTTTTTCAGGCCACCATTCCAGACTTGTGTAATGTGCATTGCATGGTGCCTGCATGGATGTCTGTGATCTCACTGTTACGAAGCATACGGGCAACTTCCACTGTTTGTCGCACCAGAACTGATAGACATTGTGATGATGAGCCTATTTTTTGACTCATATTCTCCTTAACAACCACCTCTTGGCTTTTGAGTGGATGAATGGACTTCTTTTCATATTCACTGCTTCACTATCGTGCGGAGCCGCTGCCCGACCACCGAGTTGGGCTGCCACCCGACCACCGAGCGGAGCTGCCGCCCGACCAATCTACACCCCACCTACTGTCTCCTCCCCAAAATCCTATAGATTGTAAGCCCGCAAGGGTAGGGCCCTCTTCCCTCTGTACTAGGCTGTCTACTGTAACTTGTGTATGTATTCTGTATGTAACCCCTTCTCATGTACAGCACCATGGAATTAATGGTGCTCTATAAATAAATAATAATAATAATAATATTCTTCCAACTGTCATGGCACTCACAGGATGCAGTTTGGCAATTTACTGGACCGGGAGACCAATATTGATGAGCTGGATACTGTTTCTCTTTTCTTGGGAAATCTTCTTCATGACTGATCCTCAATTTGAGCAAGTGACCTTTTGATTGGGAATCAGCTTAATAAAACACTGAGCTATTAGGGAAAATGAGACAGGTTGTAATTTGCAGTATACAGGAAGAAAACATTTTTTCAAACACGATGAGCAAAACAGTAACAATACAGTGACATGACAAGTACATGCCTATTTAATCACATACTACATAGTTGCAAGTCAAATTAATGTATGTGACATCCAAAATGATTGTCTATAGAATGAAAGCAGTCTCACGTTCAAAGATATAGTGGATGGGGAGATATGGAGCTGGAAAGTCAAAAATTCAAAACATTATTACCCTTTTGCTCTTCACTGTATATACTGAGCAAAAATATAAATGCAACACTTTTGGTTTTGCTCTAAGTTTAACGAGCTGAAGACCTAAGACTTTTTCTATGTACACAAAAGAGCTTTTTCTCTCCTATGTTCATAAATTTGTCTAAATCTACAGTATTAGCGAGCACTTCTCCTTTGCAGAGATAATCCATCCACCTCACAGGTATTACATATCAAGATGCTGATTAGGCAGCATGATTATTGCACAGGTGTGCCTTAGGGGTACTTCTCACATAGCAAGATCACTAGCGAGATCACTGCTGAGTCAAAGGTTTTGTGACGTACCAGTGACCTCATCAGCGATCTCGCTGTGTGTGACACTAAGCAGCGACCTGGCCCCTGCTGTGAAATCGCTGATGGTTACACACTGTTCTGGTTCATTTTTTGCTCGTTGGTCTCCCGCTGTGCAACACGCATCGGCGTGTTTGACTGTGGGAGACTAACGAGCACTGACTCTGTGTAAGCAGCGTACGCTGGTAACCAAGGTAAATATCGGGTAACTAAGAAAAACGCTTTGCTTAGTAACCCGATATGTACCCTAGCTACATATACAGGGAGCCAGTGCTGGCAGCCTGTAAGCGGTGTACGCTGGTAACCAGGGTAAATATCGGGTTACCAAGCAAAGTTACCTGATATTTACCCTGGTTACCAAGCGCAGCATCGTTACACGAGTCGATGGTGGCTGGTCGCTGGTGAGATCTGCCTGATTGACAGCTCCCCAGCGACCATGTAGCGTCGCACCAATGATCCCTGCCAGGTCGGACCGCTGGTGGGATCGTTGGTGCGTTGCTACGTGTGACCCCAGCCTTAGGCTGGCCTCAATATAAGGCAGTTTTACAGTATTGGGAGAGTCTGGTGGGTCAGAAAGCCTGTCAGTATCTGATGTGACCACTATTTGCCTTGCACATTGAAATACTTCTCCTTCTCAGAGTTGATCAGGATGTTGATTATGGCCTGTGGAAGGTGGTCCTCTCCTCTTCAATGGCTGTGTGAAGTTGCTGGATATTGGCAGGAATTTAAACACGCTGTCGGATAAGGTGATCCAGAGCATCTCAAACATGCTTAATGGGTCACTGGTCTGGCGAGTATGCTGGCCATGTAAGAACTGAGATGTTTTCAGCCCCAAGGAATTATGTACAGATCCTTGCAATGGGGGCCATGCATTATCATGCTGCAACATGAGGTGATAGTTGTGGATGAATAGCACAACTATGGTCTTAGGACCTCCTCGCAGTACCATTGTGAATTGAAAATGTTATCAATAAAATGCACTTGTGTTCATTGTCTATAATATATGCCTGCTCCTACCCTAACCTTATCACTACCATGGGCAACCTGATTCACAATGTTGACATCAGCAAACCGCTCACCCACACAATGCCATACACATAGTCTGCTATCTGTCCTGTACAGTTAAAACTGGAATTCATCCATGAAGAGAACAGCTTTGCAATGTGCCAGACATCAACGAGTGTGAGCATTTTTCCACTCAAGTTGGTTATGACGACAAACTGCAGTCAGGTGGCGACCCAGATGAGGATGATGAGCATGCAGATCTTCCCTGAGTCGGTGTCACACGGAGTTTTGCACAAACTTCCCCTACTGTCATGGCGGCATTCGACTCTGTTCAGATTACAGATTCTGACATTCTGCCCGACAGTTTCTCTGGTGTCTGGGATCAACACAGGCAGACTCGGCATCAACCTGCTGTGTACTGATTCATAGGCAGCTAGCAAGAGTTACTTTCTGCTAGACTGCTTGCTCCTTTAATCATATGCTATGGGGAGGTCTATCACATCTGCTCCCCTCCTATTTATGCTGGTTGAATCCTTCTACCCATGCCAGCTATAATTTATTTAATGTTGGTCTGTGAGGTGTGGTATCCCAGACAATCTGGTGAAAGTTGTGCTTAAGTCATTTTATTAATTTATTTATTTGGTCAAACAGCTGTACAAGCTATGTAGCTGAGTATCTATGCATCCATCTATCTACCTATCTATCTATCTATCTATCTATCTATCTATCATCTTTGCACATCTTTAGCTATCATTTGCATTGTAAAACAGCAACAGCACACAAATGGCGCATGGCTATATTTGTACGCTGTCCATATTTTTCATGGACCCAGCAGAGATTATAATGGGTACATGTTCTCTCTGTGAAATACATGGATAGAATACATATGTGCAACATAGACATCTGAATAAGACCTAATAGACTTGGAAGTGGAAACTTAGAATATCCAATAGTGAAACATAATTACATATCCACAGGAGATGCAAATCATGTCCTGATGACAGCAAAGGACTCTTCTTCCTGCATCCAATGTAACGTTTCAGTCTATGACCCAGACATTCGTCAGATTACAAGACGAAGTTAGTCACTGGAACCTGTCCATAAACAAAACATGTCATCAATATACCTCCTCCATAGCAGACAGTAGGTTTGATACAGATTGTTGGTGTATAAGATTTTTTTTTCGAATGCAGACATGAAACAATTGGCATATGGAAGAGCAACATTGGACCCCATAGCTGTATGTTGTGTTTGTAGATAGAATGTATCTTTACACATAAAGAAATATGAGCAGATCAATGAGAACATTTATCACAAGGGGGCTATGTTTAGTCCTAACATCCGAAACTGCCCTATGCCTTTATGGTGTTGTATGGAGGTATGGAGGTATGGAGGTATAAAGATTGTTCATGTCCATGTCCATTGTGACTAGTATAGTACAAAGGATTGTCAAAAATCCACTTGTGACTTTTAGGATCGCTACTTCCAATAGGTGGCGCTGTGCTAGAGTTTGTCTCCTTTACTGGAGAGACAATTTGAATATTTCCCAGAGGGGCATTGCAGCTATAAGTCCCCTTACCTGGCAGCCAGACTGGCTTGCAAAGTCTCCTTAAGGAGAATAGTGTTCCCCCGTGGAATTTTAGGGGCATTGCAGCTATAAGTCCCCTTACCTGGCAGCCAGACTGGCTTGCAAAGTCTCCTTAAGGAGAATAGTGTTCCCCCGTGGTCCCCACATAGCTTTCTCATGAGCCAGATCAGACACCCCCATACTTTGCACTGACGAGGGGCAAGCACCCCGAAACACCGTGTCTGCAAATTGGGATTCTGATCTGGCTTATATATCCTGAGTCATATTGCAAAGGATTGTCAAAAATCCACTTGTGACTTTTAGGATCGCTACTTCCAATAGGTGGCGCTGTGCTAGAGTTTGTCTCCTTTACTGGAGAGACAATTTGAATATTTCCCAGAGGGGCATTGCAGCTATAAGTCCCCTTACCTGGCAGCCAGACTGGCTTGCAAAGTCTCCTTAAGGAGAATAGTGTTCCCCCGTGGAATTTTAGGGGCATTGCAGCTATAAGTCCCCTTACCTGGCAGCCAGACTGGCTTGCAAAGTCTCCTTAAGGAGAATAGTGTTCCCCCGTGGTCCCCACATAGCTTTCTCATGAGCCAGATCAGACACCCCCATACTTTGCACTGACGAGGGGCAAGCACCCCGAAACACCGTGTCTGCAAATTGGGATTCTGATCTGGCTTATATATCCTGAGTCATATTGCAAAGGATTGTCAAAAATCCACTTGTGACTTTTAGGATCGCTACTTCCAATAGGTGGCGCTGTGCTAGAGTTTGTCTCCTTTACTGGAGAGACAATTTGAATATTTCCCAGAGGGGCATTGCAGCTATAAGTCCCCTTACCTGGCAGCCAGACTGGCTTGCAAAGTCTCCTTAAGGAGAATAGTGTTCCCCCGTGGAATTTTAGGGGCATTGCAGCTATAAGTCCCCTTACCTGGCAGCCAGACTGGCTTGCAAAGTCTCCTTAAGGAGAATAGTGTTCCCCCGTGGTCCCCACATAGCTTTCTCATGAGCCAGATCAGACACCCCCATACTTTGCACTGACGAGGGGCAAGCACCCCGAAACACCGTGTCTGCAAATTGGGATTCTGATCTGGCTTATATATCCTGAGTCATATTGCAAAGGATTGTCAAAAATCCACTTGTGACTTTTAGGATCGCTACTTCCAATAGGTGGCGCTGTGCTAGAGTTTGTCTCCTTTACTGGAGAGACAATTTGAATATTTCCCAGAGGGGCATTGCAGCTATAAGTCCCCTTACCTGGCAGCCAGACTGGCTTGCAAAGTCTCCTTAAGGAGAATAGTGTTCCCCCGTGGAATTTTAGGGGCATTGCAGCTATAAGTCCCCTTACCTGGCAGCCAGACTGGCTTGCAAAGTCTCCTTAAGGAGAATAGTGTTCCCCCGTGGTCCCCACATAGCTTTCTCATGAGCCAGATCAGACACCCCCATACTTTGCACTGACGAGGGGCAAGCACCCCGAAACACCGTGTCTGCAAATTGGGATTCTGATCTGGCTTATATATCCTGAGTCATATTGCAAAGGATTGTCAAAAATCCACTTGTGACTTTTAGGATCGCTACTTCCAATAGGTGGCGCTGTGCTAGAGTTTGTCTCCTTTACTGGAGAGACAATTTGAATATTTCCCAGAGGGGCATTGCAGCTATAAGTCCCCTTACCTGGCAGCCAGACTGGCTTGCAAAGTCTCCTTAAGGAGAATAGTGTTCCCCCGTGGAATTTTAGGGGCATTGCAGCTATAAGTCCCCTTACCTGGCAGCCAGACTGGCTTGCAAAGTCTCCTTAAGGAGAATAGTGTTCCCCCGTGGTCCCCACATAGCTTTCTCATGAGCCAGATCAGACACCCCCATACTTTGCACTGACGAGGGGCAAGCACCCCGAAACACCGTGTCTGCAAATTGGGATTCTGATCTGGCTTATATATCCTGAGTCATATTGCAAAGGATTGTCAAAAATCCACTTGTGACTTTTAGGATCGCTACTTCCAATAGGTGGCGCTGTGCTAGAGTTTGTCTCCTTTACTGGAGAGACAATTTGAATATTTCCCAGAGGGGCATTGCAGCTATAAGTCCCCTTACCTGGCAGCCAGACTGGCTTGCAAAGTCTCCTTAAGGAGAATAGTGTTCCCCCGTGGAATTTTAGGGGCATTGCAGCTATAAGTCCCCTTACCTGGCAGCCAGACTGGCTTGCAAAGTCTCCTTAAGGAGAATAGTGTTCCCCCGTGGTCCCCACATAGCTTTCTCATGAGCCAGATCAGACACCCCCATACTTTGCACTGACGAGGGGCAAGCACCCCGAAACACCGTGTCTGCAAATTGGGATTCTGATCTGGCTTATATATCCTGAGTCATATTGCAAAGGATTGTCAAAAATCCACTTGTGACTTTTAGGATCGCTACTTCCAATAGGTGGTGCTGTGCTAGAGTTTGTCTCCTTTACTGGAGAGACAATTTGAATATTTCCCAGAGGGGCATTGCAGCTATAAGTCCCCTTACCTGGCAGCCAGACTGGCTTGCAAAGTCTCCTTAAGGAGAATAGTGTTCCCCCGTGGAATTTTAGGGGCATTGCAGCTATAAGTCCCCTTACCTGGCAGCCAGACTGGCTTGCAAAGTCTCCTTAAGGAGAATAGTGTTCCCCCGTGGTCCCCACATAGCTTTCTCATGAGCCAGATCAGACACCCCCATACTTTGCACTGACGAGGGGCAAGCACCCCGAAACACCGTGTCTGCAAATTGGGATTCTGATCTGGCTTATATATCCTGAGTCATATTGCAAAGGATTGTCAAAAATCCACTTGTGACTTTTAGGATCGCTACTTCCAATAGGTGGCGCTGTGCTAGAGTTTGTCTCCTTTACTGGAGAGACAATTTGAATATTTCCCAGAGGGGCATTGCAGCTATAAGTCCCCTTACCTGGCAGCCAGACTGGCTTGCAAAGTCTCCTTAAGGAGAATAGTGTTCCCCCGTGGAATTTTAGGGGCATTGCAGCTATAAGTCCCCTTACCTGGCAGCCAGACTGGCTTGCAAAGTCTCCTTAAGGAGAATAGTGTTCCCCCGTGGTCCCCACATAGCTTTCTCATGAGCCAGATCAGACACCCCCATACTTTGCACTGACGAGGGGCAAGCACCCCGAAACACCGTGTCTGCAAATTGGGATTCTGATCTGGCTTATATATCCTGAGTCATATTGCAAAGGATTGTCAAAAATCCACTTGTGACTTTTAGGATCGCTACTTCCAATAGGTGGCGCTGTGCTAGAGTTTGTCTCCTTTACTGGAGAGACAATTTGAATATTTCCCAGAGGGGCATTGCAGCTATAAGTCCCCTTACCTGGCAGCCAGACTGGCTTGCAAAGTCTCCTTAAGGAGAATAGTGTTCCCCCGTGGAATTTTAGGGGCATTGCAGCTATAAGTCCCCTTACCTGGCAGCCAGACTGGCTTGCAAAGTCTCCTTAAGGAGAATAGTGTTCCCCCGTGGTCCCCACATAGCTTTCTCATGAGCCAGATCAGACACCCCCATACTTTGCACTGACGAGGGGCAAGCACCCCGAAACACCGTGTCTGCAAATTGGGATTCTGATCTGGCTTATATATCCTGAGTCATATTGCAAAGGATTGTCAAAAATCCACTTGTGACTTTTAGGATCGCTACTTCCAATAGGTGGCGCTGTGCTAGAGTTTGTCTCCTTTACTGGAGAGACAATTTGAATATTTCCCAGAGGGGCATTGCAGCTATAAGTCCCCTTACCTGGCAGCCAGACTGGCTTGCAAAGTCTCCTTAAGGAGAATAGTGTTCCCCCGTGGAATTTTAGGGGCATTGCAGCTATAAGTCCCCTTACCTGGCAGCCAGACTGGCTTGCAAAGTCTCCTTAAGGAGAATAGTGTTCCCCCGTGGTCCCCACATAGCTTTCTCATGAGCCAGATCAGACACCCCCATACTTTGCACTGACGAGGGGCAAGCACCCCGAAACACCGTGTCTGCAAATTGGGATTCTGATCTGGCTTATATATCCTGAGTCATATTGCAAAGGATTGTCAAAAATCCACTTGTGACTTTTAGGATCGCTACTTCCAATAGGTGGCGCTGTGCTAGAGTTTGTCTCCTTTACTGGAGAGACAATTTGAATATTTCCCAGAGGGGCATTGCAGCTATAAGTCCCCTTACCTGGCAGCCAGACTGGCTTGCAAAGTCTCCTTAAGGAGAATAGTGTTCCCCCGTGGAATTTTAGGGGCATTGCAGCTATAAGTCCCCTTACCTGGCAGCCAGACTGGCTTGCAAAGTCTCCTTAAGGAGAATAGTGTTCCCCCGTGGTCCCCACATAGCTTTCTCATGAGCCAGATCAGACACCCCCATACTTTGCACTGACGAGGGGCAAGCACCCCGAAACACCGTGTCTGCAAATTGGGATTCTGATCTGGCTTATATATCCTGAGTCATATTGCAAAGGATTGTCAAAAATCCACTTGTGACTTTTAGGATCGCTACTTCCAATAGGTGGCGCTGTGCTAGAGTTTGTCTCCTTTACTGGAGAGACAATTTGAATATTTCCCAGAGGGGCATTGCAGCTATAAGTCCCCTTACCTGGCAGCCAGACTGGCTTGCAAAGTCTCCTTAAGGAGAATAGTGTTCCCCCGTGGAATTTTAGGGGCATTGCAGCTATAAGTCCCCTTACCTGGCAGCCAGACTGGCTTGCAAAGTCTCCTTAAGGAGAATAGTGTTCCCCCGTGGTCCCCACATAGCTTTCTCATGAGCCAGATCAGACACCCCCATACTTTGCACTGACGAGGGGCAAGCACCCCGAAACACCGTGTCTGCAAATTGGGATTCTGATCTGGCTTATATATCCTGAGTCATATTGCAAAGGATTGTCAAAAATCCACTTGTGACTTTTAGGATCGCTACTTCCAATAGGTGGCGCTGTGCTAGAGTTTGTCTCCTTTACTGGAGAGACAATTTGAATATTTCCCAGAGGGGCATTGCAGCTATAAGTCCCCTTACCTGGCAGCCAGACTGGCTTGCAAAGTCTCCTTAAGGAGAATAGTGTTCCCCCGTGGAATTTTAGGGGCATTGCAGCTATAAGTCCCCTTACCTGGCAGCCAGACTGGCTTGCAAAGTCTCCTTAAGGAGAATAGTGTTCCCCCGTGGTCCCCACATAGCTTTCTCATGAGCCAGATCAGACACCCCCATACTTTGCACTGACGAGGGGCAAGCACCCCGAAACACCGTGTCTGCAAATTGGGATTCTGATCTGGCTTATATATCCTGAGTCATATTGCAAAGGATTGTCAAAAATCCACTTGTGACTTTTAGGATCGCTACTTCCAATAGGTGGCGCTGTGCTAGAGTTTGTCTCCTTTACTGGAGAGACAATTTGAATATTTCCCAGAGGGGCATTGCAGCTATAAGTCCCCTTACCTGGCAGCCAGACTGGCTTGCAAAGTCTCCTTAAGGAGAATAGTGTTCCCCCGTGGAATTTTAGGGGCATTGCAGCTATAAGTCCCCTTACCTGGCAGCCAGACTGGCTTGCAAAGTCTCCTTAAGGAGAATAGTGTTCCCCCGTGGTCCCCACATAGCTTTCTCATGAGCCAGATCAGACACCCCCATACTTTGCACTGACGAGGGGCAAGCACCCCGAAACACCGTGTCTGCAAATTGGGATTCTGATCTGGCTTATATATCCTGAGTCATATTGCAAAGGATTGTCAAAAATCCACTTGTGACTTTTAGGATCGCTACTTCCAATAGGTGGCGCTGTGCTAGAGTTTGTCTCCTTTACTGGAGAGACAATTTGAATATTTCCCAGAGGGGCATTGCAGCTATAAGTCCCCTTACCTGGCAGCCAGACTGGCTTGCAAAGTCTCCTTAAGGAGAATAGTGTTCCCCCGTGGAATTTTAGGGGCATTGCAGCTATAAGTCCCCTTACCTGGCAGCCAGACTGGCTTGCAAAGTCTCCTTAAGGAGAATAGTGTTCCCCCGTGGTCCCCACATAGCTTTCTCATGAGCCAGATCAGACACCCCCATACTTTGCACTGACGAGGGGCAAGCACCCCGAAACACCGTGTCTGCAAATTGGGATTCTGATCTGGCTTATATATCCTGAGTCATATTGCAAAGGATTGTCAAAAATCCACTTGTGACTTTTAGGATCGCTACTTCCAATAGGTGGCGCTGTGCTAGAGTTTGTCTCCTTTACTGGAGAGACAATTTGAATATTTCCCAGAGGGGCATTGCAGCTATAAGTCCCCTTACCTGGCAGCCAGACTGGCTTGCAAAGTCTCCTTAAGGAGAATAGTGTTCCCCCGTGGAATTTTAGGGGCATTGCAGCTATAAGTCCCCTTACCTGGCAGCCAGACTGGCTTTCAAAGTCTCCTTAAGGAGAATAGTGTTCCCCCGTGGTCCCCACATAGCTTTCTCATGAGCCAGATCAGACACCCCCATACTTTGCACTGACGAGGGGCAAGCACCCCGAAACACCGTGTCTGCAAATTGGGATTCTGATCTGGCTTATATATCCTGAGTCATATTGCAAAGGATTGTCAAAAATCCACTTGTGACTTTTAGGATCGCTACTTCCAATAGGTGGCGCTGTGCTAGAGTTTGTCTCCTTTACTGGAGAGACAATTTGAATATTTCCCAGAGGGGCATTGCAGCTATAAGTCCCCTTACCTGGCAGCCAGACTGGCTTGCAAAGTCTCCTTAAGGAGAATAGTGTTCCCCCGTGGAATTTTAGGGGCATTGCAGCTATAAGTCCCCTTACCTGGCAGCCAGACTGGCTTGCAAAGTCTCCTTAAGGAGAATAGTGTTCCCCCGTGGGTAATTTGGTAATTTATCAAGGTTCTTAATTGTCTCTATAAAGGCTCCTGTGTTGTAAATGTCAGTTATGCTTTGGCTGCTGGCCACATTCTCTTGTGGCCAGGAATGGTTTGGTCAGAGACCAGGTGTGTTGAGCTATGGGCGTTTCCATTGCTAACTCTCTGCCTATTTAAACCCTGATCTGATAGCAGGCTATGCCGGATGTCAGTTGTTCCTTGTTCACCAGCCTGCTTCATCCTGCTCCAGACCACATCTACCTCAGATAAGTGCTTTGCTCTTTATTTGTTGTTTGGTTCTTTTACTCTTATCTGAGTTTGTCATTTACTGTGGTTGTTTTCAGTTTATTTGCATGCAGGGATCTTCCCTCTCAGTTGCTTAGCTGGGAAGCTCCCTGCAGCTATGTTTGGAGTATTGCTCCTATAAGTCCATATGTTTGTGTCTTCTTGAATTTGTAATGATTCCTGCTTTCTGTTCATTGGTATGACAAGAGCGCCTGGTATAGGACGGAGTTCAGATCTAGTGATCTGAGGGCCTTTTTGTACTATCAGGTTTTTGGATTTTTGTAGGATTTTTCTCTGGCCACCATCAGTCCCCTTCCTATGCTGTCCTATTTAGTCAGTATGGCCTCACCTTTTGCTAATCCTATCATCTATCTGTGTATTGTGTTTTCTAAATCACAGCAGTCTTTGAATGTGGGGGGCTTGCTATTCTTTATCTATTTTCTGAGGCAGAGAGTTATTCATCTTTCCTTCCTTTAGGATAGCTAGTTCTCCGGCTGGGTTCGCGGTGCACAGGATGTTAGTTCACCCCTCGGCTACTTCTAGTGTTAATGGTTAGTAAGGGGTTGGCAGCCAGATTAGTTGCCAATGCTCTTGTCACCTTTTAGCAATGATTTATGGTGGTCTTCCATGGTTCTGGATCATAACACTCCTGTGTCGAGGAGAAAGGATGGAGTTTTCTTGACAAGGGGAGTGAGAACATTTTCTAATAAAATCGAGAGGGGGGAAAGAATGGAGCCAGTGGAAGCCACTATGGGTCTGCCAGGTTGTTTATTCAGTCTTTTATGCATCTTGGACAGTACATAAAAGATTGGATTAATGGGATCTACTTTGGTGAGGAAATCTACTGTTCTAGAATCAATGATATTTAATGTTAATGCATGATCAAGTACAATTTTGATTTTTTTTCCCATATGATAGAAGGTCTATCACATCTGCTCCCCTCCTATTTATGCTGGTTGAATCCTTCTACCCATGCCAGCTATACTTTATTTTATGTTGGTCTGTGAGGTGTGGTTTCCCAGACAATCTGGTGAAAGTTGTGCTTAAGTCATTTTATTTATTTATTTATTTGGTCAAACAGCTGTACAAGCTATGTAGCTGATTATCTATCCATCTATCTATTTATCTATCTATCTATCTATCATCTTTGCACAACTTTAACGCATAAAAACCATTAATTTCAATGTAATGCATTTTTTTGTATGTGTCACACGAAACATGCCAAATGTGCATTTTTTTTAACATATGTGTGAAGAGGCCTTGAAGATGTGCAGTGTAGAATATTAGATGTCATCCAGGAAAGGCCACGAATCTCATATATACTTGTGTATTTCCTTACTTTACTTTAAAAGCAGATTTTTCTTCTGTAGCTCTGTCGCTGTAGGTGTCAGTTTCAAATTTTAGTTGTTAAAATTTGAGAGAAACTGGAGTCCATAACTAAATTTGCTTAAAGGTAAACATGAACACGTAGCTAAAGGAGATATGTCACCAGGTTTTTGCTACCCCATATGAGAGCAGCATAATGTAGAGACAGAGACCAGCAATGTGTCACTTACTGAGCTGAAGGCTGTCAATTTGATAAAATCACCATTTTTTTCAGCTGGAGATCTAGCAATTATTTTAACTTGGACCTCTATAACTCCGCCTATACCACTGATTGGCAGCTTTCTGCCCATATACAGTGTACACAGAAAGCTGCCAATCAGTGGTGGGGGCGGGGTTACGAAGAGCTCATGAATATGCTTGACTACCTGGCAGCAGGCCAAGTAGTCCTCTAATAATAATCTATTGCTGATTACCTAGTGAATTTAACAAAACTACATTCAGTAGCCCAGTAAGTGACACATTGCTGGAATCAGGGTCTTTGTCTCTGCATCATGCTGCTCTCAGATTAGGTAGCAAAAACATGGTAACAAACTTCCTTTAAATTTGCATCATGAAATGATATTGCTTTATATACTATTAATAGATTATTGGAGGAAGTACCGTTCTTCTAAATGTATTAATATTGAGAAATCATAAAAAATAAAAGTTCCATTTGTGTTCAGTGACAGTGGGAGGTAGCCGACAGCCTACTTGCTCTATAAGTAAATCTGCAAATTAATAAGATAGCAAATGTTACCCGTTCATTGCTTTCCTGTGGTTTCTGTCTACATACAAATTACTCATTTATTTTCTATAAGGAACAAAAAGTCCCCGATTATAAAAAGAAAATCATCTGAGATTTTACCCTGTTGTTTTATATCTCAAACCAATAATTAAAATGTTCAATTACAACATCCTTAATGTGAATTCATCAACTCCACTAGGATAATTGTCGTCCTATAAATACATTATATTAAATATAGAATAAATATATATATTTTTTCCTTTTCAGGTCTAATTGAGACCTAAAGTGTTTCTTTTACCCTCTTAAGAATGTTACTTGATATAAAGATGTAGTTTTACGTATCGCTTTTTGACATGTTTTGTTGGACCTTATTTGTGTCTGATGCTAATGTCTTATTGACTGTGGTTTGGATAAGTTTATAGTTATTTATGTTTTTTTTAATTTTTTTTTTAGGTTCAAGAATACTTAAAAAACACAAATCCTTTAAATTTCTAAATATGTCTTTAAAAGAAGCTTTTTTTCCACATTTTCAAGGAAAAGTGATGTCCCATAAGCAAGAAAGAACTGAAGTAAATTCACCCTAAGGTGTCACTCAGTGTTTTTAATATACGCAAAAAATGGTACCAGTGTCATCCGTGTTTGGTCAGTGTGTGGTCAGTGTTTTTCATGTATTAATAAATAAATTGCAAAGCTTCTGCTATCATTTGCATTGTAAAACAGCAACAGCACACAAATGGCGCATGGATACATTTGTATGCTGTCCATAATTTTCATGGACCCAGCAGAGATTATAATGGGTACATGTTCTCTCTGTGAAAAACATGGATAGAATACATATGTGCAACATAGACATCTGAATAAGACCTAATAGATTTGGAAGTGGAAACTTAGAATATCCAATAGTGAAACATAATTACATATCCACAAGAGATGCAAATCATGACCTGATAACAGCAAAGGACTATTCTTCCTGCATCCAATGTAACGTTTCAGTCTATGACCCAGACATTCGTCAGACTACAAGACGAAGTTAGTCATTGGAACCTGTCCATAAACAAAAAATGTCATCAATATACCTCCGCCATAGCAGACAGTAGGTTTGATACAGATTGTTGGTGTATAAGAATTTTTTTCAAATGCAGACATGAAACAATTGGCATATGGAAGAGCAACATTGGACCCCATAGCTGTATGTTGTGTTTGTAGTTGGAATGTATCTTTACACATAAAGAAATATGAGCAGATCAATGAGAACATTTATCACAAGGGGGCTATGTTTAGTCCTAACATCCGAAACTGCCTCTATGCCTTTATGGTGTTGTATGGAGGTATGGAGATTGTTCATGTCCATTGTGACTAGTATAGTATTAATGGGTAATTTGTCAAGGTTCTTAATTGTCTCTATAAAGGCTCCTGTGTCGAAGAGAAAGGGTAGAGTTTTCTTGACAAGGGGAGTGAGAACATTTTCTAATAAAATCGAGAGGGGGGAAAGAATGGAGCCAGTGGAAGCCACTATGGGTCTGCCAGGTTGTTTATTCAGTCTTTTATGCATCTTGGACAGTACATAAAAGATTGGATTAATGGGATCTACTTTGGTGAGCAAATCTACTGTTCTAGAATCAATGATATTTAATGTTAATGCATGATCAAGTACAATTTAGATTTTTTTTCCCATATGATAGAAGTAGGACCACCTGAAACTGATGAGCAGTGACGTCACTCAGGTTATTTGCGGTCACAGCTGGAGGTTCCCACTGTCCTGCATCTGTGATCACAGGTAACCTCACCTGAGGTCACTCAGTTTAATGAGGTCACGCGTGTCCCCGAGGAATCCCACGCGAAAAGCCCATTGAGGTCTGTGGATGACCGTGTCCAGCACGGAGTATAGGTAAGTGGATCTTACATTTTTAGCTAGTGTATCATTACTATCACCTTACTATGCAGCCATTAGAGGATGTATCATTATAGGCACCCTCACCTTTACCCTTGATATGTTTAATATGGATTTTGACATGGCTGCATGTGTCTTTTTAGTGAGATAACTGCTCATTATGCTATATTTTGCATTCTATTCATATTATTCCTACTTTTCCCATATGAACATGGTGTAATTAGCAAGTGGATTTTTTTTCGATGATACTGATTTCATAGTATATTGCATTCCTGTCAGTAGAATAGTTACACTTATAAATTCTGCTTGCTAGAACTTCCCTTGCACATGCATAATGATTCACAAATTATGGGGTCAGCAGCCGGTCTTCTGAGCACTCAGTTGCCGCATATCAGCATCATTACACTAATTTGAACCATGTGAGATTTGACTGCAGCTTCATCCAATACTGAAGGGTTTTCCAGCATGAAGAAATGTATTGTAATTTACAAGCCACAGTCTTGTACTGAAAGCAAGTATTTCATTAAAATCAAATGAATCAAATCCATTGCCAACAAGCTAACAGTTCATGTTTTCTTGTTTTCTAATCAAAGCTTAACTTGTGTATTCTACCACCCATACTATCTGTCTATGTGTATTGTGCAATTATGGAAAACAAGGGGATTTTTATCAATCGTATTTTTAGAAGTATGCATGGAGTTACAAGCTTGACAGGAGATATATGTATGAATGACTATCACTAAAGTCTTAATCTACAAGTCTGCTAAAAGAGATTGTGCTGTTTTTTTTTAACTAAGTATATCTACAATTCTGTGCTATTTTTCTATTACATATTATTTTTTCAACTATATTTAGATCTCTATCTAAGGGGTACTTTGCACACTACGACATCGCAAGCCGATGCTGCGATGCCGAGCGCGATAGTCCCCGCCCCCGTCGCAGCAGCGATATCTTGTGATAGCTGCCGTAGCGAACATTATCGCTACGGCAGCTTCACATGCACTTACCTGCCCTGCGACGTCGCTCTGGCTGGCGAACCGCCACCTTTCTAAGGGGGCGGGTCGTGCAGCGTCACAGCGATGTTACACGACAGGAGGCCAATAGAAGCGGAGGGGTGGAGATGAGCGCATAGCCGGTGGACGCAGATAAGGTGATGTTCCTCGCTCCTACGGCTCCTACGGCTTCACACACAGCGATGTGTGCTGCCTGCTGGAATGAGGAACAACATCGTACCGTCGCTGCTGCGAAATTATGGAAATGTTGGACCCTATACCGATCATATGATAACGACACTTTTGCCTCGTTAATCGTATGTAAAAGGATTCACATACTGTGATGTCGACAGCGACGCCGGATGTGCGTCTTTGACCCCACCGACATCGCACCTGCGATGTCGTAGTGTCCAAAGTACCCCTAAGTCTTAAAGGGAATCTGTCACCAGGTTTTTGCCACCTAATCCAAGAGCAGCATAATGTAGAGACAGAGACCCTGATTCTAGCGATGCGTCAATACTGGGCTGCTTAGTGTAGTTTTAATAAAATCACTGTTTAACCAGCAGTAGATTATTGGGCACTACATGGCCTGCTGTCAGGTAGTTCAGCATATTCGAGCTATGCATAACACCGCCTCATCACTGATTGGCAGCTTTCTATGTACACTTTACATGGACAAAAAGCTGTCAGTCATTTTTGTGGGTGAGGATATAAAGCTCCACATTCAAATAACTGTGGCAAAGAAATCAATGATTTTATCAAAGTGACATAGGTACATGGCATTTTGATTGTCTGCAGCCACCACAAGAAGGAGTCTAGGAGCATATTGTATCATGGAGTATGTAATAACAGGTCAGAGGCCCCTAGGCTGGCCCTCAGACTCGAGACCCTACGCTGTCCCTTATCTTTGAGGTAGGCTTGATGGTAGCCAGGTCTGTGGCCCCAGCATCACCCTGACTCCTGTCCGAGCCCTGGTCTTAATTCTCCTCTCCCCCACCCTTGGTGCAGGCTGGAAAACCCAACAATGAAACCCCCCAAAACGACACGGAAATTCATACACACTGCACTCAAAACACACAGGCGAGACAATGTGTACAGGGGAGCAAAGAAAAAAGAAATGAAGTAAGGCACAACAGGAGAACGTTCACACCACTCATTATTGCAACAAAGATCACCATCAACAGGTTCACCAACAAGACCGGTATCTTTTGGAGCAAAAGCTATAATCGGTGCTGAGTAGAGAGAGCCAGGATCTTACATAGGAAGTAGATAATTTTGATTGGCAATTGGCAACCTGAGCTGCTAGCAGAGTTCCCTAAGTCAGCAGGAATTAACTTTTTCAGGACTGAGGAACATAGCACATTAAATAGCCAACGCCCAGCTCTGGCTGGACAACTAGGAGAGATTAGGTTGCCTGTCAGGCTCTGCAATGTGAACAAAGCCTGACACCGCCATGACACCTAATGAGTCTGGACTTGAACACAGCATGACATATCGTTAATTATATGATCAGCTCCCTCTAGTGGTGACTGCAGGCAGACAGCTGTTTGTTAATTACTCATAAAAGGGTTTTCGGGATTTTTTAAATTCTTTCTTAACATGTATTTCTTAAATCTCTTAATATAGCTATAGGAGAAAGAACATTTTTCTTAGGGTGCGCTCTCACGAACGTATGACTCGCACGATTATTGGATCGCATCACCCGGCACGGCCACACACTTTCTGCACAGGAGCGTCTCAGCTGCATAGAAATACATGCAGCCAACCCGCTCCTGTCAGGAGAGCAGCCACCCACGCCGGGTGATGCATCCGATAATCATGTTAGACATACGTTCCTGTGACCCCGCCCTCATTATGATACTCAAATATCAGATTTAAAGGAGTTATTTAGGACTATTTTAGTTTTTTTATTATCGGCCTAAGAACTGACAGGCTGGTAGTTTTGTTAGATACCTGCCTGTCATCTCAGAGTGATCATGGATGGCTATTTTAAGAGATTAAGACATACATGTTACACTATTAACCATATAAAAAAATATATATCCTGCCTAGTGGATGATGAGGCAATTTACTGACAAATGACATACACCAAATCTGATCAAATTACATTGCATTAAGTTTCTATATGGGAGAGCAATCTATTCAGATAAACTTCAGCTAAATAAAAAAAAAACTTGTCCACGTTAGCAATGTACAGTATATCCCACAATTCAGGGCTGGCGTCAGCACCCGGCGTACCCGGGCAAGTGCCAGGGCCCTGCACAGCTGAGGGCCCACTTGCAGTCGGCAGCAGCAAGTTGGTCACTTTCTTTCCTGTGGCCTCTGGGCAGATTTCCAGGGACCGCAGAAAGTGCTCCAGGCAGCAGCCTCACTTTGCTGGCTGGCGGCACTTTCAACTGGCTGAGCATGCTTTCGCAGCGTTAACTGCCGCAGGCCGGGGTTAATTTGTGAGCGGAGCTAACTTGCAATGCGCTTCTGTCCCACAGATGAAGAAGAGCGGCTGGCGGCTCACAGCATCCTGTGGCCAGTATCCCCAGGGCCAGTATGTGAATGTCCATAAGCCTCCAGGGCCAGTATGTGTATGCCTCACAGGCCCCCAGTGTCCTCCAGTGCTGCCACCTGCCTGCATGTACCTGCAGGGCCAGTATGTGAATGCCCCCAGGACCAGTATGTGTATGCCCCACAGGCCCCCAGGGCCAGTATGTGAATGCCCTACAGGCCCCCAGTGTCCCCAGGACAACTATGTATATGCCCCCTAGCACCACCCCGTAGTGTGTATGCCACCTGACCCCAGTGTCCCCAGGGCCACTATGTGTATGCCCCGCAGTACCCACAATGATGTGTATGCCCCCAGCATCACCCATTATTGTGTATGCCCCCAGGCCCCCAGTAATGTGTATGACCCCCAGCGTTCCACAGTAATGTGTATATCTGACAGGCCCTCAGGGTCCCCCAGAAATGTGCATGCCCCCCAGCGTCCCCCAGTAATGTGTATGCCTCCCAGGCTCCCAGCATTCCCTATTAATGTGAACATCCCACAGGCTCCCAGTAATGTGTATGCCCCCCCAGCATCCCCCAGTAATGTGTATGCCTCCCAGGTTCCCAGCGTTCCCCAGTACTGTGTATGCAACCCAGACCCCTATGAATGTGTTTGCCCCCCAGGCCCCCAGCATCCCCCACTAATGTGTATGCCTCCCAGCATCACCCAGTAATGTGTATGCTTCCCAGGCCCCCAGCGTCCCCCAGTTATTTGTATGCCTCCCAGGCCTCCAGCATCCCCCAGTTATTTGTATGCCTCCCAGCGTTCTCCAGTAATGTGTATGGCCGCAGGGTCCTCCCAGTAATGTGCAAGCCCCCAGGATCCCAGCGTTCTCTAGTAATGTGTATGCCCCCCAGACCCCCGCATCCCCCAGTAATGTGTATACGCTTTAGTGATTTCAGAAAGGAATTTCCAGCATCCAGGTTCCAGATTATTTTAAAAAACGAATTTCTTTATTCCAAAATGATTAAAAGGTCATTCCATATGTATAAAAACAAGTGGCAATTATCAAACAGGTACGCGTTTCGGAGGATCACCTCCTTAGTCTGAGGAATAAAGAAATTCGTTTTTTAAAATAATCTGGAACCTGGATGCTGGAAATTCCTTTCTTCATATTCACACTTCAGTGGGTTCTTCCGATGTCCCGTGCACCGGTCAGATTCTTATGGAACTCCAAGTGGGTGAGCTGGTGTTGTTTTTTTTTTTTGTTTTTTTTTTCTACTCCTTTAGTGATTTCAGTAACCCCCCAGTGCTGTGTATGCCCCCAGGGATGTATTTGCCCCCAGCACCTCCAGTGATGTACATACAGAAGTGTTAGTGTGAACTGTGCTGCCATGTCTGGTAGTGACGGCCATCACACAGCGTGCTCTGCACAGCCACATGCCTGGGAGCAGCTGGACAGGAAGCAAGCAGGGAGGTGAGTGAGGCTGTTGCCGGCTTCCCGATATTAACTATATCTATATTCAGCGTCAGGCCCGGACTGACCATAGGGCAATTCTGGCAAATGCCAGATGGGCCGGTCCCTGTAGTGGGCCGTTGCCTGTAGTGGGCCGGTGTATCTGCAGCCACCACCGCGCTCCTCAGCAGTGTGTGCTTGCAGGGCACACTAGCTGCAGCGGGACCAGGAGGCAGTGCTGTGCTGTGCCGGCCCTGTTGTGTGCTGCTGTGCCGGCCCGGCATGCACACACTGCTGAGGAGAGCAGCGGTGCCAGTGACCGCAGCTTCCTCCTTCCTATGCAAATGTATTTGCGTCTTTCAGACATAAATACATTTGAACAGCACGCCGGGACTGGGCCCCGCCCCCGACGTGCAGCAACGTGATGAGATCAGCACCTTGATGACGTAATCACAGTGCTGCGGGCGCCACACAGGAGGCATCAGGAAGCGGTAAGCGCTCCATGGAGGAGCCGAAGATGGCAGGTTTAATTAATAGGGATGAGTGGGGAGGGGCTGAGGGCACATAACGGGGAACATTTGGGAAGGAACATAGGTTTGTGACAGGCAGAGGGGGAGTACTGTATTCCGAGAGAGGGGGGAGGCAGGAGTGTGTAGTGATGGGGTAGTGTAATTTGTGTGTGTAGGGCGTGATGGGGGGGTGCATTGTATTGTGTCTTGGGAGGGGGTAATGGGGGGTGCATTGTATTGTGTGTGTGTGGGGGGAGGGGTAATGGAGTGTGCATTGTATTTGTGTGTGTGTGTGTGTGTGTGTGTGGGAGGGTAATGGGGGTGCATTGTACTGTTTGTGTATGGGGGGAGGTAATGGGGGTGCATTGTATTGTGTGTGTGTGTGGTTAATGGGGGTGCTTTGTACCGTGTGTGTGGGGAGGGGTAATAGCGGTGTATTGTATTTGTGTGTGTGTGGGGAGGGGTAATGGGGTGAATTGTGTTGTGTGTGTGTGGGGAGGGGCGTGGAGTCATTAATCAAGGACTAATTAGTGTGATATCAGTTATATTAGTCCTGGACCTGTTCGCACAGGTACAATCCCCTGTAGTGACTACAGGGCTTGTAGAGTGATTAGGACACAGGTATGTGGCGAAACAATCCACAAATCAGGGAAGCAAAGAGCAGAAAATACATGAAGGTCTGCTACACACTGCAAAAATGTGTCACATAGTGCCATACAGTACTGAGTGCCATACAGTACTCACATAATGCCATAAAGTACTCACATAATGCCATACACTGTCACATAATGCCATACAGTGCTCACATAGTGCCATACAGTGTGACAGAGTGATAGTGCGCCCCCCGTGCTCGGTGGCAGCTGAGCCTCTCGGGTCCGGACCCTCAGTAGCTGGCTCAAGGGTCTCCGGACCCGTGGATCCACGGTCACTCTGATCTACAAGGGGTTGGCGGTTTGGGGAGACGTAGGTGTACGGCCGGAGCCGTGTTTGAGTTCGGGTTGTGGTGAAGGTGGACACCACCACTGCAGTTATGGGGCACCCGGGGGAGATGTTGCACAGCAAGTTGTTAACCCCTCCGTGGGTAGGAATGGTGGCCCCGGGACCCATTGTGGGAGTAGTTTGGCAGTGCAGGGAGATGGGTGGCCGGAGGGCACTGATGTACTCACTATTAGTAAACACACGAGTCTCTGGTAAACCAAGGTGATGGTGGTTGGTGCCCGCAGGCGGCTGCATTCTGGTCCCCCACCCAGTTGGTGGTCTCTGCCTTTCTTCTGCATCTGTTTTGCGATGATTATCTACCTGCGCTTGCAACTCCAGGAGTCCGCTCCCCGGCTTGTGATTGTCGAAGGAGCCCTTTGCCCGCAGACGCTGGCCTGTGGGATCTTTCTGCCGTGGCGGTGGCTTTCTATCCCCCTCGTTGGGCTGTTGCCTTCAGTCGGGACTTTGGGTGGGACAGGACCTAAAGTCCTGGCCGCAATCAGTTAATTAGCTAGCCCCCAGTAGCTTCTGGACCTAGCTTCACGGTCTGAGTACCCCCCTTTGTGCTCCGGTTTCCGAGTCGGTTCCCCGGATCGGTACCGGCGGGCCACTACCCTGTCCCGGTCCACCACGGTACCAGTGAGCCGTCTTCCCGGCTCCTGCAGGCAGAGACCTCCGTCTGCCTCCTAGCCAAAGGTGCCCGGGCTCCTACCCTGGCACCTGTCAGTTGCAGACCTGACACACAGGCCTGCCTCCACTTTACCTCACCTCCACTAACAGACTCCTCAGACTAGACTCAACTAACCGTGTTTTCCTGCCTCAGGCTCTCTGAACTCCTTGGTGGGTGTGACAACCACCTGGCTCCGCCCCCTGGTGTGTCCATCAAGCACTGAGGGAGGTGACTAGGGTTTAAATGTTTGGCTGCTGTCACCTTGTTAGGGGACTGGTGTAGTGCGGGGCCCTATCTGTGACTACCTGGCCTGGCCAGGGCGTCACACTCCCCCTTAGTTAACCACAGACCGTCCACGGGCTGTCCGACCACCACCGTTTATTTTTCTTTAACTGGAAAAAATAAAATAACATATTTACAAGTATAATAATATTTATACAATTTTCAAGCATATTTGGTTTTCTTCCCTTGCGGGAGGCATGTTACTTAAACGTTGCAAAAGATTTTTATTAACCTGGAACGGGATGGACCGGGTCCTTTCCATTTTGCCCACCCAAGCAAACCTAAACCTTGATGCTGCCTCTAAAAACAGGTCAGCACCCCTTTTCCCCAGTCCAGGAAACGGGTTCGGGTCCGGGTGTTGCCCACACAGGCCGGGTAATAAGTTCCTTACCCGGCAGTCTCTCAGAGGCCCCACGTCCAGGGGACCCCTGACCCGAAAGGTTGTCACCAGTCTGCATGGTGACGGGACCTCGGCCTACAATATCCGGCAGGCCCTTCCTCCAAACAGCCTCCCTGGAGACTGCAGGACATGAAAAGGGTAGTCAGGGACTATTTAAAGGCCCAAAAGTTTTTGGGTGGCCTGCTAGTTCTCAGCCATGTCTGTTTTGTAAATGGGGGTAAACAAACGGGAATCAGCAAAGTCCCAACGGGGACGGGCAGGATGGTAGCCGGGAACCGCTACCTTTTTCAACTTTCTTCTTCCTCAGGACTGTATGGCGGGGGAGGGGAATGGGTGTGCCACTGCGGCTCACCCTCCTCTTCACATCCAGGGTGAACCATCCCCTCTCCCCGCAATGCCGGGTGTATGTAACCAGCTCACCGGGTTCCAAGTCCCGGTCCGGGTGACCCATTGGGAGGTGGGGATTGATGTCCCTCCGGGACACAAAGATCTCCGCGTCCAAGTCCGGCTTCAAAATGAACCCCCATCCATGCCGGGGGTCAAAGTGCCGGACCTGGCCTTCATGCGTCGGGCCCTGCACCCTGAAGGTGGTATTGCGGAGGTTGTCCTTCTTGTTGATGGTACAGGCTAGCACCTCCGCCTTCCTCTTTTCTCGAGCCGCAATCTCCCGGCCCAGCTGGCACTTCTGCCGCTCCCGATACGGAGCGTCCTCCTGCTCCGGTTCGCTCTGTGCGGGGTCGGGCCCAGCCGGAGCTCCCCCGTGACGGCTAGGACTGGCACCTTCTGCATGGGGGAACCCCACTGTGTCGTGGCCTGCTCGTCTGCCTCACAGCGGCAACCCCGTGACGCCTCAGCCAAGGCTTGAAACCTGGGAGCGGCCAGCTTTACCCGCTGGGCTGACTTCCGGTCTACGGCCACCTCCATCTTGGCCGGGCGGACCGCTGGGGTCTGGATCACCTGGGACACGGTCACTTCCGGGGCCAACGGGTCCACACCGGGGCCGGGCATCCTCCGAAGATAAATCTTTCTCGGGGCCGGTGTCGGTGTCAGAGCGGTGACGGGCTGTTCGCCGGCGGCTTCTGCAGGTGGGTCCTCGTGGGCTGGTGGATTGGGCTCCGCTGCCGGTGTTGGTGGCGGCAGACCGTGCGGAGGAGCCGCGGCAACCAGTACGGGCGGCGAGGGAGGCAATATGGAGGGCAGGGGAAGACCGGATCCCTCAACCGTGTTGGCCGGTGTGGGTCGCTTACCCGGTCCTCTAAAGTTGCCTCCACTTCACGTGCCCGCACGGCCACAGCCACTTCCTCCATCTCGGCCACCCACCGCTCTATCAAGAAGTGCACCTGGGCCTGCAGACAGCAGCACATCTGCATCGTCCGTGCGCAGATGTGCCAAGTCGCTTCCCCGGATCGGTACCCACGAGCCACTACCCTGTCCCAGTCCACCACGGTTCCAGCGAGCCGTCTTCCCGACTCCTGCAGGCAGAGACCTCCATCTGCCTCCTAGCCAAAGGTGCCCGGGCTCCTACCCTGGCACCTGTCAGTTAGTTGCAGACCTGACACACAGGCCTGCCTCCACTTTACCTCACCTCCACTAACAGACTCCTCAGACTAGACTCAACTAACTGTGTTTTCCTGCCTCAGGCTGTCTGAACTCCTCAGTGGGCATGCCAACCACCTGGCTCCGCCCCCTGGTGTGTCCATCAAGCACTGAGGGAGGTGACTAGGATTTAAATGTTTGGCTGTTGTCACCTTGTTAGGGGACTGGTGTAGTGCGGGGCCCTATCTGTGACTATCTGGCCCGGCCAGGGCGTCACAATAGTGTCACATTGCGCCATACAGTGTCACATAGTGCCATACAGGCCATACAGTGTCACATAGCGCAATGCAGTGTGACAGAGTGATACAGTGTCACATAGCACCATACAGTGCTCACATAGTGCTCACATAATGCCATACAGTACTCACATATACAAGTGCAGAAATATATTACACATTCACCACGCGAAAAGTGGGCCTCTGTACCCCCAAATGCCTGGGCTGAATTTTAGTCCCAGTCCGGCCCTAGTCAGCGTATATGACTGTGTATAGATTTATGTCTGTTTCTCTGTATTTTTGTGAATTTGTCTTTAAATATGTATATATACATATGTCTGTATGTGTATGTATCTGTGTATATGCGTGTGCATTGGGCCCACTGAGAATCTTTTGCCCAGTGCCTACAAAAACCTGGAGCCGGCCCTGCCACAGTTTACAATTAATGGATATAATACATTCATACAACTTATGTTTTGTAACAGATCCCATTGAGATGTAAAGTGAATGCTTTTTTACTGCACAGAAACATGATTAATAAAAACCTAAACTCTGAGCGTTGCATAGTTCTGCAGAAAACAAGGTGTGCTCATGTTATAAATGTACAGTGGCAAGACTTTGAGACCTGCACAGTACACAACCCTACCTAAGTGTATATATATTTTTTTAAACTGAGTATATTAAAACAAACAGAAGCATTGCTATTAGCATTGTCATTGACCTAGAAATGTAAATATGATGTGCCAAATGTAAGAGAGTCACAAGTTTGTGCCAACCACATAGACAGAGTGCATTCTTGGCATTGGTTCACATTTCTACAAAAAAGAGGTTAATGGGTGAGAAGAGACTGTCCCAGAATACCCCCTATTTGGTAATCTTAATCCTCAAGCTGCTAGTGCTTGTTTTCAGAGGTGAATAGCTCTAGAATGTTTATGTTGCCTTATTATATAAAAAAAAAATCCAAGAAATGGACAAATGGTCTGCATGAACGGGATGATAGTCACTCAAGACAAGTCATGAAGCAGGGTAGTCAAATGTTCTGGGGTCATATACCAAGAGCGCACGACAAGTATTTGTCATGTCCTCACCGGAGTCCGCTCCTGCGACTTCTGCTTCAGTCACCAGGTGCCACCGTATTAATGCCTTAGACTGTGGTGGTGATAGGAGAGGAGTTGGTGCCAGTGGCTCTGATGGGCGCAGGCTCCGCTCATCCATTAAGCTGGGTTTCCCTGGGACATGCAGTACCACTGGCTGACTGTAGGTGGCATGTGTTTTCCAGCTGAAGTTGCCACCATTCAGCTACAGCCAATAGGAAGACACCACACCCTTATAATTCCCCTCCTGTCTGCTGATCACTGCCATAGATAGGTATGTATCCCTGCTTGTGTCTGGTTCTTGATCTGTTTTGACTATTGATCCCTGTGTTTTGACCGCTGCCTGCTCATTGACTACTCTCCTAACTGGTGTTTTTGTACCTCGCTGCCATCTCTGGTTTTGATTTCTGCCTGATTTCCTGACTACGTTCCTCTCTGACGATTTTGTCCCTTTTTGCACCTCCTGGTTTGCACCCTGCCTGACAACTACTCTTTCCTGGATTGCAGCCTTCCATAGGCAGCGATCTCCTGAAACCTGTGTAATTCCAAATTCCTGTACAGGGGTTAAAGGGTTTCAGGGTTCTTGAGATCCTGCACAGTTGGCGGCTAACCCCTAGTCTGTCCGTGACAGTCATCCTGAGTCTGTGGTCACGGGCAGATGCTACAGTATTAAGGATATATAGTGAGGCATAGTCAGATCACAGTCTGGAGTTAGAATACCTGGAGAATAGCTGACTAGAGCAAAGAAACAAGGCAAGCGGAAGGTCAGATGAGGTCCAAGGTCTAGACAGGTTCCATTTATGGTGGCCATACACCTGGTGTCTCTGTACTGTATAATACTGGTGTGATGGCTGGAGCACCATGAATTGCTCTCTTTTGGACCACTGTGAGGCATTTGAGTAATTTTCTACATTGTCGCTATATGTTAATGAGTTTCACTTACTTTCATTTTTCAATGTTGAATATTTTCAATATTGTTACACGTTCTATATTATGAGCTGCACCTGACATATATTAGGAGATCCACCAATATTAATCTATCATGCAATATAAATTTTAGTTTGAACCAGGAAAATACTGCCGAAATACTACTACCCAATCTAGACCTCTCATCTGAAAATATAAACCGCCATTGAGAAACTTGGTTTTGACTAATATGACGTTTTTCCCTTTTAAAAAAATTAATAGCTAAAACTTGCAAGACATATTGTGTGTTGGAAAGGAATTCATGTGTATTAACAAAAGTTCACCTACAGTACTTATACAGTACACAGTAAATGCTGGTGTCATAAAATGTGAAAGTCATATTTTGTTACTTGCAAATTACCCCAGGTTTCGATCATAAATTAGGACAAGTAAATGTCGAGATTGCAAAACATTGCCTTCAGCATTGAAATAACACACAGGCCACTTTTACCATGTAATCACTAAAACATTATGGTGCATAAAATGTTGAAGTTTGTGACTGTCAAGGATCACTATTTCTCAATTTAGACAGGACAGTTTACTATGCAATTAATATACATGAAAATTCTGCAACATTTTGTACAGTGAAACATATAGTTGCCATTCCAGCATGACATTGGGCTACCTACTATTAGTACAAGTAATAGTACTATGAATTTATCCTAACCTAAACAGTGAAAAACTGGCCAAAAAATGTATACAGATTAATTAAAGAGGTTGGCCACTACTTTAACATTGATGGCCTATCAATCTTCGATCAGCAGGGGTCTGATACCCCTCACCCCTGCCAATCAGCTGCTCTTTGTCCCATTGGCGGCAGCAGGCAGCCTGAACTGCTCAGTTACGGAGCTATCTCTGTCAACTGATAGCGGCCGCAGCCAGGTACTACACATCCTCCTCCCAATCAAACCAATAGGAGGCAGACGTGCAGTACCTGGCTGCTATCATTTTACTGGGCAGCTCCGGAACTGAGGATTTCTGGTTGCCTGCACTGGCTGCTGCATCGAGAAGAACAGCTGATCAGAGGGGGTGCCAGGTGTCAGACCCTGGCCGATCAGACATTCATTACCTATCCTAAGTATATGCCATTAATGTTAAAGTCTTTAAGTATTGATCCAGGGTCTACTATAATAAGATCACATCACCTAATTAATTTGTCGCATCTTACAGCTATAATAATCTGTGATATCCAACACCAACAACAAAGACCGTAAAAGTAACTTGTAATTACAACTTGATTAAAAAAAACAATGGGATATGCACATATTTAAAAAATCTTAATATGTTTTGCATTTTGAACCACTTATATGTTGTTATTCATAGCTTCTACTGTATATTAAAAATTAAATATAGGAAGAAGTCTGATCACTGTCTGTTATTCCCATACTGCAAATAAAAGTAATAAAAACAAGTTACAGTATATATAAAGATTAACAACCACTTTTCATTTAAGTGTAACTAAACTTTGTTTTTTATTTAACTATTAATCAGTCTTTGCCAAAATTATAAATCTTTTTTCTGTACTCCATTACCTTTTCTTTCTTCCTTTACTCCCAAACTCTATAATGAAAGGGCTGTTTCAACTGCAGTTTTAAACAACAGTTTAGTAACAGGGCAGTTAAAAAAGGGGCTCTAAGCAGGGAGTTTGAGAATAAAGAAAGCAAGATAAGGTAATGGCGTTAATTACAAAGATTAAAAATTTTGCAAAGTCTGATCAATAGTGATGAGCGAGCACAAAAGTGCTTGGTACTCGAATCGAGCATGTTGGACTGTCGGAATTACTTGATGCAAGTAGCGAGCACAATAGGAGTCAATGGGTGAGTCAAGCATATTTTTCCCAATTCCCCGTTCTGTTACCTGCCCTGACACAGCTCCCGGCCACCACAGTCCCCATCATCCACTGGTAGCAGATATTGTCCAGCAACCTCTGTTCGTCTTCCCAGCCACCACAGTCCCTATCATTCTGGTGGAGCTCGCATCATCTGACCAACGTCTGTTCCATATCCGCCATCCAAACAGATATCTGTTTACAGTCCTGATGAATAAGTTGGCAACTTCGAAACTCGTAGACTCAATAAACAGCCATTTTTAAACTGCTTGCCTCCATCTTCTTGATGGCAGCGTATATCAATACACGTTTTTCTATTCTGATCGATTATTGAGAAATAGAAGCTGCATCCTGCATAAAAATGCAAAAAGGTTCAATAAAAAGATGGAAACATGGGTAACTTTTAGGTCAATCATTGACAACTATTGGCTACCTACTGTAGCTCTTCAGAGTGGAGACCAAATGTGTCAGTAGGGTCAATTGTGAAATCAACAATGTCATCTTCATCATGTTTATCTTATAACAAATAATAGAATGCAAGAGTGGATAGCAGAAGGAAAGCATCTTACACATGCTCACAGCAGCCATGTGTTTGTTGGGGAACTGCAAGGTCCATGCTATATGCTGCAGGATTTGGAGGAAGAGGCGGAGGATGAGCAGCAGTAGCTGATGTGGAGTATGATATATTGTTGGCACAGGGCTAATAGTCTGAGTGAAAATTACAATGAAGACAATGCTGGAAATGAAAAAAAAAGACACACTTCAGCAGAGATGCATCTAATGAACATCCAGGTTCAGGCATACCAAAACTGTTTCTTAGCTCGATACCCTGAGCCATGGTCTCCCAGTGGATTTGTCACACTCAAGCGGACCAGGTTATCTTGGGTTAATGGCGTATGCTAAGCTATGCATCTAATCCATATCCATCATGTCATTTATGCTGTAGTGCTGCTGACTAGGCTGCCATTGCTAGCCCAACAGTGCCAGATAGCATCTTACCTGCTTGTTGTAATACTCTACTATATGGCTTCTGCCACTACATAACCATGCCAGCTGCCTGCCTCTGTGTTTTAGGCCCCCTTCAAACGCACGTGCCTCTGGTACGTTCTTATCAGTTTTCTCACGTACCGGAGACACGTACACACATGGACCTATGTATTCCTAATGTTTTGAACACACGTAAGTATTTTCGAATGGAAAGTGTGTCCGTTCCATACTTACGTGTGTCCGTGTGTTTCTCACGCCGACATGTCCGTTTTTCTCCGGCATCACGGGTGTCACACGGAACACAAACATGTCACACGTAACACACACGGACCACACGGATGTTTTCCATGTGACACGCACCGGAGAAAAGACATGTGTCTGCGAGAAAAAAAACAAAACATTACTCACCTTCTCCTGCCCTTCTGTCTCTGCCGCTGCTGTCACTTGCTGCTGACCGCCGCTCATTATGCTCATTGAATATTCCCTTCACTGCGGTCAGAATCAGCAGCAGCGGGGAGTCTGCAGGACCGTAGACCGAAGATCAGCACCACGGACAGCGACACCAGGGACAGGTGAGTAGAAATTTCCCGTTTTCCGTGTGTTATCACGGATAACACACAGAGAACACACGTAGCCCATAAACACGGGTCACGGAGGGCAAAACGCAACTCTGACACGTCCGTGAAAAACGTGCGTGATTTTCACGGACATGTGAAGGGGGCCTTAGAGTGTTCGACTGTACTGCTTCTATGGCTGCTTTTGCTGGCCCTGAACTGCTAGACATGTCCTTGCCTGAACATTCAATGTTTAAAGGAAAACTATCAGATGCACTATGCACCCAGAACCAAGAGCAGTTCTGGGTGCATACTAGTAATCCCTGCCTAACTGTCTCTGTATAAACTAGAATAAATAAACAGATCTTTAGAAAAAGTATTTCTAAAGATTGTTTTTTACATGCTAATGAGGCCAGGGACTAGTCACAAGGGCGTGAGTTCCCTTGGCTAGTCGGCCCACATAGCATGTTAGCACATCCCTGTGGAAGTACTAACATCCTAATGAATGCGTAGCTTGGCTGCACATACCTCACTCTTCATGGCAGCAGGCGGAGGATGGATGCGCACTGTGTATGATCTGGAGTCCCTTGGACTTCCAAGCATGCTCACTAAATTAATGCTTAAGCTATGTGAGGTGTCCCTGTGCATTTATTAGCATGTTAGTATGCCCTCAGGGGTGTGCATACTAACATGCTGTGTGGGCCAGCTAGCCAAGGGAACTCACACCCTTGGGACTAGGCTCTGGCCTCATTAGCATATGATAAAAGATCTTTAGAAATATTTTTCATAAATATCTCTTTATCTATGATAGTGTATACAGGGACGGTTAGGCAGGGATTAGCAATATGCACCCAGAACTGCTTGTAGTTCTGGGTGCATATTGGACTTGACAGATTCCCTTTAACTGTGCAGCTTCTGTCACTGACATTGCCACTGAATAACCACAGTGTGTAGACTATACTGCTGAGCTCTCTGGAGGGTACTCAAACATCAATCAGCTCAGAAAATATATATAGTACACCCCTACACAGTTCATACACTTCGTGTATTTGGAGTGTATGGACTGTGTTGGTGTGTACTTTGTATTCAATTTGCAGCCTTTGGGGGTTTAGTGCAAGATTAAAAGAGAGGAGATTGATTAACCTCTGTAGGCGTTCCCCATGTCACATCCTTTCAGGTGTACACTGTATGCAGAATTATTAGGCAAATGAGTATTTTGATGACATGATACTTTTTATACATGTTGTCCTACTCCAAGCTGTATAGGCTTGAGAGCCAACTACCAATTAAGTAAATCAGGTGATGTGCATCTCTGTAATGAGGAGGGGTGCGGTGTAATGACATCAACACCCTATATAAGGTGTGCTTGAATATTAGGCAACTTCCTTTCCTTTGGCAAAATTGGTCAGAAGAGAGATTTAAAGGACTCTCAAAAGTCCAAAATTGTGAGATGTCTTGCAGAGGGATGCAGCAGTCTTGAAATTGCCAAACTTTTGAAGCGTGATCACCGAACAATCAAGCGTTTCATGGCAAATAGCCAACAGGGTCTCAAGAAGAGTGTTGGGCAAAAAAGGCTCAAAATAACTGCCTATGAATTGAGGAAAATCAAGCGTGAAGCTGCCAAGGTGCCATTTGCCACCAGTTTAGCCATATTTCAGAGCTGCAACGTTACTGGAGTATCAAAAAGCACAAGGTGTGACATACTCAGGGACATGGCCAAGGTAAGGAAGGCTGAAAAATGACCACCTTTGAACAAGAAACATAAGATAAGACGTCAAGACTTGGCCAAGAAATATCTTAAGACTGATTTTTCAAAGGTTTTATGGACTGATAAAATGAGAGTGATTCTTGATGGGCCAGATGGATGGGCCAGAGGCTGGATCAGTAAAGGGCAGACAGCTCTATTCCGACTCAGATGCCAGCAAGTTGGAGGTGGGATACTGGTATGGTCTGGTATCCTCAAAGCTGAACTTGTGGGACCTTATCAGGTTTAGGATGGAGTAAAGCTCAACTCCCAGATCTACTGCCAGTTTTTGGAAGACAACTTCTTCAAGCAGTGGTACAGGAAGAAGTCGGTATCGTTCAAGAAAAACATGATTTTCATGCAGGACAATGCTCCATCACATGCATTGAACTACTCCACAGCGTGGCTGGCCAGTAAAGGTCTAAAAGATGAAAAAATAATGACATGGCCCCCTTGTTCACATGATCTGAACCCCATAGAGAACCTGTGGTCCCTCATAAAATGTGAGATCTACAGGGAGGGAAAACAGTACACCTCTTTGAACAGTGTCTGGGAGGCTGTGGTGGCTGCTGCACGCAATGTTGATCATAAACAGATTAAGCAACTGACAGAATGTATGGATGGTAGGCTGTTGAGTGTCATCAGAAAGAAAGGTGGCTATATTGGTCACTAATTTTTGGGGGTTTTGTTTTTGCAATGTTCAGAAATGTTTATTTCTAAAGTTTGTGCAGTTATATTGGTTTACCTGGTGAAATTAAACAAGTGAGATGGGAATATATTTGGTTTTTATTAAGTAGCCTAATATTCTGCACAGTAATAGTTACCTGCACAAACAGATATCCTCCTAAGATAGCCAAATCTAAAAAAAAAAACACTCCAACTTCCTAAAATATTAAGCTTTGATATTTATGAGTCTTTTGGGTTGATTGAGAATATAGTTGTTAATCAATAATAAAAAAATCCTCTAAAATACAACTTGCCTAATAATTCTGCACACGGTGTATATGTGACAGCTGCCACACATATCGGTAATCATAAGTGGTCAGGAGACATATGTGGCGCCCCTGACCTGGTCAGGCACCACTGAGTACTGCACCCATGCTGGGACAGTACTTCCAGGTAATCCTAATAGCTGGAATGAGGTGTGTATGCACAGACACATAGTAACCAGTTCCCCAACACCATTAGATGGGACCCTTGGGCAGTCCCTAGAGGGGTCTGGCCTTCAATTCTTGTCAAGGGGTGTAGTGGAGGGGCTGGGAGCTAAGATGCAGAGGCTGTAAGGAAAGAAGTGGAGCGAGCCAGTCTAGTAGTGGAGCGCGGCAGTTGCTAAGGGAGACACGCGCGGCCACTAGTCAGACCCTGCACGTGGAGTAGCCGTTAGTGGGGGAGAACGGTTACCAGTCAGTCAGTCAGAAAGACAGAGAGAGAGTAAGTCGAGTACGGGGACCGCGGTGACTAGGCACATACGGGGAACAGGTCCCTAGAGTAGACTCAAGTTTAACTATCTGCTAAACCTGCGGGTAAGGGGAACTACAAGTACCTCACCAACCACACAGAGTCCGATCCTCAGCAGCAATGCAGGGACCCATAAGGAGACAGAGCCAGAAGCCATCTCACCTGGTCCACGCTGCCGGCAAACGGTCCAAAAAGGGAGAAAAGGCAGTAGCGACTCCCTGGATAGACCCCACGGTACTTCAAGTCAGGCGTAATCCAAACAAAGAGTGCTAGGAAGGCGAGTTAATGGTTACCCTCAGACTGGCTTGAAGGATACCTGGTTTCACCTGGTTTATTGCAGCATCGCCTGGGTCAGGCTCACTATAACATCTAGAAGTGAGTAAAAAGCAGTTGAAAGACTTTCTGGACTCTGCCTGAGTTATTCTGGGACCTGTTGTTCTACACACCCGAGCCCCTGGGGCCAGCCTCACTCACGGGAGGCCACACCATCCGACTGCAGACCCCATCAGCCCCAGACGCTCGTTAAATCTGCAGTGGCGGTCATCCATATCCCTGACCGCAAGCCGTGAGTGGCGTCACGACACATATAAAGTAAAAACCGACATACCTGTTGCCGTATTAAAAGAAGCTCTGTGGCGTCCCCAAAGAGGAACAGCATCCCTGGGGCGACACATCTTCTCTTTTTGGCATCACAAACAGGATCCTGGACTAGACCTGTTTAGACAGGTGATAGTGTGCCTTGGCGGTCTGACTGCAAAATTTGAATCGCCGCCATTTTAGCCACCACTGAAAGTGCGTCATCAAGAAGCTTCAGCTCGCGCAGGAGAAGAAACCGCCCATGGAGAGGAGTGCCAGTCCCAGAATGGAAAGAGCGCTCTGACACAGTGAAAGGAGAAGATGGGGGAGGATCTGTCCTGGGACTGCTGGCACGTCCCAGTCCAGTGGGAGAAGAACCAAAAACGAAAGTAAGACCAAAGCTTGACCAGAACCTGATGAGCAACGGTAGAGACAAGATGGCGTCAGCAGAAGGTGACAACAAGGAGCAGGGTTGGACAAGGCCCATGACTGCAGAGGAGCTGGAGGCAGAAGTAGAAAGAATCACTGACTGTATGGAGGAGCAGCGGAGGCGAGAGGTAGCCACCTGGAAGAAGAGGATGTTAACAGCGATCAGAAACCTGCGGTTGTCTGTGCAAAGAGGTCCGCCTGGAGGTGCCTCCCCTGCTCAACTTGAGCCACCATTAGCAACAGCGACCCTGCTACTGGATGTCTCCAGCATGACCCCGGGTGAGTCCAAAACTGCCCCTGCCCGACCTGGTATGCTGACCCCACCGGCATTATCATCAGAAGCCGGTGCGACGTCCGGTGCGACGTCCGGTGCGACGCCTGTGGCCAGACCAGACCACGCTGCAACGCCTCCTGTCCCGGTTGCCTGAGTAGAGGTGATCACAGTGCCCCAGTCGCTGACTGGGGATCCGGCTCCTACCCCCAGACCAGAGTTGGTCACAGCGCCCCAGTCACTGACTGGGGATCCAGTTCCTACCCCCAGACCAGAGGCGGTCACAGCACCCCAGTCGCTGACTGGGGATCCAGTTCCTACCCCCAGACCAGAGGCGGTCACAGCGCCCCAGTCGCTGACTGAGGAACCAGTCACTGCACCCCGACCTGACGTGGACACAGTACCTCCTCAGATAAAGATAGAACCGGAGCCTCTGCCCTTGACTCACCTGATTGCCAGGTACCTGGTCCACAAGCTGTCGTCCCGACCTGAAGCGGTCACAGCACCCTCTCCGCTGGAGAGGGATTCATCGTCCTGCCTGGCTGCTGAAAGCTCATCCCCAGAGCTGCCACTTGCCTGACCGGAGGAGGTCCCAGCCCCCTCTGAGAGAGAGGGAGGCCATGAGGCCGCGCTGCTGTTCCTCCAACGACCGGAAGAGGTTGCAGCACTCTCCAACAGGGAGAAAGAAGAGGTCCTGCAGCCATCACTGCTGTTCCCCAGCTGACCGGAGGAGGTCGCAGCACCCTCTGAGAGAGAGGGAGGCCATGAGGCCGCGCTGCTGTTCCCCCACTGACCGGAATGGTTGTAGCACCCCCCGACAGGGAGGGAGAATTGGCCATAGTAAGTCCTGGCATGTATGTTACCTGGTTGCCTGCTGATGACCAGGTGATGTTAATGCGGAGACAAGACCGCAGAGAGCGGCGACGAGTAGAAGCTAGACCCCCACGCCCCCTTGTGAAGCTCACCCCAGATAATGAAGAATTAGAGGCCCGGGACATGTAGGAGAAGCAGTCTCTGTGGCGGGCCAAACACCAAGCCAGAGGTCCCCTCCACTTTGGAGTAGTGGAGGAGTTTAACTGCTGCACAGGGGGGGGGGGGGGCATTATTGTTGAGCTTGGAGTAAAGGAGGGGATTTTTGTGTCCCGATGGGACATGCAGTCCCATCTGCAGTGGGGTCACCCTGGTCGTGATTTATATGTGGGGGATGTAGTAGAATTCACGAGGCATGAGGAAGAAAGAGGCTGGTTTGCCTTGGACGTAGTACAGTGTCCAAAGGAAACCATAGTAAGCCCAGGTTCCACCCCTACCGCTCCAACCAGGTCCCAAATGACATCAACACCAGGGGACACCCATGACTCAAATTCCAAGTATCAATGCACTGAAGTGCCAAGCACTGGTCTTGGAAGTAGAAAATCTATTTAGTTTAAAATGTTTAAAAAGTAATGTTTAAAATGTTTAAAGTTTAAAGTAACGTTCAAGAATATGCGCCCGCAAAGACTTTTTACGTGAACTTTTAAAATTTTATTAGCACCTGGTTATGTGCATTTACTTCAAATGGACCATAGGCTATGAACTGGCTATAGCCACAAACTCTCGCAGTGTATATAGTTACCCCAGTGGTACCAACCCCAGAGTCCACCTGTTGAGGGGTATTGCTCTGCACCAACAAGGGGGCACGCCTGTTTATGGGGCCTGCTCTCCAACACAACAAAGCAGGTACGCCTGTTTATGGGGCCTACTCTATGCCACCAGGACAAGACCAGGTCACCAAAAGGACTGGTGATCACTCCGTATTCGGGTCTTGGGTTAAGGACTCGTGGGTGGTGGGTGGTGGTGGTATGGTATGGTACCTGGTATGTTTTAAATGTAAATATCTCCCCTGTGTGGGAAAATTTGTATTTATGCTTTTCTTGTCTTTGCAGCCTGAGGATGTGCTGTTGATAACTAAGGGGGAATGTGACGCCCCTGACCTGGTCAGGCACCACTGAGTACTGCACCCATGCTGGGACAGTACTTCCAGGTAATCCTAATGGCCGGAATGAGGTGTGTACATACAGACACATAGCAACCAGTTCCCCAACACCATTAGATGGGACCCTTGGGCAGTCCCTAGAGGGGTCTGGCCTTCAATTCTTGTCAAGGGGTGTAGTGGAGGGGCTGGGAGCTTAGATGCAGAGGCTGTAAGGAAAGAAGTGGAGCGAGCCAGTCTGGTAGTGGAGCGCAGCAGTTGCTAAGGGAGACGCGCATGGCCACTAGTCAGACCCTGCACGTGGAGTAGCCGTTAGCGGGGGAGAATGGTTACCAGTCAGTCAGAAAGACAGAGAGAGAGTCAGTCGAGTACGGGGACTGCCGGTGACTAGGCACATACGGGGAACAGGTCCCTAGAGTAGACTCAAGTTTAACTATCTGCTAAGCTTGCCAGTGAGGGGAACTACAAGTACCTCACCAGCCACACAGAGTCTGAACCTCAGCAGTAATGCAGGGACCCATAAGGAGACAGAGCCAGAAGCCATCTCACCTGGTCCACGCTGCCGCCAAATGGTCCAAAAAGGGAGAAAAGGCAGTAGCGACTCCTTGGATAGACCCCATGGTACTTCAAGTCAGGGGTAATCCGAACAAAGAGTGCTAGGAAGGCGAGTTAATGGTTACCCTCAGATTGGCTTGCAGGATACCTGGTTTAACCTGGTTTATTGCAGCGCCCGGGTCAGCTCACTATAATATCTAGAAGTGAGTAAAAAGCAGTTGAAAGACTTTCTGGACTCTGCCTGAGTTATTCTGGGACCTGTTGTTCTACACACCCGAGCCCCTGGGGCCAGCCTCACTCACGGGAGGCCACACCATCCGACTGCAGACCCCATCAGCCCCAGACGCTCATTAAATCTGCAGTGGCAGTCACCCATATCCCTGACCACAAGCCGTGAGTGGCGTCACGACACATATAAAGTAAAAACCGACATACCTGTTGCCGCATTAAAAGAAGCTCTGTGGCGTCCCCGAAGAGGAACAGCATCCCTGGGGCGACACACAAACACATGCCTTAATGAATTTGGTGCATCTTAGGGGTACTTTTCACGTTGCAACATCGCTAACATCGGCTAGCGATGCCGAGGACGATAGTACCCGCCCCCGTCGCATATGCGACATCTTGTGATAGCTGCCGTAGCAAACATACATGTATTTTGGTGTGCTGAAAATGAGAAAAATATTGAAAAAAATCCTGGACGTCAGGATTTGACATTACCTGCCCTGCGAACGTCGCTCTGGCCGGCGACCCGCCTCCTTCCTAAGGGGGCGGGTCGTGCTGCGTCACAGCGACATCACACGGCAGGCGGCCAATAGAAGCAGAGGGGCGGAGATGAGCGGGACGTAAGAAGATGTTCCTCACGATGTGTGCTGCCGCAGGAACGAGGAACGACATCGTATCTCCTATTGGTGTGACATTATGAAAATGACTGGCGCTACACAGATCACCGAATTTCGACGCTTTTGCGATCGTTTATCGGGGCATCTAGGCTTTACACGTTGCAACGTCGTTACTGCCGCCGGATGTGCGTCACTGTCGATTTGACACAGACGATATCGTAGTAGCGATGTCGCAGTGTGCAAAGTACCCCTTACTCCAACCAATCCTAATATATCAGACCCCTTGACTCTTTTCAACACAGTTACAGTAGAATTTGCCAAATCTTGCTTACAAGTTAAGGCATAGGCTAATTTAGATACTTTTTTAGAGGCAGTTTCTTGTTAAATGAAGGATATCAAGAATTGGAAATATCCCAACAAATATGCTTTTAAGACATCCCGGTATGCTGAGTGGTTATGAAAAGGTTTATTTTCTCAGATGTACATTATACTGATGAAGTATTCTGTCTTAATGCAAACAAACCATGGCTGAAGATGTATTAGCTCCAGAAATATCACTTGGATGTTCACTTGACTTTTAATGGACCTAAAATAAACTGGGATGACTTTTATCCTCTGAATAGTTGTTTTCATCAATATAAGTCCAGTCAAGCTGGGAGACTGGGTCTGCTCCACAGTTGTGAAACTTTTTCTATTCTTCCATTTTAATTCTGTCCTAATGTGTCTCTTCAGAATCGAATCATTATGAATTTTGCTATGTACGGTAATTTATTAGACGAGATTGCTTCTGGTGCAAAGTCTGCAATAGTGGTGAGTAGTCAGGTGAAACTATTACAATTGGGAAATTGAACTTAAAATCTATCATTCCCATGTGTTGCCACATACGTAGTCAAAATATGGGAGGGAATTGCTACAAGGAGTGAAACAACTTAAATCATTAAAGGGGTTGTCCACTATTCAGACAACACCTTCTCAATCCCTTTGTTTAACCCCAGTAAAATACGAACGCCTATACTTGCCTTCACTGCCGTATCAGTGATGTTGGCTCTTGCTCTCCCAGGAATTGAGTGACATTCTTATGTCACTCAATTCCTGGGGCCAGACTGCTCTGGCTTCACTTTCCCCTCATTTGAACAAATCAGACATCCGAAGGAAGTGAGACAGCAGTCGAAGCGGCTGGGAACCCTTGTCCCAGGATTGAGTAGATGTTGTTCGAGTAATGGACAACCACTTTAAACAATAAGTAAACATTCATAAAGTTTTTTGATATTTAGCCAATGCTTTAATAGCTCGCAGATCTGTTGGGTCCGAGTGCACAGCTTAGGATACAAGAGACCACAGATACTGCCTGAGTACACACATGTATGGATGAAAAAGAGAGCATAAACTTTGTAGACTTAGGCGGGCTTTGCACACTACGACATCGCAGGCCGATGCTGCGATGCCGAGTGCGATAGTGCCCGCCCCCGTTGCAGCAGCGATATGTGGTGATAGCTGGCGTAGCGAAAGTTATCGCTACGCCAGCTTCACACACACACTCACCTGCCGTGCGACGTTCCCTGTGGCCGGCGACCCGCCTCCTTGTTAAGGGGGCGGGTCGTGCGGCGTCACTGCGACGTCACACGGCAGGCGGCCAATCAGAGCGGAGGGGCGGAGATGAGCAGGATGTAAACATCCTGCCCACCTCCTTCCTTCCGCATATCCTACGGAAGCCGCAGTGAGGCCGGTAGGAGACGTTCCTCGCTCCTGCGACTTCACACACAGCGATGCGTGCGGCCGCAGGAGCGAGGAACAACATCGGACCATTGCGTCAGCGTAATTATGAATTACGCCGACGCTGTACCGATGATACGATTACGACGCTTTTGCGCTCGTTAATCGTATCATCCAGCCTTTACACACTGCGATGTCGCATGCGATGCCGGAAGTGCGTCATTTTCAATTTGACCCCACCGACATCGCACCTGCGATGTCGCAGTGTGCAAAGTGCCCCTTAGGTCTTGGACCCCTACAATCTTCGGTCTACTAAAGCGCCTACCAAATAGGAAAAAAGCTACACGAAAGGTTACTTACTCTTTAACTACTGGATGAAGAATTTGCAAATGTCAAGCCACTCTATTTCGTAAAGGAACTGGATATACAGATTGTTAGTGATTAGGAATTTAGAAAATGTTAGACCAGAGATTATCCAGTGAGCAAGCTCGTCCATTAATATTTTTTATTAAGTGGTCGAAGGAGACCAGAATCTATATATATAATTGCTTTATTCTGTCTGTCTGTCTGTCTTGCTCCAAAATTGTGTCACCGTGACAGTGTCACCGTGACAGTGTCGTTAGCGTGACAACTGTCGGATTGGCCGCTGGGCTCGGCCTGGCCCCGCCCGCCCCCCACGGATTGGCCGCTCGCCTCGGCCTGGCCCCGCCCCCGCATGGATTAGCCGCTCGCCCCAGCCCTCCGCACACATCGCCTGCTCCAGCGTACACCGGCTCCCGGTACACATGTGCAGGGAGCCGGCATACGCTGACGCCTCGCCCGCTCGCCCCCGCCACACGTTGGCACACTCGGCCCTGCCCCCGGCGGACATAACCTTGCGATGCTGGGATCGTGACGGAGCCGGTGTTCGCTGGTAACCATGATACACATCGTGTAACGATAGGAAGCGCTTTCCTTAGTTACCCGATGTGTATCATGGTTACCAGCGAACACCGGCTCCCGGTACACATGTGCAGGGAGCCGGCATACGCTGCGGTCAATAATGAAGTGTCATGCAGCGGTGAAAGAGTTAAAGACACTGCAAGACACTTCATTATAGGCAGCGGGCACCCCCAGAAGAGAGAAGACAGAAGAAAGAAGACCCCGCAGTCATACTCACCAGACGCCGACCGGGAGCAGGTGAGCACATCAAGGTCCTGCAGCGGCGGAACACACACACACGCACACACATAAGAACAGACACACACACATCAGATCACTCTCACACACACCTCACACACACATCAGATCGCATCCACACACAACATCCAGTGATATCGCTTACTTCTCGGCGGCGATACTGTGCGTGCAGTGACCTTCCAGGACCTGCCGGAGGATCACATGGCCGGAAGCATGTGGTATCTCCGGATGTTGTGAGTGTGTGAGCGCGTATGTGCGATATCGTCAGTGTGTGTGTGCGCGTGTATGCGATCGGATGTGTGCGTGTATGCGATCGGATGTGTGCGTGTATGCGATCGGATTTGTGCGTGTATGCGATCGGTTGTGTGCGTGTGTTCTGATGTGTGAGTGTCGGCAGAAGGCAGAGGAGCACGGCGTGCAGCACAGCTGCTGGGACCGCCCACTGGAGGGCACAGGGAGAAGTGGGGTGTGAGTGTATGCGATCAGATGTGTGCGTGTATACTGTCTGATGTGTGACTGTGGAGCACGATGGGGAGTGCGCAGCATGGGGGATGGAGCACGATGGGGGGTGCGCAGCATGGGGGATGGAGCATGATGGGGGGTGCGCAGCATGGGGGATGGAGCATGATGGGGGGTGCGCAGCATGGGGGATGGAGCACGATGAGGAGTACGCAGCATGGGGGATGGAGCACGATGGGGAGTGCGCTGCATGGGGGATGGAGCACGATGGGGAATGCGCAGCATGGGGGATGGAGCACGATGGGAGTGCGCAGCATGGGGGATGGAGCACGATGGGAGTGCGCAGCATGGGGGATGGAGCACGATGGGGGGTGCGCAGCATGGGGGATGGAGCAAGATGGGGGGTGCGCAGCATGGGGTATGGAGCACGATGGGGGGTGCGCAGCATGGGGGATGGAGCACGATGGGGGGTGCGTAGCATGGGAGATGGAGCACGATGGGGAGTGCGCAACATGGGGGATGGAGCACGATGGGAGTGCGCAGCATGGGGATGGAGCACGATGGGGGGGTGCACAGCATGGGGGATGGAGCACAATGGGGGGTGTGCAGCATGGGGGATGGAGCACGATGGGGGGTGCGCAGCATGGGGGATGGAGCACGATGAGGGTGCACACCTCCCCCCAAAACAAACACACAGTGCCACACGCGCACCGCACAACACACCACACACACACTGGGAACCACAAACACCGCCCTACACAGACACCCACACACAGACAATGCCGCACACACACAACACCCAACACACAAACACCGCGGCATACACAAATATACGCACATACCGCGCAACACACACACTGCACAAAACATACCTCCCCCAAAACACACACACGCACTCCACACCCACAGAAACCGTGCAACACACACAGCACCACACACAGACAACACTGCAGACACACAGCGCTCCACAAACAACGCAACACACACAACGCAACACACATACAACACCGCTCTCACACCCACCCCCCACACCCAGACAACACCCAGAACATTTACAGCGCTCTGCACAAACACTGGCAAGTACACACAACAACATCGATATATATAACAAAAAACATACATTAACTACACAATAAATTCTAGAATACCCGATGCGTTAGAATAGGGCCACCTTCTAGTCCATAAATAAACCTCTCTTTACTGAACAACTTGATAAGAAGTATGTACATCAGATAACAGATGAACGTCCTAGACGCAGCGGGTCCTGATCTGTGGGGCCACGAGTCTACTCCGCTGGAGAATGCAGGAGACTGCAGTTGCTTGTATCCACGATTAGGTTCAGTGCACTGCGGTTTCTCGCTTCTGTTCTTCCTACGGAGGACGCCAGTGAATCCACAGCAAACAATTCACATGCTGCGGCTTAGAAATCCGCACCGCAGGTCAGTGTTTGCTGCGGAAAAAACAAGCATAGTGGGCATAGGATTTCTAGAAATCCTGTCCACTGGGCTTGTACTGTACAACGCAGCATTTTGGACGCAGCGAAAACACGCTACATCCAAAACGTTGCAAACGCTCATCATGGGCACGCAGCCTTATTTCTGTCTTGATGCCAAATTGCTGATTCTGAGCAGGATCTCCCACTTGTGCATCAACTCAACCAGACAAAACACTATTGCCCTGATTCATCTTTTGCATTTTTTTAAGTAATTTTTGATTTATTTTTTTCTTGTGGCTTTAAATGCGGTGTTTTGCACCAAATTCTTAAACACGGTGCGTGTAATTCATGAATTTTCCGCAAACTCAAAAATGATCTTTTTTTCTGTCTTGAATTGTTGTTTACTTTTTGGCGCAAAATGTTGTACATTTTACAAAATTGTACAATAATTCTGCTAAAATACTCAAACACACAGAGGAGGGCCGGAGTGAAGTTGCTCCATTTTTTCAGACTTTTTAAAAAGTTGCCATTGATGAATAGGCAAAAACATCTGGAACTGCTAAAGTTCACTCACAAAGCAGAAAGAAGAAAAATAAAAAGCGGCGGGCAGATATAAAATATATTTCCAGAAGGGGACAGTTATTATAAAGAATTGGGAGTATACAATAAAAAAGATGCAAAACATACAAAACTAGATAAAAAAAAGCATGCGCAAAGGCAATGATGAATCGGGGGCCTAGATGTTTTTCAAGTTCATACATTTTTGGGATCCAAAATCTCTTCTGTTCTTTTGCCAGCAATTGTTGGGTTTTCTTTAATATTTGGTTTATTTAAAAATGTAAACCCAAGAGTATAATCAGTTTAATGGAATCTATATCAAAAGATGTATAGGTCATCATTAATAATTTGTAATGCCCCATTTTTAAAATTCAAATACTTTTTACGACATAAGCACATTTCTTCTATGTGTCATGTTACTGATGTAGTAGTGTGCATTGGCTGTTTAATAGCTATGTGGCGAGCATTGCTTGCATAGTCTACTAGTATACTGTCATAACATATACTGTATGTTCAACCACACCATAGTAACCCTAGTAAATAGACAAGCTGCTGCAAGGGCTTACTTTCAAACATTCAAAATTACCATTCAACCCAATAAAGACCGGCTGCCTGTCAAAGGTTAAATTCCATAAAACACATATTTTATCCCAAACACGTGTCTGTCTGCCAAGTCCCAGGGGTCTTGATGGTAAAGTTCAGAACAAGGACAGGCTTACAGTAACTATCATAAACTACGTTTTCTGCCACAATTTATGTAGCTTCAGACAGGTAATGGTGGGTTCATGATGGAAAAGGTAAAAGTATATGTCAATTTTGTGTAATACTACCTCAGTTATGATCGTAAGACAAAATGCTTGCCTTGCTTTTACCGTATCGTTACTATTTGTGCATCTTACATTTGATAGCTTTTCAATGCTACATATGTTTTAATCCTATAGGCACAGTCAGAATAAAGTTGGTAAAGGTCACATAAAATGCACCATATCACCATCTGGACCTAATTTGATCAATTTGATCTTTTCTGCTACAAATCGATGAGATGGTCACAAATTAAAGAGGTGGTTCACTAGTTAGCATAACTGGCCTCATCGATATAATGTTCAGAAACAAGGCTTCTCTCAAATACCTTGTGTTGCCAATAGTGCCTGCAAGTGGCTCTATTGCAGTCCACTCATCTCCATCGCATGACCCTCGGGCTCCGTGACCTCTGAGATCCGGTGATGTCACTTTAACTTCCAGTTGGCCCGACATCACCATGGCTGACCCCATTCTCCGTGAGTGCGTGAGTGACTGGGCTGTTGGCGGAGTTTCCCCGCTCATCACAGTACAGCATCTTGTGCGCTCTCTCTTTCGCTGCAGAGCGCTGCAGGCAGCAGCAATGCTGGGCTGTGATAAGCGAAGAAAATGCGTCCGCAGCCCAGTCACTCATGGAGACTGGGGCTGGCTTCAGTGATGTCAGGTTAAGTGTAAGTAGATATAGAAACTAAACTTGGCACTCAAGATCAAATGTGAATAGTGGTTTTTATTGTGAAGAACTTGTAGGACCAGCACAAGCACAGACGTTTCGGTCAAAAGCCCTTAATCAGTGTGCGTGCAGAGGGTCCTCAGAACGTATAGTAAAGGGCAGGCGGTGTAGCTGGGTATGACGCGGTATCCATACCCAGGGTTATTACAGATTGTGTTTCTAAAATAAAAAGTCATTAAATAGTTTTTACCTTTACATTAAAAGGAACCTGTTACCAGATTTGGTGACTATAAGCTGCGACCACCACCAGTAGGCTCTTATATACAGCATTCTAACATGCTGTATAGAAGAGCCCAGGTCCCTGTGTAGAACATAAAGATGATTTTATAATACTCACCTAAATGGTCGGTTCGGTGCAGAATAATCAGATGGGCGTCTCCATTCTCCAGGTGCGGCGCCTCCTCTTTCGGCCATCTTTGTCTTTCTTCTTCTGAAGCCTGGGTGCATGACATGCACTACGTGATGCATACGCGCTGGCATTGAGGTCCTGCACAGGCGCACTACAATACTTTGATCTGCCCTGCTCAGGGCAGATCAAAGTACGCCTGTGCAGAACCTCAATGCCGGCCTGTGTGCATGACATAGTACATGTCATGCACCCAGGCTTCAGAAGAAGGAGGACAAAGATGGCCAAAAGAGGAGGCACCGCACCTGGAGAATGGAGTCACCCATCTGACCATTCTGCACTGAACCGACCATTTAGGTGAGTATTATAAAGTCATTTTTTTGTTCGCCACAGTGGCCTGGGCTCTTATATACAGCATGTTAGAATGCTGTATATAAGAGCCCACTGGTGGTGGCCGCAGCGTATAGTCACCAAATCTGGTGACAGGTTCCCTTTAAACAATGTCAAGTTCTCAAAAACTCTGCTCATCTATTTATAAAGTAGTTGTTTTAGCAAAGCTAAAAAAACCCAGCTAAAATATAATTTTTGGTGTTGTTTAAATGTTGGCAACATACATATTAAGAGGAGCCTATAGGAAATGCCAGAGAAAAAAACACGATACCCATGCTGTGTGTTGAAAGAAGTACAGCAAGCAAAAACATAATACCTGGAATCCATTTTAAATTTCAACAATAACTTTAAAAACAGCACATACAGTGCTGGCCAAAAGTATTGGCACCCCTGCAATTCTGTCAGATAATACTCAGTTTCTTCTTGAAAATGATTGCAATCACAAATTCTTTGGTATTATTATCTTCATTTATTTTGCCTGCAATGAAAAAACACAAAAGAGAATGAAACAAAAATCAAATCATTGATCATTTCACACAAAACTCAAAAATGGGCCAGACAAAAGTATTGGCACCCTTCGTTATACTTATACTTGGTTGCACAACCTTTAGCCAAAATAACTGCGAATAACCGCTTCCGGTAACCATCAATGAGTTTCTTACAATGCTCTGCTGGAATTTTAGACCATTCTTCTTTGGCAAACTGCTCCAGGTCCCTGAGATTTGAAGGGTGCCTTCTCCAAACTGCCATTTTAAGATCTCTCCACAGCTGTTTAATGGGATTCAGGTCTGGACTCATTGCTGGCCACTTTAGTACTCTCCAGTGCTTTCTCTCAAACCATTTTCTTGTGCTTTTTGAAGTGTGTTTTGGGTCATTGTCCTGCTGGAAGACCCATGACCTCTGAGGGAGACCCAGCTTTCTCACACTGGGCCCTACATTATGCTGCAAAATTTGTTGGTAGTTTTCAGACTTCATAATGCCATGCACACGGTCAAGCAGTCCAGTGCCAAAGGCAGCAAAGCAACGCCAAAACATCAGGGAACCTCCGCCATGTTTGACTGTAGGGACCGTGTTCTTTTCTTTGAATGCCTCTTTTTTTTCCTGTAAACTCCATGTTGATGGCTTTTCCCAAAAAGCTCTACTTTTGTCTCATCTGACCAGAGAACAATCTTCCAAAACGTTTTAGGCTTTCTCAGGTAAGTTTTGGCAAACTCCAGCCTGGCTTTTTTATGTCTCGGGGTAAGAAGTGGGGTCTTCCTGGGTATCCTACCATACAGTCCCTTTTCATTCAGACGCTGACGGATAGTATGGGTTGACACGGTTGTACCCTCGGACTGCAGGGCAGCTTGAACTTGTTTGGATGTTAGTCGAGGTTCTTTATCCACCATCCGCACAATCTTGCATTGAAATCTCTCGTCAATTTTTCTTTTCCTTCCACATCTAGGGAGGTTAGCCACAGTGCCATGGGCTTTAAACTTCTTGATGACACTGCGCACTGCAGACACAGGAACTTTCAGGTATTTGGAGATGGACTTGTATCCTTGAGATTGCTTATGCTTCCTCACAATTTGGATTCTCAAGTCCTCAGACAGTTCTTTGGTCTTCTTTCTTTTCTCCATGCTCAATGTGGTCACACAAGGACACAGGACAGAGGTTGAGTCAACTTTAATCCATGTCAACTGGCTGCAAGTGTGATTTAGTTATTGCCAACACCTGTTAGGTGCCACAGGTAAGTTACAGGTGCTGTTAATTACACAAATTAGAGAAGCATCACATGATTTTTCAAACATTGCCAATACTTTTCTCCACCCCCTTTTTTATGTTTGGTGTGGAATTATATCCAATTTGCCTTTATGACAATTTTTTTTATTTTTTTCATTGAGGACAAAATAAATGAAGATAATAATACCAAAGAATTTGTGATTGCAATCATTTCAAGAAGAAACTGAGTACTATCTGACAGAATTGCAGGGGTGCCAATACTTTTGGCCAGCACTGTAGATGCACAAAAATGCCCCAAACAATAAGACACAATGGAAACAAACTCAAATATTTCACAGCTGTTTATATGAATCCAGCTTCTGTGCTGGCCGCAGGAGAGAGGAACAGAAACAGCCATACGGTCTGTACTACACTGCATCATATCTCTCATAGAAGTAAATGAGAGTCATGGAAACACTTTATTTATGCTACTCCTGTGTTGCAGACACTACATAGCCATGCTGTTTATGTGACTTGCGTTTACTTCTATGAAAGTTACAGAAACAGTGAAGTGTTGTCCCCTTGGCTATTTCTAGAGCCCTTCCATCATGTGGCTGATACAGAGAGGTAATTAATAACCCTTTAAGTACATGATATCTTATATAAGGAGAAAACTCCCTTTTTCAGTGCAAAAAAAAAATATATTACAAAGTGGCATGGTTTATGAGTAGAGGTGAGAGAATTTTTTGACATTCAAATTTGCAAGCTTCAGCAAATGTTTCCCGAACAATTGATTTTCAGCAAATTGATTCACAAATAAAGATGAGTGAGCCCATGAAAGTCTGGATTCACTGGGTTCAGCTGGACTTTAGATAAAGATAAGTTCAGGACCCTTACTTGACCTGAACTTGATCTCGGAGCCCGAACCCCATTGGAAGTCAATGAGTGGTTAGTTCAGCCTCAGTCCACATACAGCCAGTCTGAAACAAAGCATTTCCAGGTGAGGGATGGCAGGTGTTTTTTTTTACTTCACACAGAATCCGAAAACACTGATTTTACTACCAGTGCGAGCCATTCAGAGACCGCAATTTTCACACACTGGGCAGAGCACCTAGTGTATCTGAGCACCCTCAATCAAGTGGTTAGCATATGTTCATCATCTGAACTCTGAACCCGGACTCTAAATTTTTTTAAAGTCCGTGTTTGGTAAAAACCCTGAACTTTACAGTTCAAGGTCACTAATCTTGATTCACAACAAGTTACAAGTACTCCAATTACCTTGAAAAGATGTGTGTAATACTCTGTGGTCTACCATACTTTATCCGACTTCTTTTAAGGTCTTTAATACCTTTAAACTACCTATAGGTCATTGTCAGCTAGGGGTTCCCAACTGAAGACGTATAGGTACATGACAGTGACTGCTAAATCTGATAGCAGGGCACTGGGATTCGTTGGCCTGGTGCGATGGTAATCAGGGTAATACTTTTGGGGTTGATGTCAACTGTGATTTGAGAGCTGGCATCAAGCCCAGGGGTTAGTAATGTATAGGTATCTATCAAACACCTGCATTACTAACCCAGCAAGTGTAGAGTTACAAACCCCCCAGAAATATAGGAAAAAGAAAAGTTTATATGAATAAACAATCCCCCACACGCTCTCCTTAACCAATTACTGAAAAAAAACCTCAACATTCTGACTTAATCCAATTAGTGAATAAAGATTCCCCCACACGCCGTCATTCACCAATTTATTACTTCAAAATGAATCACAAAAGTTCCAACGTAATCCAAAGTATAATGCCCCACGATATCCATTGATTCCTATAGAGCTGCGTTCTTAGAACTTTCTCAGAACAAGGCTCCATAGGCCACTGTTTAGGCACATCAGGAACTCTGAAAACGTGACATGGCATCTGCTAACTATTCCGGCCAATTTTGCGTTCCAAAAGGCATATGTCGTTTATTCTCTTCTGAGCCCTGCTGTGCACTCAAACAGTAGTTTTCCACCACATATGGGGTCTTTGAATACTCAGGAGAAATTGGACAACACATTGTTTGGTGCATTTTCTTCTTTTACCCTTGAGAAAATGTTAACTTTAGAGGAGCTAAAATAATACGTTTGTGGGAAAAAGTACAATTTTCATTTTTTCCTACCACATTGCTTTAGTTCCTGTGAAGCCCCTGAAGGTTAAGAAACTTCTTGGCTGTGGTTTTGAGCAGAAAGAGGGGTGCAGTTTTTAGAATGGTGTCACTTACGGGTTCTGTCACCTAGGCCTCTCAAAGTCACTCCAAATGTGATGTGATTTTTAAAAATAAATGGTTTTATAAATTTTATTGGAAAAATGAGAAATTGCTGATAAACTTTTTAATCCTTCTAACTTCCTAACAAGAAAATGTTCAAAACATTATCCTGACGTAAAATAGACATTTAGTAAATGTTAATAAAAAAACTGTGACATAACTCTTTGGTTTAAGGGCATAACAATTAAATGTTTCAAAATTGAGAATTTGTTTCCAAGTTTCTGATATATTTTCACCAATGAATGCAAAAATTATCAAAATTTACCACTAACATGTACAATATGTCACGATAAAATAATCTGAGAATAACTGGGATCCATTGAAGTGTTCCAGAGTTAATACCTCATAAGCTGACACGGGTGAGCAGGGAAAAAATTGTCCTGGTCAAGAAGTTGAAAACAGACTCGGGGCTGCAAACACAACCTTAGTGATGCCTAAGTGACCTCAACCCTTATGGCTGTAGGTAAATAAATAAATGTATGGTAAGTATAAGTAACCATTCTTCACTAATTTGTTTAGTGTTTATAGCTTTTTATCCCTATCTCTATTGCTAAGCCATAAGTTGTGATGTCCTCTCACTATCCAGATTCACCCCCCCCAATTACTGCTGTATTCCTTGCTACTGCTTTTATACAGGCTATGTCAGTCACTCCTGATTGGCTGTGCTATAACAAGTGATGTCGTAGCTGCATTTCTGCCATGATACTGATACACACTGTGACTGCAATGTGTTACCCTAGCCTAAAAGTGAATTTTCACTCTTGGGATCTGTCCTGTTGATATTCTTTTTAAGGAAATTGTAGCATGACATAACTACTTAATTATATGAAATTTCATAAGGAGCATAGCTACATAGTATCATTCTACAGAAACTCTTTGTACCCTTTCTTACTATTTAACCCCAAATATGTTAGCTAGGTTGTTGAACTTTCTTGGATTTTTTGATGGTTGGCATACAAAACAGAACCTGTCACTTGATCAAAGTATTGAGTTAAATACTATGCAGAAAATGCTGTGCTCCCTTGATTCTGCTACTTTTTTCTGTTTTGTATTGTGTTACCTCATTGCAGAGATATTCACATTTGTTTCTCATGGAGCACACTATGTGAAATCTCTGCTTGTAGTCCAACTGGGCATTTCTTCAAACCCTTATCTTGTGGCTTGTGATTTCACCCGTCCCTCCCAGACATTGCCGTAATATACTTATAATGTATATCTACAATAAAAATGTAGTATTCATTTATATATTGTGCTCAATTTTGCACAGTCAAATCACTAATGGTATCATACTCTATTATGACCAAGTACTTGTACTTTTGTTATTTGATATTATATGGAATTATCAGAGAAGGGTTTTTGTTGTAACTTCTTCTATGCATTCCCTATGGCAAGATCACAACTTAACTGCTAAGACTAGAATTTTACGTCTATGATGACTAGATATCCATCAGTGGCCACCCAGGATGCACTCACCTATTTTTCCTTCAATGTACTTATCCTTGAGGTCTATTGCACAGGTGCACCAATAATTCATATTCTAGGTCAAAATTCATTGCTTGTAATTGCAAAAGAGAGAACAAAACCTCCCGAAAACTTACTGGCATCCTTCACAGCTGGAGCACGAAATACCAGTAAATCTCTCTACCCAAAGGGGTGATTTGTACTTCTCTAAAACAAAGCAATGTGTTTATTATTTTCACATTTGGGGAGGAATGCTGGGAATGTATCTCACTAACTGCAGACACATTCATCTGTTTATCTGCTTGTTTGTTTAAAGGGATAGTCCGTCTCCTGATATCAATTTGCCCATCCAAAAATGTATACCTTTATCAGGATCAATCTTTTCTGGTGATTAATTTAATAAAATATCTTTAATCCGTTCCTATTGCAGCCAATTTTCAATTTCCCACTTTTTTTCTTTTCCTCCCGGTCTCATGCTTTTTTAATCATTTTTCCTCTGACATATGAGTACCATCTAATTTACTGTATATTGTACTTCACTACAGCAAGAAGAGTATATGTGATTGGGACAAAATTTTTGTTGTTTGTTTTGCTCTGGTATGTGGCTCCACGATTCTTTGGGAACCTGTATTCAAGAGATTGTTCACTACTATACCCTTCTCAGTTCCCATGTTTGGCCCTATAAACATAAAAACATAAATAAAAGTTACACTCACCTCCTATTGGTGCCTGCATTCCCAGGACTCACATGAGGTTGTACCATCATGTGAGCCTCGCGTACCCTTTGCCGCTGGCTTCTCTCTCCCTGCCTTCGGACGTATGAGTAATCAACAGGAAGTGAGATCTGCGGCTGATCACTCACTTCCTGTAGATTATTCATATGACTGAAGGTGGGGAAGGAGAAGACAGCGGTGATTGGGCACAGGGCTCACGTCACATCACAACCTCATGTGAGACCCAGGAACTCAAGCATCAGGCATCGTTGGAGTGGTGCCACCACTGGAGGTGAGTATAAGCTTTTTTTATTTAATGGGGCCAAAGAAAGGAAATGAGAAGGGTTGTCCTAGTAGTGGACAACCCTTTTTTTAGACTGCTCCTCATTATTGCCCTGTGAACAGGATAAAACTTTGAACAAAACAAAAAAAGCCCATCTCTGCAATTGTTTGACAGATCTTAATTTAGCAAAAAGAACAGTATAGTCGGGATCAACGGGAATAAAATAAAAGCAAAAACTAGTTAATTTTCCCCTAGAAACAAGTCATCTCTAACACATAACTGTTCATCCATAGTATTAAAAGAGGACATCCTTCAGAACAAACATGAATTAAGTCCACAGACAAAAAGGTGCCTTTATATGATGTTGTATTACTTACAGCTAAAATTCAATATACCTTCCAATCTATGAGCTACCGTGTTTCCCCCAAAATAAGACACCCGGAAAATGTGCTAGGGCTTATTTTCGGGGTAGGGCTTATTCTAGGGGAAATACGGTTGGAGGAAAGTTTGCCCCTCAAAAAATGCATATAATCTTCCCAGGAGAGTCATACTAGACCCCAGGCATCTTTGTCGCTCTCTGGTCCTCCTGCAAACTTTGGCGGGCGCTCCAAGTGGGTATGCTCCATGCGGTCCTCCTCTGTTTCTGGCCAACATACATACATCAGATCGCACGCGCACACACACACTCATACACACACAACACACACACAAATCAGATCGCACACACACACAATACACCCAGCAGTACAGATTGCTTACAACTGACAGAGAATCCTGGGATGCAGTGCAGTGGAGTGCAAGGACCTGCGGGTGGAATGCAACAATACCGGTCAGAAGCAATCGGTATCGCTGGATGTGGTAAGTGTGTGTGTGTGATCTGATGTGTGTGGGTGTACGATCTGATGTACAGTATGTGGGTGTGCATTCCACTGCAGGTCTTCCATATCAGCGTCTGGTGATGGGGTCTTCTGTCTTCTTTCTTCTCTTTTTTGGGGGTGTCTGCTTTCTATAATGAAGGGTCTTGCAGTATTCTTTATCCTTTTTAGTTGCAAGGACCATTATTGAACCGCAACTAGGGCTTATTTTCGTGGTAGGGCTTATATTTGGGGAAACATGGTATTAACTACGAGATTTTGAGTGTGAAGCTCCCAATTTTCCTCACCAGATAAAGACAATAACCGTTTTAGTGTGGGCACTTAGTTCATGGTCGTTCTGAGGTTTGTCTGCTTTTAATACTATGGATTGAAAGTTATGTTATAACAAAGTTGTCTTCTTACAGTAGCGGTTTTCTGTTATACTGCGAATTCTGTCACATTTCGGCTATTACAGAGGTGTTCTTGACCTTGAGCTAGCAATGTACTGAAAAACGTAGTGTCCCCATTGTTGCTCAAGTTTAGTTTTCAAAACATTCACTTTGTGGTATAAATGACATGTTAACTTTATTCTTCGGGTCAATACAATTATGGCAATAACAAATGTATACATTTTTCTTTGTTTTAACAGGTTTTAAAAAAATATTAAAATATTCTGAATTCCAGATTTTTTTTATTATCCCATCTTTTGTAAAGTTTTATTGGACTTTTCTGATGTTCATACAACATGTTAATTTCTATTCTATTTCTTCAGAAAATAAGGTGACTTTAAAAATATAGTCCAGACATTTTTTTATGGCATTAACAGAAAAGGATAAATAATGGAATATCTTAACATTTGAGACTTTTGTCAGATGTGGTGGTGATACTAAAATTATTATTATTATTATTATTATTATTATTATTTTATTCATAGGATAAGAAAAGCGAAGTGATTATATATTTTTTTTTAATTTTATTTTTTAACATTTATTATACCGCATTTGTAATTCAGTGAATTGTAATTTTGCATTTTTTTTCTGTCATGATGTTGGCAGGCACAGGGCGTTAAACAGGCTTATGGCTGCCATGACATATCATCATCAAGCAATGATCGCATCACTGGGGTGTTGGGGGGCAATGGGATGAAAGAGGGGAGCAATTTCTTTGACCACTTAGATGCCACAGTTGTTATTGACTGAGGTTGTTAGAAGTGGATATCTGCTGTGTTGAAGCCATAAAGCCGGTACTCGCCTTACCTCTAGTGGCTCAAGACCACACCTGATATTTGCCATATGGAGGATGTTGGGAAGGGGTTAAAGGGAATCTGTCAGTAGGTATTTGCTATGTATTCTGATGACAGCAGGAGATAAAGGCTGATATGCAGAATTCAATGATGTGTCATTTATTATCCTGTGTGCTGTTTATTTATAGTGAAGGTTTTATCACCTGGGATTGACATTGCCTTACTATATTAGTCCAACCATGCCTGCTCCTCCTGATAGGCAGCTCACTGTCTATAGACTTTGTACATAGAGAGCCTGGTGTGGGCAAGCTAACTTGCTCAGCTATGCTGCATTGCTAAATCAAAAAAACTCTGATTGTGTCATGAGTAATGCTGGGCAGACTTGCAGATACTTGGGATTAGCAGGTCCAACCGAATTTAAAAAAAACCCCTGATTCTGGCCCAGAATTGATCCTAGATATTTGGCTGGATGCCAGTCCCAATATAAGTCTATGGGGACCAGAATCCGGTGCTTTAAAATAGTTCTAGAAGGGATAGGGGTATTTGAGCAAGTCTGTCATACTTAGCGAGTCCCCGCATGGCTATAATGCTACTTCTGAGGCCGCTTATTAACCTCATACATATGCACTGCTTTCCTCGCCCACCAGCAGTCCCCACTTGTCTGATTGGTTGCAATCAGATGTGCTTCTGCCCTCTGTGACAGCATGTTTGACTGCAGCGAATAAGAGGCACTATGTGTGCATCTCTATCGGTATAAAAATAAGTAAATAAATTAAAAGGAATCAGATACGATCCCATACTGTGCTATCTGTTTTCTCTGTTTTACTTCCTCCCCTGCCAAGTAGATGTGGTATGATCAGACCATGTACTTGTATGAAGAAAAAACAAAAAAGTTAACACTAAATGTGCACAACAGCACTAAAAATTCCAACTGTACTTATTATAAATTTGAGATTTTTGGCAAAAAATTGCAATTTCTTGAGCCACCCCGCCACTCCACGGCAAATCTCATTTGGGGCAGTCCTAACACTAAAATATTTTTATAAAATGTGCCATACGGCCTCACATATGAAATAGTAGAACTGCTCTTAGCAGTACTCACCTGGTCTATTTCAATCCCGTACCCATGACTGAATCATGGCTGTGGGCGGGACAGGTCCAAGCAAGTGCTGCATGAAGTAAATAACCTGTGGACAGGGCCTGATGACTGAATGTGAACAGTCACCAATCGCCAAAATCTAGACAGGTGGAATACATCCCAAATTGGGGTGCATAGCAAGATGGGGGTCAACCACCGACCAATTCAATGAAGAAAAAACAAAAGAGCTAGCACTAAATGTGTACCTGTATGGTCAGACACTTCCATTACACAGTAAATAGCGGCACACCTAAGATTATCTTAGCACAGGAACATTTTTTTTAAACACATCCAATTGTGGAAATTATTATTATTAGAAGATCTATTGATTAAAATAAACTTTGAAATTAAGTTTTTGTGGGGAAAACCCCTATTGGAATTCTGCTGTAATTCACACAAAAAAATGCAGGGTGAAGCACTGCTGAAAAGGGGTATGGTTTGGAGGAAAGGGATATGGTTAAAGTATGAAACCATTCTCAAAAAAAGTGACACAAAGCTAGCCAACTAATACTTGGATAAAATTTAGACAGTTTTAAAATATGGTAGATTTAGAAAACCATATGAGCCACTAAAATTAATCTGGACCTTTTTAAGACTATAAAGTCTGAGTTTGCAAAGGATTAGAAGGAAGCTATAAGCCCCTGTAGTTTTCAAACCTGTGTAATCAGCTTTGTACCCATCAACCTTTAGGCTGTGTTTTTGCTGCAATGTTCAGAAGTCAGTAAAATTGCAGAGTTGGTACATTTATTCTATTTGGGAAAATCAGAGCTGAAAAAGCAATGTGATCAAGTCAAACTTTACTAATCCTAATTTTTATTTCTGATTTTACTATTTGAAGTGGTTATAGAGAACATAGTAGGGGTGATAATGTTCTTTTCCACTGAGCGAGAACAACTAATTTAAGAGAACTACTTATTTAACACTCTAAAACCTTAAATTAAATCCTGCTATCATTATACCATGAATATTATATCAGCGACCTCCATCTTCACCATACGTCAAAGCTCTCACTTTTTACAATGCATTCTTTAGAAATGAATGAACTGAAACCACATGAAGACAAAATGCAATTATAAAATGTCTCTTACTGACAACCAAAGCTTCCATGTCTTCACCCACTCCTGACGGCATGAGATAATTTCTGATCAAATAGATAAATTGGTATCTATTTAACTTACTAAAGATTTCCTGATCAAAGTAGAGAACATTGCAAAGTGTCTAGTGATCTGATATTCATAAATTGACACTCTTTTAAGTTCTTAAATAGTGATGAGCGAATATATTCAGCAGTATTCGTTACTCGCACAAATATTAAGATATTCCGATATCCGTTACTCCACAAACATTTTAGTATTCGCCTCATGAGTTTGGCGCCTGATTTTCAGCCAGTAAATATACAGGGATTGCTTGCCAATCACAATAATGATATAGTTATCTTTGCTATTGCCATTACTGTGATTGGGAGGTGCAGTGAAAAAATATGACGTGCAGTCATTAAAGCAGGAGAATATATACTGAGTTTCCCCGTGCCTGTCACACTTTTTCCTAATCTGATCATTAAAGTTTATGAATATGCACTGCTTAACCTGCCCAATCTCTGTATCAGGGTCTGTGATTGGTTGCCCTTACACTAGCTGTCTGGGTTCCCAGAGTGGAGTGTAAAAATAAATAAATAATTTTAAAAAATGTCCCCCATATTTTGAAATCCAGAGCAGATACAGCAGGCAGTTACAGGCTGCTGGGCTCAGCTGTGTGTGTTATCTTGGCGGTGTATCAAAATACGAGGGATCCCATGAGTGTTTTTGAAAATTATTTAAATAGATCATTTAAAAAATGTTGTGATGTCCCTCCCTATTTTGATACTTATCCAAGATAAATCAGAAAGCTGGGGGCTGGTATTCTCAGGCTGTGGAGTCCCATGGTAATTGGGCCATCCCCAGCCTAAAAGTAGCAGCCTGCAGTCACCTTGGAATTGGCCAATCCATTCGATGCGCGAATTCCAGCGCTGTACTCGGCTCATCACGATTGCTCTTGTGTGGTGGCAATTGGGGTAATATAAGGGATTAATGATAGTTGTGATTTGTCAAAAAATCACAGCTATCATCAAGCCTGAGGTTAGTAATAGGAAGGGGTATTTGAGACTCCCATTACTAACCCTGTAAGTCAAAAGAAATAAACACAAAACACAGAAAAAATCCTTTATTTAAAAAAAAAAATCAAAAACACCATCTTCAATTTATTAACTCCCGAAACACACCTTCAGGTCTGACTTAATCCACAGACATGACAATCCTTGTCCTGTTACATCTGAGGTCACAGTGTGCAGTCACATTTGAAAATGTGACTGATCATTGCGGCGCCAGGGACACACTGATGGAGCCACAGCAGTGAGCGATGACGTCACTGAGTTCTCCTGAGGTCACAGCTGTCAGTTCCCACTGTACCCCAGTTGTGACTACAGGTAAACCCACCTCAGGTGAACTCATTGAACTCAGTGACCTCACCTGAGATTACGAGATTAGGCTTTATGCACATTTACAGTATTTGATTGCAGACATTTCTGCACCAAATCTGCATTTCCTCAAATAAGAAATACACCAATATCTGCACACCCAAATCCAAGTGCCCCCCCTTCTTCCTGAACCCCACAATGTGCCTAAACCACAGTTAATGTCCACATGTTTGGCACTGTTATAGTAAGGAGAGCACACTTAATTTACAGGGTGTCTCCAGCAGCACGAGCTGGGCACAATATACGGGCGCTACAATGTACTGGGCATGACAAAGGCTATTTTGAAAAACTGTGCTTCATAAACCAAATGGAGCTCCTTCCCTCCCAAGTACTGTCATGTGGCCAAACAGTACTGCACAGTCACATGTAGGAGATTGCCACATTTAGGGGAAATTGTGTAACATTTTATGGCGACTTTCTTTTACCTATTAGCTTTGTGGAAATATGAAATCTGAAGTTAGAACAACATTTTAGTCGTAAAAATGTAATCATTTTTTCTTCACCACCCAATAGTATAAAATTTTGTGACATACCTGTAGTGTCAATATGTTCACTGCAACCCTAGATGAATTCATTGAAGGGTGCAGGTTATAAAATGGGGTCACTTGTGGGGGATTTCTGTAGTTTTGGCACCTCAGGGGCTCAGCCAAAGTGACATAGCACCCCTACAGCAATCCAAGTAAATCTGAACTCAAATATGGTGCTCCTTCACTTTGTTCTGTGCCTCAAAAGCAGTTTTCAACTATATATGGGGTACTTGTGTACTATTGAGAAATTTAACAACAAATTGTAGAGTCTATTATCCCCTGTTACCCTATTGAAAATGAAAAATTTGAGTTAAAGCAACATTTCTGTGGTTAAAAATAGAGATGGTCAAACCAGTGGAAGTTCGGTTCGGCGGATCAGCCAAACTTTGGATAAAGTTCGGTTTGGGACCTTGACTTGTGACATCACTGTTGACAGATACAGCTCAGTCAGTGTCTGCCAGAAGCCGCAGTATGCGGTCATGTTGTTCAATGTACCTGCGCACTGTGACTTCAGTTCGTAGCATGGCCGGGATCATTGTGGGACCTCATGTGGATTACAGCAAACTTGCAGGGATATTTTTGGGGTTAATAAATTGGAGAAAGCGCGAGGGTGTTTTTTTTTTGTATTTGATTAAAAATAAAGGATTTTTTGGTGTTTGTGTTTATTTATTTTTACTTACAGATTAGTGGGGGAGTCTAATAGACGCTTTCCATTACTAATCTAGGGATAAGTGTCAGCTGTGAGCTGTCATTAACCCCTCATATTACCCTGATTGCCACCGCAACAGGGTAGTCGGGATGAGCCGGGTAAAGTGCCGGGATTGTCACATCTAATGGATGCAACAATTCTGGTCAGCTGCAGGCTGCTATTTTTAGGTTGGGACTTCAATAACCATATCAAAATTGGGGGACCACTGTAAGCTGTTTTTTTTTTAATTATTTATTTAAATACTTAAAAAAAAAAAAAAAGCAGCATGGGGTCCCTCTTGTTTTGATACAGAGCCAAGATAAGCACACATGGGGGCTGCAGCCTGTAGCTGTATGCCTTATCTGTGCTACATTTCACAATATGGGGGATCCTACACCAATTTATTTATTTATTTTTATACCACTATAGGGATGCAGACAATGTGTGTGATTCCAACCAATCACAGAAGCTGCCACACAGTGTGGGGGCGCAGTCTGACTGCAACCAATCAGAGATGCCGGGACTGACGGTGGGCAGGGGAAGCAGTGAATATCTATGAGGGTTAATGAGCGGATGCGGAAATAGTGTTATAGTCGCGTGGTAGACTCTCTAAGTATAACTCTCCTGCTCTAATCCCCCTAGGTTTTTCTACCACCAATTTACAGCATAATATTCGGGTCCCATAGACTTATATGGAGTTTGTCGTCCGAGCAGATGGGTTCATGTCAGGCCCTGGACCAGCCAAGCCTGAACATCTGCGTGTTCGCTCATCTCCAGTTGCAAAATTTTCTTTTTTTCCAGTTTTCAAAAACAACCTCTTTTAGAGCCTGGATGCTGGATGGAGAGTTATTCTCAATTTGTCTCTTCAGAATTCTCCAGAGGTGTTCAATTGGAATCAAATCAGGCTACTGAATCATTTTCACCTTGCTCTTCAGAAATGCAACCATGGCCTTAGATTTGTGTTTTGGCTCATTGTCATATAGGAAAACTACAAGTCTACCAAGGACACAGAGTGATGGTAGCATCTTATCTTTCAATACATAACCAATTTACAAAATTGAAGCAAACACAAGAGAGTAAAATATATATATAATCTTTATTGTGATACAAAAAATTAAAAAATGGGGTGTAGTACCAAAAGAAGTACACTAAGTGGCATACCAATACAGTAGGAGAAGGGAAACCGGTTAGGATATATTAAACACAATGCTAGTGGTATATAGAATGAGTTAACGTCCCAGTACAAAATCCGTAGCAAATGCAATAAGGTCACTGTGATGGACACACATCAAAGTATAGTCATCAAGGTAAACAGAGGTTCAACTAACCTGGTAACACTGAGTCCCGCTGGAATGGCGCCAAGTCCCTACGTACGTTTCGGCGATAACCTTCGTCAGGGTTACTCTGTTGTGCTTGGTTAAATTTTGAAAATTGGTTATGCATATTATGATTTGAATGTATCCATGGCTACTTTTGAGTAGTAGGTGATGAGAATTTATGTTTAGAGACCAGTGTATATATATATATATATATATATATATATATATATATATATATATATATATATATATATAGTCATATGAAAAAGTTTGGGCACCTCTATTAATGTTAACAATAAGGATGTATGAATCCAGCGCAGACTTATATTGAATAAAAAAGTTTTTTCTTTCTTTATTGGAATAATTGAATGAATAAAAAATCCAGGGACATGCAAAAGTAAATTCTAGCCCCAGTTCAGAGCGACGCGTTTCAACAAGTTGTCTTAATCATGGTCCATTGACTTGAGACCATGATTAAGACAACTTGTTGAAACGCGTCGCTCTGAACTGGGGCTAGAATTTACTTTTGCATGTCCCTGGATTTTTTATTCATTCAATTATTCCAATAAAGAAAGAAAAAACTTTTTTATTCAAAATAAGTCTGCGCTGGATTCATACATCTTTATTGCTATTGCTTGGTATTCCTAACCATCCGTGCGCTGGATCTCCACTGCGGGACTGCAAAATTGGTGAGCTGAACAATTTATTCTGTTTCTACTCTATTAATGTTAACCTTTCTCCTTATAACAATTTGGGTTTTTGCAACAGCTATTTCAGTTTCATATATCTAATAACTGATGGACTGAGTAATATTTCTGGATTGAAATGAAGTTTATTGTACTAACAGAAAATGTGCAATCCGCATTTAAACAAAATTTGACTGGGCAAAAGTATGGGCACCTCAACATAAAAGTGACATTAATATTTTGTAGATCCTCCTTTTGCAAAAATAACAGCTTCTAGTCGCTTTCTGTAGCTTTTAATGAGTTCCTGGATCCTGGATGAAGGTACATTTGACCATTCCTGTTTACAAAACAATTCCAGTTCAGTTAAGTTTGATAGTCACCGAGCATGGACAGCACGCTTCAAATCATCCCACAGATTTTCAATGACATTCCTGTCTGGGGACTGGAATGGCCATTCCAGAACATTGTAATTGTTCCTCTGCATGAATGCCTGAGTAGATTTGGAGCGGTGTTTTGGATCACTGTCTCGCTGAAATATCCATCCCCTGCGTAACTTCAACTTCGTCACTGATTCTTGCACATTATTGTCAAGAATCTGTTGATACTGAGTTGAATCCATGCGACCCTCAACTTTAACAAGATTCCCGGTGCCGGCATTGGCCACACAGCCCCAAAGCATGATGGAACCTCCACCAAATTTTACTGTGGGTAGCAAGTGCTTTTCTTGGAAAGCCATGTTTTTTTGCCTCCATGCATAACGCCTTTTTGTATGACCAAACAACTCAACTTGATGGAGGAGCGGAGGTTCTTGGCCAAAATCTCCAGGTAGGCCGTGCTATCCATCTTCCCATGGATGCGGACCAGATGGCCAGGCTCCTTGGCTGAAAAACATCCCCACAGCATGATGCTGCCACCACCATGCTTGACTGTAGGGATGGTATTCTTGGGGTCGTATGCAGTAACATCCAGTCTCCAAACGTCACGTGTGTGGTTGGCACCAAAGATCTCGATCTTGGTCTCATCAGACCAGAGAACCTTGAACCAGTCTGTCTCAGAGTCCTCCAAGTGATCATGAGCAAACTGTAGACGAGCCTTGACATGACGCTTTGAAAGTAAAGGTACCTTACGGGCTCGTCTGGAACGGAGACCATTGCGGTGGAGTACGTTACTTATGGTATTGACTGATACCAATGACCCCACTGCCGTGAGATCTTCCCGGAGCTCCTTCCTTGTTGTCCTTGGGTTAGCCTTGGCCTCGGCATGGGTGGAAACTTTCAAAGGATGTCCAGGCCGTGGAAGGCTAACAGTAGTTCCATAAGCCTTCCACTTCCGGATGATGCTCCCAACAGTGGAGACAGGTAGGCCCAACTCCTTGGAAAGGGTTTTGTACCCCTTGCCAGCCTTGTGACCCTCCAAGATCTTGTCTCTGATGGCCTTGGAATGCTCCTTTGTCTTTCCGATGTTGACCAAGTATGAGTGCTGTTCACAAGTTTGGGGAGGGTCTTAATTAGTCAGAAAAGGCTGGAAAAAGAGATAATTAATCCAAACATGTGAAGCTCATTGTTCTTTGTGCCTGAAATACTTCTTAATACTTTAGGGGAACCAAACAGAATTCTGGTGGTTTGAGGGGTTGAATAATAAATGACCCTCTGAATAAACTTTTCACAATTTAAAAAAAAAAAAAAATAACATTCTTTTTTGCTGCAGTGTATTTCACACTTCCAGGCTGATCTACAGTCCAAATGTCACAATGCCAAGTTAATTCCGAATGTGTAAACCTGCTAAATCTGCAGGGGGTTGAATACTACTTGTAGGCACTGTATCACCATTCTACGCAAAAGACTATCCTGTGTAAACGTGCTGCCGAGAACAATGCAATTCTAGGCGCACAGAACTATCATGTTAACTATTGTTCTGTGCATATGAAAATGAAAGTGCAGTTGGTCTGTCTAAACAGGTTATTAAATGACTGCCCATCGCTTCATACAGCTAGTCAGCAGTCAATTAAGGGTCATGATTGTCCAGTGTAAAAGCTTCCTTAGGCTTTGTGCGCACTAGAACTGACGATTCTCAAGAAAATTTCTTGAGAAACTTCTGGGAGTGGAAGATTTCCAGACCTCCGGAAAAAATCCGCGGTAAATCCGCGGTAAATCTGCATGCGGATTTGCCGCGGATTAGCCGCGAATTTGCCGAGATTTTCCTGCAGGTTGTTCCCTGCGGATTTTGCAGGCTGTACTGCCGAAATCCGCAGGGTACCTGCGGAAAAGAATTGACATGCTCATTTTCTCAAGAAATTTTCTCAAGAAATTCTTCTCAAGGAAATTTCTTGAGAAAAATTCGCAGTGTGCGCACAGCTATTTTTTTTTCACATAGGATTTGCTGGGAAATGTCTGCACAAAGATTGCAGACATTTCTCAAGAAATTTCCGCGGCAAATCCGCGGGTAAATACGCGGGTAAAACGCACTAGTGCGCACATAGCCTTAGATCCCGGTAACTTATAGGTGACATCTCTGATTGGCGTTCTCATTCCTTTCGTCTTCACATGATCTTGATGCTAGGATGACTTTTAATAGCCACCGCTCATCTGTACAGACTTACTTCTTCTCTGATCTTCACACTGTGCCCCTCACGCAGCCCCAACCCATACGGTATACTCTCTTTACAATGTGCCAGATACATGGCCCCTCTCCATATTGAGTCCCCTCTTCACAGTGTCCCCCATATTCTGTCCCATCTTCAAACTAAACCTCTTTTTAACACTGCCCTCTCTCACTGTTCCTCTCAATACTGCTGTCATGGGGTGCAACTGGATAACAGGGGATCAGGGCTCCTAAACTAGCCCTCAGTCAGGGGGCCCTAGCTGCTCCTGTTCTCAGAGATACTTCTAATGGTGAAGATGCCGCCTTCCTTGCCCTGCTCCTGGCCAGCCCTGATCTAATATCCCCTCTTGCCTGGGGAGTTCCGGGACGAGAGTGGTTGAAACTACAGATATGGGCAAACAGGGAAAACAAAACTCTGCGCCACAGCTAGCACACACAGAGATATAATACCATACGTGATAAGGAGGAAATAAACAGCAGGGAGGAAATAACTAGACAACAAGATGATTTCCACAGCACACCAAACAGCACTGTCAGTGGTGGCGCCCCCTTCTGATCAGTCAGATTAAGGGTATGTACACACAACATTTTGTTTTCAGAGAGATCCGCTCTGTAACCCACCCAAAAAAAACAAACTCTAAATATAAAAAGAATGAATTCATATACTGCAGTGTAAAAACGACTTGCTGTTCATATGTTCAGTCTTTGGAGCTTTTTTTAAGTGCGTCAGATTTCCTCAGACATGAAGCGGCTGGATGCCGCTTACTAGTTTATTTACCACCAAGAAGCAACAGAAAAAAAAAAAATATTTGCTTCAGGATAAAATGATGACTGTCCTGAAGTGTATTCTGTCTGAATAACTCAGGGGGTTCACAGACATCTACAAGACCTCCTGTGTACAATACCCGAGAGACGCCCAGAGCCTTCAGATAGTAGTTAAGATCTCCATACTCATTAATCTAAAGTTGTCTAAACCCACCAATATCGACAGCTTCTGCTGACAGTCCAATGTGTATGGGGGCTCTAACTTCTAATTGTCGGGGGGGAATAAGGAGCCAGCATGGAGTGTAGATCCTATTGTCCTCTAAATGATAAGCTGCTGCGAGAGATATCTAGCAGCGGCTCTAATAGAGAACACAGAAACACATGGTAGAATGATTACTCCTCTGTATGGGAGAGCCGAGCAAGATAGCTGCCGGTCGAAAGATCAGACTATAGTGTATGGGGGCTTTAGTCTCTTACTTATTAGTCTGACAGACATGCTGATAGCTTTATTTTCAGTCCAGCACACTGCCCTAAGTTTAAGGATCAAGACTGATAAGGTAAAGATTACAACATCCACATGACTATCACCAGAACCACCATCAGTACAATAATACATCACTAAAACCACACTAAATACAAGAATACATCACCAAAACCACAGTTAGTACAGTAATACATCACCAGAACTACTGTCAATACAGTAATACATAACCAAAACCACCCTAAATACAATAATACATCACCAAAACCACCCTAAAGACAATAATAAATCACCAAAACCACCATCAGTACATGAATACATTGCCAACTTCATACAGCAATCAAGTGCAGTGTCAGATTAGACCCATATACACATATGTTTTGCATTAACATACAACTCCCAGTATGTCCTTAACAATGGTAAGGAGATGATGGTAGTTGTTACCAGCCATCATTAGACTGTGGCCCATATAAGAACCACAATACTGATTAGTCGCAGGCAGTAGACTTAACTTTTGGAGGATATCTTATATGTTTAGGTCCACTAATTCTGAGGAGATTAGTAGGGGCAGAGGTGGGCTCAGTAGAGAGAAGGGGCAACATGGGGTGGGACTTGAGACCCCCACCAATTGTTCAAAAGACCTCTTAAGTACACAGCTCAGGAGACAGGACTATGGAATTCTACTGCCGGTATCCATTCTGTCTGCATGTTCTGGTTCTGGGAAACAATGGGGGCCACGGTGGTCGGACCCCCCAACGATTGTAAAGTTAATCCCCATCACGAGGATAGGGGATAAGTTTCCAATGTGAGAAAACCCTTTTAAAGCAGCGTTAACACTGCAGCCAAAGAGGGTAAACTGATTTATCTAAAAAGTGTCCATCACCCGATGAACGAGCAAAACTTTCATTCGTCAGGTGAGATGATTTTTAAGCTGACTGAAAGGGAAACTGTCACCCCAAAATGAAACCTAGACTGCAGAAATATTTATATGTGGGACATGGTCTGTGGATAAATAATGCCACCCATATAGAGTTTAGTTTAAAAGAGACCTGGTCACGTCATTTTTTAATATTGAAGTGCCCCAAATATCTTGTTAGTCAGAAAATGTGCATCACTTACATTGCGTCACTAACAAGACATTAGGGGCAGTTTAACATCGAAAAACGGTGACAGGTTGCATTTAATATTCACTTAAAAAGCCACATTTATTTAATATGAAAATGAGGACATTTCTGTGCACCCTCGGTGTGGCCTAAGCCTGAGTGCACTGATACCACCTAATATAGGAAAATAATAGCCAGTCCTGCGTCTTGATTGATAGTGATCCATTGGTAAGAGTGAGCAGTGTAACATCAGATCTCCTGTCTGCACTGCACCCAACATAGGAGGAGCACAGCGGCACACTCCAAGTGTCAGTGCGGGTGTGCACACAACACAGGAGGAGCACAGCGGCACACACCAAGCATCGGTGCGGCTGTGCACATCACACAGCAGGAGAACAGCGGCACACACTAAGGCTATGTCCGCCCGATGCTTTTTACCTGCTTTTTACCTGCTTTTTTGCTGCTTTTTCAACTGCAGCGTTTAATGCTAATATGGTTGTGTTCTGCTTTAGCCTAAGTGTCACATTGTGTGAACACCCACGCCGACACTGCGGTCACATTGCGTGCGCACCCACACTGACACTTGGAGTGCTACTCTGCTCCTCCAGTGTCAGGACACATACAGAAATGCTAAGTTATTTTAGACAGCACTGACTCTCACCAAAAGATGTCTGTCAGTTAAGACAAGGGACTGTCTTTAACATGCAAATAGGAGGGTGGACCGCTGCACCAAGACATCGGCCGCGCCAGGGGGGGACAGAACCGTCTGCATATATAAAATAAAATATTAAGTTAAAACTGTATATGCCAGTGTGATGTCCCCTGTATAAATGTGTCTGCAGATTAATTGTCATTTTGGAAGTAAAAGATTTCTTTAAAATGTCATTGTTCTTAGCTTTTTGATACAAGTAAAATATATATTTGTACCGAGTTAGCCAGTAGAGATAAAAAAATTGTTTAAAAGAACTGAGAGTCCTCAGTGGTTGACTGTTTGCTGTCATTTTCTCTGCTGCAGATCTCACAGTTAGGCCCGTTTCACACGTCAGTGAAAAACACAGACGTTTTTCACTGGCGTGTAAAACATGCACATGTCCCTGCGTGTGCTGAAAATCACGGCACACGTGGGTTGTCTAAGTGCAATCCGGGCTCCGTTCTCCATGGCCCGTGATTGCACTTAGTGATTCACTCACCTGCGCCCGCTCCCGCTGTCCGTGGTGCTGAATCCTCCCGCGACGTAGCATCCGGCCGGCGGTGACCCCTGCAGGAGCTGTTTCCGGGTCGGCTGTGTCGCGCATAATGAATATGCGCGACAGTAATGAGCCGGCACAGAAGGAGCAGGGAGAACGGGCTGCAGAGGACATCGCTGGACGCCGGGTGAGTTAAAATGTTTATTATTTTAAAAGCACGTTTTTTTCTGGCACGTGTTTCACGGACCACACCACTGCGTGGTCCGTGGAACATCAGTGATGCCAGAAAAAAATGGACATGTCTCCGTGCAGCAATCACGCACACGCGGGTATGCTGCACGGAGACACGTGCAGTGACAAATCACTGACGTGTGAGCAGACCCATTCATTAGAATGGGTCTGCGTATGTCAGTGATTCTGGTACGTTTAAAAAAAAGCACAAACGTACCAGAATCACTGACATGTGAAAGGGGCCTTAAACAGAGCTCATGAATATGCTGAACTACCTGCAGCATGTTAAGTAGTCCTGTAATGATAAGCTACTGCTGGACTTGTGCTCCCCTGGGGCGGACATCCTTCCCCTCCGGCATCCAGAAACTTGTTTTTGCAGAGTCTCTGCCTTGCGCCGTCCACTTACAACCTAGACACTCCCAAGAGGCAGGGAGTTCAGGTTACGCGCCCTTTTACTGATGGTGCAGCATTTTTACAGTCCAGAAAATGGCGGCAATTTTAAATTTGGGCAGTAAGGTCCAAAAAGGCACGCTTGTCACCCGTTTTGGTGGGTCTAGTCTGAATCCTGACTACTATGCCAGTTTTTAAAAGCTGTCGTGCCCCGGGGCAACCGAGCTGCTCGGATCTGGGCGGTCCATGGCTCGAGGGGTCCCGGACCCGGGGGCACCGTCGAACAGTTTTAAATGAAAAATAAAAGGAAAAAGAAAATAAAAGTCCGACTATACCACTTGCGGTTTGCGACCAGGGATGATAGGGCCACTGCTGCAGGTTCCCACTGGGGATGATGGATGGGGGCAGCGTGGATGGTGGAGCCCTCCGCGAGTAGGGCTTTTCCCCAGGGGTAGGTGAAGGGTTAACGGGGTTAACGTGGAGGCGCACGGCAGTGAAGCAGTCCAGACAAGGAGAGCATGGTGTTTACTCACTGGTTTGACTCCCTGAGACGTACTGGATTTCAGGTGCGCCCTTGTCCTGATGGCTGTGCCTGCCATCCTTGTGCCACTCTCCACCTATGCACTCCTGTGTATGTGGGTCCTCCCTGGTGTGGAGTACTTGCAGGTCCTCCTGGTGTCTGGGTCCTGCCACAGGCAGCTTGGACTATTTAAGGGAATATGTCCCGCTCCCCACTTTGCTGCTGATGCCTCGGCAGGGTGGCAGATGAGTCCTGAAAACTCCCCCACCTGGCAGAGTTAACAGAGGGCTTGAAGTCCATGTCTGTTCTGGGGATCTGCACCCCTGCGTGCAAAGTACTGTGAGCTTTGGATGTCCACCCCACAGGGTCCCTCTGTCCGTGGGGCTTGCTCTCTCACTCCACAGCTACTTTCCTCCTCTGAGTGGCTGTTCTTACAACTCAGGTATTTACAGTGTCTTTCCTTCTTTCTATGTGTCTCAAGAGTCTCTGGTCTATCTTGACACCCTTCCTCTTTCACTTCCCACTGCAGACTGCTCACTCCAACCTTCTACTTCCTCCTCCTATACGCTTCCCACTGTCTCACTGTCTACCCACTCTCCTCCCCCAGGTCTGGTCTCTTCCTCCCAGTTGGCTGCTTGTTATATAACAGTGCCCAGCTCTGTCATCTGGCTAGGTGAGGCTCCCAGCCGGGTACAGCGAGTGTAAATGTCCTGGTGTGCTAGTGTGTGTGTAGTGGCTGGCACAGTTATGTTGGACTTGGGCTGTTACCTTAATTGTTACCTTATTTTTGTGACACCTGGTTACCGCAGGGGCGTCACACTGCCCTTTCTCCATACTGAGCAATCCATGCTGCCCCTCCTCCATACATAGCATCCCATGCTGGCTCCTTCTCCATACAGAGCATCCCATGCTGGCTCCTTACAGAGCATCCCATGCTAGCTCCTTCTCCATACAGAGCATCCCATGCTGGCTCCTTCTCCCATCCAGAGCAATCCATACTGGCTCTTTCTCCATACAGAAAAGCCCATGCTGGTTCCTTCTCCATACAGAGCATCCCATGCTACCCTTCTCCATACAGCAGACAAAACAATCACTGATCTCGGGGAGACCAGCCAAAAAATCACTGCCGGCAGCCAGCAAAGGCGCTCAACACAGTGAAATCCTAGGTGCATTGCCCCCTGGGAAGTGACTCCTGTCGAAACTCCTAACAGAGGCTCAATGGACCTTTTTTGATTTGCATACTTCCCAGGGGGCAATGCAACTAGGATTTCACTGTGTTGAGCACCTTTGTTGGCTGCCGGCAGTGTTTTCCCTGGCTGGTCTCCCCGAGATCAGTGATTGTTTTGTCTTGCTGGTTTACTAGGCATTGCTCCCATCTGGCCAGAATCCTACTCCACACTGATCAAGGGCAATACCCCGAAACAGCTGTCTGTGGATGGATACTTGGCCTAGGTATTTCTCTTGTCATGTCTTTAAACTCGTCAAAAAGTTGGATATTAACTAAAAGGGCTACTTAATATGGTGGTTATGGTGGTCTCCTAAAAAGAGCCACTCCTTGACTAAAGGCTACTTTACACACTGCGATATCGGTCCCGATATCGCTAGTGTGGGTACCCGCCCCCATCTGTTGCGCGACACGGGCAAATCGCTGCCCGTGCCGCACAACATCGCCCAGACCCATCACACATACTTACCTGTCCGGCGACGTCGCTGTGGCCGGCGAACCACCTCCTTTCTAAGAGGGCGGTCCGTGCGGCGTCACAGCGACGTCACTGAAGCGTCACTGAACCGCCGCCCAATAGCAGCGGAGGGGCGGAGATGAGCGGGACGTAACATCCCGCCCACCTCCTTCCTTCCGCATAGCAGCCGGGAGGCAGGTAAGGTGAGGTTCCTCGTTCCTGCGGTGTCACACGAAGCGATGTGTGCTGCCGCAGGAACGAGGAACAACTTCTTTACTGCTGCAGTAACGATTTTTAAGAATGGACCCCCATGTCGCCGATTAGCGATTTTGCACGTTTTTGCAACGATGCAAAATCGCTTATCGGTGTCACACGTAACGGCATCTCTAATGCGGCCGGATGTGCGTCACAAATTCCGTGACCCCAACGACTCCGCATTAGCGATGTCGCAGCGTGTAAAGCCCCCTTAAGTCCTTCCCTGAGGGATATCTGGCTATTTTCTGTGTCAAGACTCCTAACACAGACCTTTTTTGATTTGCCTTCTCCATAAAGAGCATCCCATGCTGCCCCTTCTCCATACAGGGTTTCCCATGGCACCCCTTCTCCATATCATCCTTTCTCCATACTGGAGATGGACCCTGCTTGACATAATTCAGAATTAGAATTTATTCACACATCACATCAAAAGCACATGCAGTTTTACAGAAATTTGTCACTATTTTATATTGTGATAATTGGTTGCGGAATATTCACAGATGAAACAAAGAAAAGTTCTCGCTATGTACCGACTAAAAGGGAATTCCTTTGGAAAACCAGTAGAGGAGACTGTATAAAACCTTTGAAACTTACACTTAAATTTTTGCATACCTCCTCTTAGCTGGGTTCAGAGTTTGCTAATACTGGTCTTTGATGCTCTTTGTTCACACAGCGGATTTACAATGACGAGTCTTTCATGTCCTCAATCAAGAGGAATCTGCTATGTAGCACTACTGGTGTCCAGAGCATTACATGTGACTGGGCTTTACTTGGTAGATTGCAAAATATGTTGTTCATTCACAGGTTACAATGCCATTTCAGTAAAACATGATCTAGGAATGATCAATTTATGATACTTGCTTACACACATAATCTACATATTGGGCCACCTTGTATGAGAACAATTATGCTCAGTTCTGTCTATGGGAGCAGCATGATAATATATAATTTAAAATTTAGGAATTTACACTTTACAATATATAGGGTTTCAACCTTTGGGGTCCTCACTGATCTTAGCCCCTTCACGACCAATGACGTACTGGTCATGGCGTGGATCACACTGTTCCCCCGCCACCACCAGCGGCCCCGTGATGTTATCACGGTACGCCAATGTGTCAGCTGCTGACCCCTGACACTGTCATGACTCACTTCCTGTGAGAGCCGACAGAGCGCCGACACTCAAAGGAAAGCAGCATTTCTGCTGATCAGGTTGATGCTGCTCTAATCAGCAGAAATGAACAAGCGATTGGGCACTGCAGTGATAAAGTGCCCTTTAGGGACTAGTAAAAAAAATAAAAAAATGTAAAAAAAAGTTTTTAAAAATATGAAAAAGTAAAAAAACTAAAAGTTCAAATCACCCCAATTCGCTCCATTGAAAATAAAAGTTAAAATTGAAAAAAAAATGACACATATTTGGTATCACTGCGTTGAAAAATGCCTGATCCATCAAAATATAAAATCAGTGAATCTGATCAGTACATGGCCTGGGGAGCAAAAAAATTCCAAACGCTAAAACTACATTTTTTGCTCGCCGCAAAAATTTTTTAAAACACAATAACAGGCAATCAAAATGTAGTATCTGTACAAAAATGGTATCATTAAAAATGTCAGCTCAAGTCGCAAAAAATAAGCCATCACTGAGCCCTAGGTCCCAAAAAATAAGAACGCTATGGGTCTCAGAAAATCGCGATAAAAGCGCAATTCTTTTTTTGGGCAAACTTCATAATTTTTATAACCCCTTAGATAACAGTAAAAGTATACATGTTTGGTATCTATGAACTTGTACCGATGTGAGGCATCATACTGACACATCAGTTTTACCATATAGTGAACACTGTAAATAAAAGACCCCAAAAACTACCCTGCAATTGCACTTTTTTTTTGCAATTTTATCGCTATTTGGAATTCTTCAGTACACTATATGGTAAAACTAATGATTTCTTTCAAAAGTTCAACTCATCATGCAAAAAATAAGCCTTCATATGGCAATATTGTTGGAAAAATAAAAAAGTCATGGTTCTCGGAAGAAGGGGGGGAAATGAAAATGAAAGAAAATCGCCTGTCGAGAAGGGGTGAAGAAAGTAGAATCTGCAGCTCTGGTGTAGCAAGCACTGCTTCCCCTTAATGTTTCTGCCTAGTACATTGCTTTACTTTGCAGATCCATGTGTTCAGGAGTACCCATGTACTAGAAAAACCCAAAAGAAGATGCAGTCATTCAAATGAATCATGAAAGGGGCTCTGAGATTGAATCCTAACTGATCATACAGAATAGCTGACAGCTATTGCTATTGGATTTCCCAGAGGAAATTTTAGGGTATCTTCACATAATGTTTTGTTTTTCAGATTCATCTTCCACGAAACTGTCTATGAAAGTGCTAAGAAAATGCTCAACGAATGAACAAGTGCATAACTATCATGTGCCATCCATATCCGCGCACGCGGATTACTTTTACTGCGTCAAACTCTGTTCACATTTTAGAGTCCAACAGACAACCTGGTCTCTCTTCAGTGCTCAGCTCGGCTGGGCGTCGGCTCAGTTGTTTCACTGCTCCCAGTCATGCAGGAGTTAATTCTTGCTGAGGACAGGTTGCTAATTTCCTTCCACATCTGGTCTCCTCCTACTTAAAGCTGAGGTGTGCAATAGGAGTCCACCGAAGATCGTCTCTGCTTGCTGTGGGGGGGGCCGGGGGGGCCGGGGGGGCCGGGGGGGGATCAGGGCGTCCGTGGCATAGAGGTCTATTTGGTGACCAGCTAATTGTTGTCTGTTCGGCTTGAGAGTTCCCTGATGTGAATTACTCCTACCCTATTTGGTTTATTCTCTTTGGTGTCGTTTTGTCTCTCATCTGTGGTCATTTGTGGTGTGAGTGTGTTTCAGTTTAACCCCCTTGTCTGGGCCTTTGGGAGGTTGTTACCTTTGGTCCTTCCCATCCCGAGGTTGGTGTTATTAGGACAGGGCCGGACAGGAGATAGGGCTTAGGGTGGTGATCTGGACCTCCCTACCATCAAGGGTACCTCCAGGGTAAGGGCGAGCACAGGGCCCACAGTTGCAGAGCCAGTGTAGCACCCCCTGACAATTTCTAGATAAAAAAAAATTGCTATTCATATGTCCTGCTTTTGAGTGTCTTTTAACGGTTTCAGGTTTCCAAAGACACCAAGTGATTATAAAAATTGAGCAGACCAGTCATACTATTCTTTTATTGTACTACTGTACAATTCAAGTTAATGGAAAGTCGAAAAAGATGCCCAGAAGATGACTGTTTGTCTTTTTGAACATGTGTCAGCATTTTTAATTAAGAAACCACTAGCGGTATCTTCATCGTTGAATGGAGTTAAAAAAGTCCAGACAATGCCAGTACAAATGAAACCCTCAAAACACTGGAAAAAATGCAAAAAGAAATATCCACCAGTGGTAAAAAGATTGAAAAAGGGCCAAAAGACCCTTCCAAAAAAAATACACTTCAGATTTCCAAAACACCTGAGAAAAGTAGAATTTCCTGATGCCACATAAAAAAATGTCATGTTCACATGCTATTATTGGGGTGTATGTGAGGCATGGTATCAAAAACACCAAAACCAGGATCCCTTTTAAATCCACTTTCAATCTAAAGGCCCAGTCACACTAAACAACTTACCAGCGATCCCAACAATGATACAACCTGATAGGGATTGCTGGTAAGTTGCTAGGAGGTCGCTGGTGAGATGTCACACTAAGCGACGCTCCAGCGATCCCACCAGCAACCTGACCTGGCAGGGATCGCTGGAGCGTCGCTACACGTAGAAGCATGCTGCGCTTGGTAACTAAGGTATATATCGGGTAACCAACCCGATATTTACCTTGGTTACCAGCGCACACCGCTTAGCGCTGGCTCCCTGCACACCTAGCCACAGTACACATCGGGTTAATTGCCCGATGTGTACTCTGCTACATGTGCAGGCAGCAGGGAGCCGGCTTCTGCGGACGCTGGTAACCACGGTAAACATCGGGTAACCAAGAAGCCTTTCCCTTGGTTACCCGATATTTACCTTCGTTACCAGCGTCCGCCGCTCTCACACTGCCAGTGCCGGCTCCCTCTTCCCTGCACTCCTAGCCACAGTACATTTCGGGTTTATTTCCCCTTTGTGTACTCCAGCTACGTGTGCAGGGAGCAGGGAGCCAGCACTGACAGCTGAGAGCGGCAGACGCTGGTAACGAATGTAAATATCGGGTAACCAAGGAAAGGGCTTCTTGGTTACCCGATGTTTACCGTGGTTACCAGCGTCCGCAGAAGCCGGCTCCCTGCTCACTGCACATTTAGTTGTTGCTGTCTCGCTGTCACACACAGCGATGTGTGTTTCACAGCGGGAGAGCAACAACTAAAAAATGGTCCAGGACATTCAGCAACAACCGACGACCTCACAGCAGGGGCCAGGTTGTTGCTGGATGTCACACACAGCAACATCGCTAGCAAGTTGTGCCTCAGCAGCGTTGTTGCTTGCGATGTTGCTTAGTGTGTCGGTACCTTAACTTTCATACCTTTATCACACCCTGTTTACAGCCCTGTTCAGACAATAAACCTCTGTCTAAGCATGAAGCATGTGACTTTACTGTACAAGAAATCTTCTTGAAATGTTTCATTTACCAAGTCTTCTGTAGTCCAAAAGGTCTCCTCTTTTTTTAACCAGGAACCTTCTGGTTGTTTGGAGAAAGGTGGCAAGTATGCTTCATCATGATTAAATATCCCATCATTTTATATGATAGAGTATCTTGTTATGAGAATTCCAAAAAGAATGTGACGTAAACGAAACCCAACGTCCTATGCTCTTGAAGCTGTTATGGGTATAATCAGCTATGTGTTTCTCACCCACACACGTAATGTTTTCAAGTACCAATTTCCAGTTGACACTTACCATATGATGATTGCTATGAAAAGTGTCTCAACTACAGCTCTAGTCTAAGATGTGAATCAATGAAAGTAATATTTCTGCACATTTACGGCTGTAAATGGAAGTTCACTGAGTATAATGAACTCGCTGATCACTCACTGCTCTCTTCTAATCATATTGTGATGTGGCAATGCAGAGTAGGTTGGTGGTAAGAAAGTTATGTATCAACTCCAACTGTGAAAAGCCTAACCTAATAAATAAATAAATATTTAAAAAAAAAAAAACAGAGTTTGGTCCCCTCTATTTTTGATCACCAGCTAAGGTAAAGTTGACAGCTGTAGGCTAATATTACCATACTAGGAAGGTCCATTGTTATTTGGCCCTTCACAGCCTAAAAATATAAGCCCACAGCTGCCCTAGAAGTGGTACATCACATTATTTGTGTTAATTCTGGCGCTTCTTCCATATCTTCCTAATTTCCCTGGTGCGTTGGCAATCGGGGTGATGGTTTATGGCGTTGATGTCAGCTGCGTAGCATCTATCAGACACCCTCATTACTAACCAAGTAAATATAAAGTGAAACAAACATACACAGTAAAAAATAGTTTATTTGCATAAAGACTCCTCCACACTATTCCTCATTTACCAATTTATTTAAAAGAAAAAAACCATAAAGATTCAATATAATCCACTGTGTAGTAGTCCCCCAATGTCCCTCATATCTGTACTCTAATCCAAGGAGCATATAGAGAGTGAGATAGTTCCCTTCAATCAAAGAGGGCACAGTGTTTAGCAGAGGCAGAAGCATAGTCTGAAAGGTCGACAAGGCTGCATCCAGTGGGTGACCCATGACAAGTAGGAGAAGGGAGACAGAGATCAAAGCAGCGTGATCTAAAGAAGCTGACTGATACACAGAATAAAGGACTACGTCAGGTTTGGAGACTGACCTTTCAAATCAAAGTAATTCAGCCAGAGTGGTCCAGACAAGTCATGAGTGAGCGTAAATTAGCACTGCTTGATACTCGATCAAGCACCGGTGTGCTCAAGCACGCTCATTACTCGGCTAAGTATTGCTCGTGCTCGAGCATCATGCAGGGAGAGTTCATGTAGGAGGGAGAGCTTAGATTAGTGCTGACATATAGGCAGGGTTGAACATTTGCACCCTTTAGTGCCTTTCATGTGGCACTAAAGGGTGTTTTTCACCTTGTTTAATGTAATAAATAAATAATTTTAATAAACAAGTGTGGGGTCCCCCCTATTTGGGATAACCAGCCAAGGTAAAGCAGACAGATGTGGGCCAATATTCTCACAGGGTGTGATTGGATAACCAGGGACCAGGACTCCTAACCTGGCCCTCAGGCTAGGGGGACCCTAGCTGTTCCTGATCCCAGAGATACGTTTAATAGTTATGATGTCTGTGCTTCCTTTCTTGCCCTGCTCCTGTACACCCCTGACATCATGCCTCCTCTCCCTCACCCCAGGGGAGGGCCAGGACAGGAGTGGTAGATCCCACAGATAGGAACAAACGGTGGAAACCATAACTCGATCACACAGCATTCTCACACAGAGGTATTAGACAACAAGTGATAAGGGGGAAATAAGAGCAGGGAGGAAACAAAGAAGGAGCTCCACAACAACTCCACGCACAAAGCACTACAATCACCAGCAGGACTGGGTTACATCAGCATAAGGACCGGTGTAGCTAAAGATATAGTCAGCATGGGAAGACAGGCTCCTCCATCTTAAAAAGGTGAAAAGTGACTGTGATTGGTATCCCACAACATGTGATCCAAGAAGTAACCAGCAGAAATTAACTCCTGCAAGCCCAATCACTAATGAGAACCAGCTGGTTCACACCCGAGCCTGTCTGTGTAACTCAGAAATAACAAAGGCGGTATAGTGAGAAGTGTCAGACTCTGCACTGTGAACGTTATCAGATGCCGCCATGACACTTGGCGAGTTTAGAGCCAAGCACCATGTGACAGATATCAGGCTGGAAAAGACCATGGTTATTTGGTTTCCCTTGCCTCGGCTTTTCCTGATTGCCCTGGTGCAGTGGCAATCAGAGTACTGTAGAGTGCAGCCTGACCGAGAGGGACCTATAAAGCGTTATTCACATAAGAAGGCTCCATAGGTTGTACTACAGAATTGGTGGACGTCATGAGAATGTCGGAGCTGCGAGGATTCTTTTAAATAATAGATTGGTGAACTAGGGACTGTCTCTTGTTCTTTTTTTCTTTACCTCTCTCTTTTTATGTTTTTCAGATTCCCATTTGTAGACTACGTCAGATTAGTGGACTATATCATGGATTTTTTTTGTGATAAATTAGTGAACCAGGGCATGAGTCGAGGAGGGATTTTTAAAATAAAATATTTTTGTGGGTTTTTTTATCTTTAAATGTACTAGGTTAGTACTTTATACTTACTGGGTTGGTAATGGGGCTGTCTGATAAGACCCCCCACTACCATCCCCAGGGCTTGAAACCAGCCGACATTACACAGCTGACATCAACCCTCCCAAAATATTACCCCGATTTCCAGTACAACAGATCAACCGAGATAAGTTCGGGGCGAAGAGCCAGCATTGAGGCATCCAATGTGATGGAAAACTTCTGGGGCAGCCGTGAGCTGGTATTTTTAGGCTGGGAAGGGGCCAATAACTATGGACCTTCCCAGTCTGATAATACCAACCAATCTTATATACAATCCATTATACAGAGAAAAATGTTTTATAACATTTTTTTCCTGTAAAATTGTGTTATTTTTGGTTTGGTATGTTTTATTATCATTCCGCAAAAGTGAGCTAATACTCTGACCACATTGTTACCAGCAGGGACCTTGGAGTCCGAGATGTGTCCAGGCATCTTCTCCATGTTGTTCTCATTACATGTGAGCGCTTTTACCATCAATATCAGAGATTTTACTGCACCCCAGGGGGAGGTTCTTAAGGAAAAATGCTTGAGTTTTCCATAGATTTCCATTCACTCATTAGTTGAAACAAACACACAACCAGTCTGATTTGCTTGATTTGAGTACTGAGCACCCGAGCATTTTGGTGCTTGTTTATCACTTACCGTATAATCTGATCTCTGTGTTGTGCGGGTTGTTATGATTACAGGGACACCATATATCTGTAATTTGCTGTTTTGTGATATTTAGTGATTTATTTTTTTTAAAATGCATTAAAAATGAAATTTTTGTATATTTTTTTTCATTATTGTTTAGGAAGAAAAAACTATTTTATGTTTGTGGCGCCCTGGACAAGCCAGGTCGTCACAGGTACTGCAACAACACACCCCACACCCCGAGATATGTACATCAGTCACACACAAATCCTTGTTGCCTCCCTCCAGGGGCTGATGTCCACACCAGGTGGGGTGGAGCCAGGCGGTTGGCCCCACCCACTGAGGAGTTCACAGTCCTGGAGGCGGGAAAGGAAGTCAGAACAGTTAAGGAGAGTGAAAGTGAAGGAGCAAGAAGTGGTAGTTGAGGAGAAAGAGCAGACTGACCGTGTCCGGGTACGTGGCCCGGGCACCAAGAGCAAGGTTGGCAGGAGAAGCCGATCGACGCGGAATCGTAGAACCAGGGACGGGCGGTGGCCCGCTGGTACCGAACCGGAGAGCGAAGAGAAGCCAGCACAAACCGGCAGGGCCTATGGACCCCGACCAGGCTTGGAGTCGCCGTTAAACCGGTCAAATCCGTTAGCGACTGGAACCTCCAGGGTTTCCTAGCAGCAAAGACCCGATAGAAGGCAACAGTCCAAACCGAGAAAGGGAAATACAGCTACCGCCACAGCTAGAATTCCCAGGGCCAGAGCCTGCGGGCAAAAGGGGCTCCTCCGGCACACATCCAAGCTGGGGAGCGGGTTACCGGTGGGAAGCCATCGGGACCGAAAACACACAACAGGTGCAGGGAAAGGCAGCCACCACCACCCGTCCGGGAGTAACCACCGCAGCCGGCTGCGGGACCCGTCCATCCAGCCGTTTGTTTTACCGGAGACTCTGTATTCATCATTGGCTGAGTGAGTACCACCGTGCCGTCAGGCACCGCGCTGCCCCCGCGACCCTGCCTCCCCCGACACCTCACCGGGCCCCGGGACCACCAAATCCCCCTACCCACGGAGGGGAGAGAAACATCTTGGCTGCTCCCTGTCATCGCTCCCGGGATCCCCGTCCAGAGCAGCGGTGGTGTCCCAACTTCACCACAAACCATGGGTGGCGTCACGGACCATACCCTCCAACCCCAAAACCACCCCTTTCACTCACGGGCGAGGAGCACCGCTCGAGTCCCCGGATCCGGCCCACCGCTCGAGCCACCAAGCAGCGGCGAGCAAGCAGCAGCCCAGAGCCGGACCCGAGCGCGGTGAGCGGAGCGGCCCCCCTCCCCGCCCGCGACATGTTCACTGTTGAATACAGAGACATAGAAATACACTGCTTTGCACAGATGTATCTCCAGGGATTGAACCCACAACAAAATTGCTGAGCCACAGCCTGCACTGACAAGCTTGGGAAGATTTTATTATACTTGAAGCTGCAATTCTGGCTGTGAACTCACAGGTACTTTATGCTGGCACATAGAGAGACCAAATATGTCCATATTATTAACTGATTTTTAATGTTATTTTAAAAGTGCATAAAAAATATAATTATTGCAATTGTTTTTCATAATTTTTTTAAGTAATTTTATAGGAAGAAAAAAAAAATCTGACTTTTATGTTCCCTCAAGAACACAGGTACAAAAAATTACAATATATCATTGCAGACTGTGGCTCATAACTTTAGCTACTGCCTGCAATGATACAGGTTGTGAGTTCGGTTCCTTGGCAAACTACCGTATATCACAAGAAACTAAGTGGATTGTTTATGTAATTAAATGTGTGTGCTAAGGGTACTTTCACACATCCGGTTTGAGCACTGCGGCTCAATCCGGCTGTGAAACCTATGCAACGGATGCGGCGAAAACAGCGCATCCTTTGCATAAGTTTTTACATGCGGCCCGTCCGTTTTTTTCCGGTTGCGGCATGCTACTGAGCATGCGCAGTGGAAAAAACCGCATGCGGCGAGCGGATGCGTTTTTTTCCGCATCGCGCCGCATCCGGCCTCCATAGGTATGCATTGAAAAATGCGCCGCAGCGGCCGGATGCGGCGCGATGCGGTGTTTTTTGCCGGAGCAAAAAACGTTGCAGGGAACGTTCGATCCGGCCGCGGCATCGGCTAAATCTGCCGCATGCGGCAAAAACCGGACCGAACGCAAGCCCCTGCGGCACAATACGGCACTAATGTAAGTCTATGCAAAAAAAAAAACGCAACCGGCGTTACAAACGCCGGTTGCGGTTTTTCTGCAGAACGCCGTATTGTGCCGCAGAGCAAAAACCGGATGTGTGAAAGTAGCCTAAGCAGAGATGTTGACCCTGTCCCCAAGCAGGAGGAGCTACAGCGCAATTAAGAAGCCAGAAAGAAGAAATCACACAGAGCAGAGGGAGAGTGGAAGGCAGGACAAAGCCATGATGTGAAGCAGGATGGCTCCCTCAAAACGGGACAGTCCTGCTGAATATGAGATGGTTATGATATAAGATAGTATATCATCTTACTTACAGTATATATCTGATAGTTATTGAGTATATAACTGATAGTCTTCTTTATCTCTGCTGCTTAGTTTTTAATTTGTTGTCCTACATTAGTCTCCCTTAATGTTATCCTGAGTATAACTTATAAGGTAACAATATGGAGGGATGCTGAAAAAAGTGAAAAACATGAAAAGGGTATCTGCATAACTGCTATGAATAATAGGAATGAGAGATATTTAGCCACTGTATTGATCAATGGAAAGGAGCCCCAAAACCATTTTAATGTTTTTCTCTTTTTTCAGATAGTCCATTGTATTTTTCAGTCTAGTATTCCCATAGCAGTTCTGCTTTTCATTACTCCCCTATACATTGTGACTAGAGCTGAGCGATGTTTGAGGTTCGCCAATTTCATGTTCGAGTGATTTTGGGGGGTGTTCGAGTCGTTCGACGAACTCGAACGATTTGCTAAAAGCTCAGAAGTTCGAGTTACGTTCGAGAACGGTTCGATCACCAAAAAGCATAGCAAGTTACTAGCTGGCTTTTCACTGTGATAGTGTGAATCACTGTGAATCATGATATTATCAAAATTCAGCGTATAGTGTGTGGGGGGGACGGGTTTTATTTCAGTGCTCCTGCTGAGTGCTGGAAGAATGGCGATCGCCATTTTTTTTTTTTCTTCCTAACCGCGCGTACAGTGGGGCAGGCCAGGCCAGGCTGTCAGCAAATCACAGACACACACACAGCAAAGTGGATTTTTGCCAGACAAGCAAGGGCATGTGTCATAGGCTGTGCATGTCACATGTCCTTGCCTTATAAGACACGGCCATTTTCCCCATCGCCGCCATTATCTCTCTGCTGCGGGTGGGTGACAGTCACCGCTCCCGCTGCTGCTGCTGCTGATGCTGTGTGCACTATAGACATACAGTGCAATCTACACAGCGCTTTAGGGATTAGGGACTACTTGTAATATCAGCCCTTTTCAGGGCTGCATTACAGCCATTCAGATCCATTGTTGCTAGGCAGGTCCGTGCCAACGCTGTGCAGGGGTTCTATAACAGTGTCTGGCTACATCAGCTCAGGAAATTCCTTGATGTATTTTTTCATTGGCAGGGATAGAAAGTGAGGCTTCCTTTGCTGTCCAGCTACCTACAGCACCTGTGCATTCTACACACCTGCCCATTTTTGCTACGCTATTTTCATTGCAAACAGTGCTGACACTTTTAGTGGCATACTAAAATTGTCTGGGATACTAACTTAGGGTTCCTTTGCTGTCCAGCTACCTACAGCACCTGTGCATTCTACACACCTCCCCTTTTTTACTACGCAATTTTCATTGCAAACAGTGCTGACACTTTTCGTGGCATGCTAAAATTGTCTGGGATAGTCAGTGTTGGTTCTTCAGCTGTCAATAAAGCTAGACCACCTCTGAAATCTACACCACCTCTCCATTTTTGCTACGACATTTTAAGTGTCCAATTTGGTCACAAACTAAATGAGTGGAAAAGGACAGATACTGGTGGAAAGGGGAACAGGCGTGTTGGAAAGGGAAAAAAAGTTTGTGTCCGTGGGATAGGTGGCAAAGCTACAGTAACATCTGCTGAAGAAAGGCCATCTTCCGTGGACAATCTGATGTGATCCCTTTTTTACGGAACCGAACAACTCTAACAAAGGTAGATGATGCACAAAAAAAGAACATGCTTGGATGGATCTCAAGTGCAACATCAAGTGGCCTCTTCTCCACCTCAACTTCAACATCCAAAAAAATCTAGTCCTCTGAGTTGTCACCCCAATTGCACTTGCTTTCTACCAGCTCTCAAGTCTCCACCCACCCTGCAGAGTATAGTGTAACAGAGATGGGTGAGTCTGCAGAGCTGTTCAGTCACACAATAGCCTGGGAATCAGAGGTCTACTCCCAAGCTACAGTGAGTACAGACCAGGAAATGATCTGCAGCAATGCCCAGAAGCTTTGTGAGTCAGATTCAGGCCCTGATGACCAAGTTTCTGAGCATAATGTAGACCCTCATTCCCAAACTGTAACTCCTCTTGGTGGAGACAATGACGAACATATTGATGACGATGAGACTCAGATACCTGATTGGAATGACAACTTAACTATTCAGTCAGGACAGGAAGAGGTTAGGTCTGAGGACGAGGGGAGTTCAAACACACCGGTTGATGATGAGGTTGGAGATCCCACTTACTGTCAACAGACAGTCAGGCACTCGAGGAGGTCAGCAGAGGCGGTGGAGGAGGATGTGACTGACGACAAGGTTACCTTGCGCCTTCCTGGACAGAGTCGGAGTACTGGAAGCATGTCAACAACTGCATCGTCAGACACAACTCTGCCTCTGAGCACAAGTCAGGGTGGCTCTGCATGTCGCATGGGCTCTAATAGTTGCCTAGCCTGGTCCTTTTTTGACATCGCAAAGGATCACCCAACTCATGTGATCTGTAAGATTTGTCACCAATCTGTAAGTAGAGGCCAAAAACTCACTAGTTTGACTACTTCATCCATGAACCGTCACATGAATAACAAGCATAAGTCCCAGTGGGAAGCTCACTGTGCTACAATGCGGCCTAGAGGAGTGGGCCAACTACCGTCTGCCCCTTCAAGTGCATCCGCGCGCTCTTCATCCTCTATGACTGTGGAGACAGCTGTCACACATGCTTTTGGATGCAGACCTTCCACCTCTTTAACCGCAACAGGCAGTTTGATTGGCAGGTCGACAGTTGTTTTGGAAGGGGAAACAGGTGCTGGTGTAGAGCTCTCTCAGATATCGAGAACACCAACTTTGGATGAAGGCAACATCATGTATCCACCTGCACTTTCCTCACAGACCAGCAGTTTTCCAGGGACACCCTACTCAACGCCGTCTCTGCACAGCAGCCAGATCTTGGTCCCTCAGATGTGGACAATTAAAAGACCATTTCCTCCTAGCCATGACAAAGCTAAGAGGTTGACTTTCACCCTCTGCAAGCTGTTGGCTACAGAAATGCTGCCTTTCCACCTGGTGGACACAGAGGACTTTCGAGACCTTATGTCCGTCTCTGTGCCCCAGTACCAGATGCCCAGTCGCCACTACTTCTTCAAGAAAGGCGTGCCTGCGCTACACCAGCATGTTGCACAGAACATCACCGCTTCCTTGAGAAACTCTGTGTGTGACAGGGTGCATTTCACCACCGATACTTGGACCAGTAAGCATGGACAGGGGCATTACATGTCGTTGACAGGGCACTGGGTAACTATGGTGAGAGATGGAGAAGGGTATGCTGTACATGTTTTGCCGTCCCCACGAGTTGTGCGTCAATCCTCTGTATGTCGAAGTTCCTCCACTGCTTCTGCCTCCTCAACCTCATCTGGGTCCTCCACCTCCGCCCAAAGCCTGTGTGGTCAGGCCACCCGCGTTGTAACTGCGCACAAGGAATCCCGCACACCTCCTTACTATGCTGGCAGCAGAGCTCAATGGCATCAGGCGGTCTTTACGTTGAAATGTCTGGGAAATAAGAGTTGCACAGCTGAGGAGTTGTGGTCAACTCTGGAGAGCGAGTTTAGTAAATGGTTGTTTCCACTCAACCTGCAGCCAGGGAAGGCCGTGTGCGACAATGCTGCAAACCTGGGTGCGGCCCTTCGCCAGGGCAAGGTGACACACGTGCCTTGTATGGATCACGTGTTGAACCTTGTTGTCCAGCAATTTTTAACCCACTATGCCAGCCTAGATGGGCTTCTGCACAGGGCACGGTCACTCTCTGCTCACTTCCGCCGTTCAACCGCCGCAGCTGACTGACTTGCATCGCTCCAGAAGTCTTTCGGCCTGCCAGATCACCGCCTGAAATGCGATGTGGTGGCGACACGCTGGAATCCGACTCTCCACATGTTGCAACGACTGTGGCAGCACCGCCAAGCCCTGGTGCAATACGTTATGACGTATAGCCTGGGCCAATGAGATGCAGAGGTGGAGCAGATCACGCTGATGGAGTGGTCTCAGATCAAGGACCTATGCACCCTTCTGCACAGTTTCGACATGGCGACGCATATATTTAGCGCGGATAATGCCATTATCAGCATGACAATTCCAGTCATTTACATGCTGGAGCACACTCTAAACACTATTCGGAGTCAGGGGTGGGATAAGAGGAAGGGGAGGAAGTACATGAGGATTCATATGCGGAAGGGATACCAAGATCTACAAGGTCCAGACATTCAGCATCACCAAGTTGGCAGGCATGGGACGGTGGGGGAGAGGGATTAACAAGGACGCATGGTAGCAGCCAAACTGTTGAGGAAAGTGCAGGACACCAGGAAGAAATGGAGGATGAACTGTCGATGGGCATGGAAGACTCAGCAGATGAGGGAGACCTTGGTCAAATTTCGGTTGAACGAGTTTGAGGGGAGATGTCAGAGGAAGGAAGCACGGTTATCACCTCGCCACCACCAACACAGCAAGGACTTGGTCCGCATGGATGCGCAAGACACATGAGCGCCTTCTTGCTGTACTACCTACAACATGACCCTCGGATTGTCCGAATTAGAAGTAATGATGACTTCTGGGTTGCCACACTATTAGATCACCAGTACAAGTCCAAATTTGGCGAAATAATTCCAGCCATAGAAAGGGACGCACGTATGCAGGAGTATCAGCAGAAGCTGTTACTCAATCTTAGCTCAGCTTTTCCACCAAACACCAGTGGTGCACGGAGTGAATCTCCCTGCTGTAACTTGCCAAGCATGGGACTGTGTCGTCATCATCTGTCAAACCGTACCAGCAACACCGTATCTGGTGCTGGTAACAGCAATTTTATGCAATCGTTTCATAATTTTTTTAGATCCATCCAATGCAAGGCCACAAGAGACAAGAAGTCTGACACATAGTCAACGGCTGGAGAGGATGATACAGGAGTATCTCCAAATCAACATCGATGTCATGACTTTGCAACTGGAGCCTTGCTCATTTTGGGCTTCCAGTATTGAAAAATGGCCTGAGCTCGCCACTTACGCCTTGGAGATCTTGTCGTGTCCCGCGTTCTCTCTAAACGTGTCTTCAGTGCTGCTGGGTGTGTGTGCTGACAGATAAGCGCACGTGTCTGTCCAGTGACAATGTGGACAGACTAACGTTCATCAAGATGAACAAGTCATGGATCCGCAAGGACTTTACTACCCCTGTGTCATCCTGGGGAGAGTAGAGGCTGGCGTATTTTTGAATGTGCTTGATGCAAATCAACCTGGCAAGTTTGCAATTGGGGGACAAGTGATGCCACTTAAGTGGTGTCTGAGGCCCAATTTTTGGAAAAAAGGGAGACTCTGCTTGGAGTCCCCTTTCTGTGTTTTACATGATTTTAGAACGGCATGACATCCCTATATCGGTGTCTCCTCCTCCTTTTACTCGCCCAGCTCTTTTGTTCCAGCATGAGTATATGTCCTTGTCACTTTCCCATGTGTTTGTGGTGTCTTGGGAGTTGTTTGTCACCTTTGGGACACCTTTGAAGGTGTTTTCTATGTGTTTGTATGTGTTTGTGTTTGTCTGCCATTGTTTTAAATGGGATTCGAATTGGCTCGTCGAACGTTGAACGGGTAAAATAGACATGGTATTCGGATTATGATGCCTACTTATGACTCTACCTGACAAAATCTGCTGTGACAGACAGTGGGAACACCTGGATGGGTGAGATCATTCCTATCTCTGTCATGTTAGCCAGTTTAGTTCCATAGTTCTGCGGTACATTCTGGTATCCTCCATTTTTAGTTACAAGTGAGAAGGTTTTGGTACCGTGTTAGCCAGTTTAGCCATCTGGCTAACACGGTACCAAAACCTTTGCACTTGTAACTATCTCTGTCATGAAATGTTTTTTCTGTAAATGAGGGATCTGCATTCTTCTTACTAATCTGGACCACTGTCCTTCTGTAAGTGTCTTTTAGTTAGTCTGTATCATCCCAATATGACCCCAATTGGATACGAATTGTCTCGGACCACTGTCCAGTTTGAAATATTCCTGAGATTTTCATATGTTTTTCCTTTTGGGTTCACACAGTTATTTACATATTTATGGTCTACTGCTTTATTGACTTTTTGCCCTCTTGAGTGGTAATATTGAGCCAGGCTATATCCTCTAATCTACACTGCTCAATTAATTAAAGGGAGCTCTCAAATAACACATCCTAGATCTGAATGAATGAAATATTGTCATTGAATACTTTGTTCTGTGCAAAGTTGAATGTGCTGACAACAAAATCACACAAAAATCATCAATGGAAATCAAATGTTTTAACCAATAGAGGCCTGGATTTGAAGACACATGTGGAGCCCCGCATTACCTTCTGATGCCGGACGCCTCAGGGTCTCAACGGGCTTGGTAGTCTTCTGGTCACAGGTAGGTTACCTTCTATGGGGATTCGAGACGCCACTCTCGGTAATTGCGGTCAGGGTGACCGCCACTGCAGATTAGAGGATGCCTGGGGCTGATGTTGGTGCAGTTAGATGTGGTGACCTCCCGATAGTGAGGCTGGCCCCAGGGTCCGGTGCAGGTGTGTAGTACCACAGTTTCCAGAAGAACTCACACACAAAACAGCAGAGTCTTTCAGGGTTTTTACTCACTTCAGGTGGCAGGGGTGAGTTAACCCGGGCGATGCTTCGGTGAACCAGGAGGAACCAGGTATCCCTTCGGCTGTTATAGGGGTGACTGCTGAATCGCCTTCCTAGCCCTTCTTGTTTTGAGATGACCCTGACCTGAAGTCCTGCTGGGGTCACTCAGGGAAGTCGCCTACGCTGTCCTCCCCTTTCTGGCCCATTTGCGGGCAGTGTGGACCAAGTAATTCTGGCTGCTTGCCGTCAGTCACTTATGGGCCCCTCGTTGCTGCTGTAGCTGCGGACTCTGTGTATGCTTGGTGGAGGGCATGCAGTGCCCTTACCGGAAGATTTAGCAGGCCAACTGAATGGGCCCCTGTTCTGGGTACCTGTACCCCATGCAGGCAGGGTCTACTGGCAGTCCCCGTACTCAGCCACCTCTCTGCACTCTGGCCTCAGGTGGTTTTCGGGCGGCACTACCAGGTAGCCCTTTCTCCCCCGCCACCAGCCACAAACGGTGCAGTGTCTGGAAGGGCCCTGCTCACTTCTCTGCCCTCCAGACGCGACTCCTCCACTCCCTTCTCCTTCTAACCCTAATGCCTGGGCATGCTTCTGATGAGGTTGTGGATGATCTCCTGAGGGATCTCCTCCCAGACCTGGACTAAAGCATCCGCCAACTCCTGGACAGTCTGTGGGGCAACGTGACATTGGTGGAAGGAGTGAGACATGATGTCCCAGATGTGCTCAATCAGATTCAGGTCTGGGGAACGGGCTGGCCAGTCTAAAGCTTTAATGCCTTCATCTTGCAGGAACTGCTGACACACTACAGCCACATGAGGTCTGGCATTGTCCTGCATTAGGAGGAACCCAGGGCCAACAGCACCAGCATATGGTCTCACAAGGGGTCTGAGGATCTCATCTCTGTACCTAAGGGCAGTCAGGCTACCTCTGGCGAGCTCATGGAGGGCTGGAGGTAGCGGTCCTGCTGTTGGGTTTTTGCCCTCCTACGGCCCCTCTACGTCTTGTAGTTTACTGGTCTGTCTCCTAGTAGCGCCTCCATCCTCTGAACACTACGCTAACAGACACAGCAAACCTTCATGCCACAGCTCGTGTGACGCCCTGGCCTATCAGGTCATCACAGGGTATTGTGCAATCTGCCCTTCTGTGCAATATCCACCTCCTCCTTGGTTACGGGTCCCCAACTTCTGGTGTTGCCAAAACCAGCTAATCAAAATCCTAGGAACACTCTGCACCACACCCACCAGACACACCAGTGGACGGCCTGAGTGGAATAAGGTCACCCACTTGGGGGGTTGGTAAGGGGAGGTCAGGAGTGTCAGGAGTAATCCAGTGTAGTGTTGGAGGTGAAGGAGAGAGGAGGTCAGGAGCCGGGCTCCTTGGAAGTAACTAGGTGGCAGATGGTGGTCTGGGCCTAGTAGGAGCTGGACCCCCGGTCACAGGGGATCGTGACAAGGGGCACGGAACTGTCGAGGAGGACAGCCGGCGGCCTTGTACCATCACCCGGCTGGGACCAGGGCACAACGGGGTACGTGGACCCTAGGTCAGGGAGTAGCTTCAGGCAACCTGACAATTCACCCGACGAGAATGGAGCCTTCAAGATCCGTTCTCCACCCACTCCAAAATTGGGGTACTAGCGCAACGAGGGGGATAGGACTTTCCACACAAACTGTCCAGAAAATCCCAAGCGTGAACCCTGAGAGCAAGCTCCCACAGTTAGCCACACTGGGGAGCGGGACCCGATTAGTTTTACGCTACCGGGGCCAACTAAGAAGTAGACAAAGTGGAAGGGAAGAGGTCACAGATAATCAGGCAACACCATCGGGGACAGGACCCAAACTAGCTCCCCTCAGCGGCAGAACTTTGGTTTACCAAGTTGTCGGTGTCAACTTTATGGACTGAGTACGCAATTGACCCCTTTCACTCCCGACGGCACTTCCCCAACTCAATCACTGAGTCCCAGGGCATTCCCCCCTACCCGTGGAGGGTCGCAACACCTGGCTGCTACGTCATCACCCCGGGTACTCCCCAACGGCAGCGGTGGTACTCCACCTTACCACACACCACGGGTGGTGTCACAAACTTTAAATATACAATCCCCTGTAAATACCCCCTTCATTTGTGTGCCCGCACGACCCCCGGGTCTGGACGCCGCTCGATCCACTGCAGATCCGGATACGAGCAGCCTGGCTGCTGATGTGGGGGCGGCACACTCGCATTAATGTGCCATCCTGGATGAGCTGCACTACCTATGCCACTTGTGTGGGTTGTAGAGTCCGTCTCATGCTACCACAAGTGTGAGAGCACAACCAACATTCAAAAGTGACCAAAACATCAGCCAGAAAGCAATGGTACTGAGATGTGGTCTGTGGTCCCCAACTGTAGAGACACTGCTTTATTGAGTGTGTCTTGATAATTGCCAATAATTTCCATCTGATGTCTATTCTATTTACACAACAGCATGTGAAATTGATTGTCAATCAGTGTTGCTTCATAAGTGGACAGTTTCATTTCACAGAAGTTTGATTAACTTGGAGTTATATTCAGTTGGTTAACTGTTCCCTTTAATTTTTTGAGCAGTGTATATTATTGACACCTCTTGAGGACATATTGTTATGCATAGTGCACTTTATTAGGGCAAATGTCCTTGTATTTTTATATGGTTGAGCTATTTTTTGTACACGTTGTATTTTTAAATTTACGAATATAGATTAAGTTTTAATCTTATCCCTCACTTAGCTGCTATAAGTAGACTTTATAACGTGAGGTATTATTTGTCCTGGAACATCTCTTTGGTGTCCCTTTGGTAAATCAGACTAATCCAAGTCACATGATGGGAGGTGGGTCAGGAGACTCCGCTCCCTGAAGTCGGGCATTGGCCAGAACAGTGCTATTTTTGGATTTTTCTCAAATCCTGGAAAACCTCTTTAAAATTTTATTTTCATATTTCGAAACAAATAACCTCATTTATCAAAACTGTCTAAGGGAACCTGTCACCAGATTTTTCCCTATTAAACTAAAAGAATCACCTTCTGCAGCTCCGGGGCTGCATTCTATGAAGGTGCACCTTGGCCCTGACTCCCCTTCCAGACCCCAAAAATAACTTTATAAAACTTGGCCCTTAGGTATGCTAATTACCTTGGTTGGCCAGATGGGCGGGCTTATTTTCTGCTCCTTTATCTCCCTTCTGCCGCTGATCGCCGTCCTCCTGTTTTGATTGATGTGATGATGCCTTCGTCATCCTCCTCGTCGCATTTTCAAATCTCGCGCCTGTGCAGTTAGGTCTGCTGCGCAGGCTCAGTTCGCTCTGCCATATCGCGGCCAGAGTAGAAAACAGCTGCCGTCACTCGCGCCGGTGAGCTAAATGCGCAGGCGCGAGATTATGGACGGGTACGAGCATGGCGCTGGTGAGGTCATGCACAGCGCCGAATAAGAAAAGAAAACAAATTTCTTTGTAGTCTGTAGCAACCAAGCACACCACACATCAGCTTATTTTTTAATCTACTCTGGTAAAATATATGATGAACCGTTTTTCCTTAACAGGTTTTTGATAACGCTCCCCAGTATATGTTTCATATCATGGCAGTTTAAGTATACAAGTTTTTTCTTTATTTCTTGAGTAGTTGTTGGCAGTTACACGATATGTCATAAAAACTGAGAAATATCTACCCTTCAATGTTCTCTGATGAATTAGCAGACACTGTGTGAAAACTTGCAATCACTTATTTTGAAGTAGCAATTATTATTTTTTGCAGCCTTTTCAAATATAGTTATAAAATACTGACATGTTTATGAACAATTTAGATTTGTAGGTGATCCTGACTATTCCTTTCCTTGAATCTTCATGCTTGGCATCTGTAAGTAGTAAGTTACCGCTGCCAAGCTGCATATTTATACTATGATGGAAAATTAGATTATGCATACACTTTCACAGGAAGAGTAAAAATGGAATTAGCTTTTATAAGACGTGAAGACATAGCGATAAAATATTAATGTGTTGAGGAGCCTGATTTTTATTACCTATTCTATGCTCCACTTTCTTTTGGTGACAGTTATTAAACCACTAGAAGGTGGCCCGATTCTACACATCGGGTATTCTAGAATTTACGTATTGTGTAGTTCATGTATGATTTTTGTTATATATATATATATATATAATATATATATATATATATATATATATATATATAGATGTTGTTGTGTGTAGTTACCAAGTGTTTGTGTAGGGCGCTGTACATGTTCTGGGTGTTGTCTGGGTGTGGCGGGGGGTGAGAGCGGTGTTGTTTGTGTGTTGCGTTGTTTGTGGAGCGCTGTGTGTCTGTAGCGTTGTGTGTGTGTGTGTTGCGCGGTTTGTGTGTGTGTGTGGTGTGTTTTGGGGGGAGGTATGTTTTGTGCAATGTGTGTGTTGTGCGGTATGTGCATATATTTGTGTGTGCAGCGTTGTCTGTGTGTTGGGTGTCTGTGTAGGGCAGTTGTTTGTGGTTCCCAGTCTGTGTGTGTGTGTGTGGTGTGTTGTGCAGTGTGCGCGCGCGCGCGCGTGTGTGTGTGTTGGGGGGAGGTGTGCACTCCCCATCGTGCTCCATCCCCTATGCTGCGCACTCCCCATCGTGCTCCATCCCCTATGCTGCGCACCCCCCATCGTGCTACATCTCCCATCCTGCGCACTCCCAAACGTGCTCCATCCGCCATGCTGCGCACTCCCAAACGTGCTCCATCCACCATGCTGCGCACTCCCAAACGTGCTCCATCCGCCATACTCCGCACTCCCCATCGTGCTCCATCCCCCATGCAGCGCACTCCCCATCGTGCTCTATCCCCTATGCTGCGCACCCCCCATCGTGCTCCATCTCCCATGCTGCGCACTCCCAAACGTGCTCCATCCGCCATGCTGCGCACTCCCAAACGTGGTCCATCCGCCATGCTGCGCACTCCCAAACGTGCTCCATCCGCCATACTCCGCACTCCCCATCGTGCTGCATCCCCCATGCTGCGCACTCCCAAACGTGCTCCATCCGCCATGCTGCGCACTCCCAAACGTGCTCCATCCGCCATGCTGCGCACTCCCAAACATGCTCCATCCGCCATGCTGCGCACTCCCCATCGTGCTCCATCCCCCATGCTGCGCACTCCCAAATGTGCTCCATCCGCCATGCTGCGCACTCCCCATCGTGCTCCATCTCCCATGCTGCGCACTCCCAAACGTGCTCCATTCGCCATGCTGCGCACTCCCAAACGTGCTCCATCCGCCATGCTGCGCACTCCCAAACGTGCTCCATCCGCCATACTCCGCACTCCCCAACGTGCTCCATCCCCCATGCAGCGCACTCCCCATCGTGCTCCATCCCCTATGCTGCGCACCCCCCATCGAGCTCCATCTCCCATGCTGCGCACTCCCAAACGTGCTCCATCCGCCATGCTGCGCACTCCCAAAAGTGGTCCATCCGCCATGCTGCGCACTCCCAAACATGCTCCATCCGCCATACTCCGCACTCCCCATCGTGCTGCATCCCCCATGCTGCGCCAGCATCAGCCTCTCTACCCGCAGCATCAGCCTCTCTGCCCGCAGCATCAGCCTCTCTCCTCCCAGCATCAGCCTCTCTCCCCGCAGCATCAGCCTCTCTGTCCCCAGCATCAGCCTCTCTGTCCCCAGCATCAGCCTCTCTGTCCCCAGCATCAGCCTCTCTGTCCCCAGCATCAGCCTCTCTGTCCCCAGCATCAGCCTCTCTGTCCCCAGCATCAGCCTCTCATCCCAGCATCAGCCTCTCTCATCCCAGCATCAGCCTCTCTCATCCCAGCATCAGCCTCTCTCATCCCAGCATCAGCCTCTCTGTCCCCAGCATCAGCCTCTCTGTCCCCAGCATCAGCCTCTCTGTCCCCAGCATCAGCCTCTCTGTCCCCAGCATCAGCCTCTCTCATCCCAGCATCAGCCTCTCTCATCCCAGCATCAGCCTCTCTGTCCCCAGCATCAGCCTCTCCATCCCAGCCTTCCCCAGGATCAGCCTCTCTCCTCCCAGCCTCCTCCAGCACGCCATGCTCCTCTGCCGACACTCACACACCCGATCGCATACACTCACACACACACACACATTGACGATATTGCACATACGCGCTCATACTCACAACATCCGGAGATACCACATGCTTCTGGCCATGTGATCCTCCGACAGGTCCTGGAAGGTCACAACAGCACAGTATCGAGGCCGAGAAGCAAGCGATATCGCCGGATGCTGTGAGTGTGTGGATGCGATGTGATGTATGTGTGAGGTGTGTGTGAGAGTGAGTGTGAGCCGGTGTACACTGTTAACTATGATACACATCGGGTAACCAAGGGACCTTAGTTACCCGATGTGTATAATGGTTAACAGCATTCACGGGCTCCGTGAAGATCCCAGCATCGCAAGGTTATGTCTGGTGCTGCTGGGATCGTGACGGAGCCGGTGTAGAAGCAAGCGATATCCCAGGATGTTGTGAGTGTGTGGATGTGATGTGTGAGGTGTGTGTGAGAGTGAGTGTGATCTGATATGTGTGTGTACTCACCTGGGAGTCGGAGCTACGTGTCAGTTGGGCAAGAGCGAGCGTGCATTGCGTGAGGGGGCGGGGCCTGCAGAGAGCCGGGGCGAGAGGCCAATCCGTGTGGGGGGGCGGGGCCATGGCGAGCCCAGCGGCCAATCAGCTTTGTGTCACCGTAAGGACACAATTTTGGAGCATGACAGACAGACAGACAGAATAAGGCAATTATATATATAGATTTTCAGTTACTAACCTGTCAAATATGAGTACCTTAAGGCCTCATGCACACGGCAGTGAAATGAAACTGTGCAGCACCATATTCTGCCTTCAATGCTACATCCCATGGACCAGGACCCAATTTTATATATGGCAGCACAGGGAGATCTTACAATTCTGTTTTCAGACACTATTGAGAGAATTTACATAGAATTGTGTTTAATTGGCCAGTCTTCAACCTATAGCCAGATGGAATAATGTCAATTTATATATATATATATATATATATATATATTTATTAAAAAAACTAAAACATAATTATGTAAAACTTAGGTATAAAAAATATTGGCATAAAATGACCAATTAGGACCATATACTAGACGTGTACAGATCAGATGAAATTAGGAAATATCTAATTCAATCTGGTCTCTCACAGATGGCATTTTTTTCAAGTTGCCATCTTTCTTATCTTTTCATGAAACCAAGGTAAGCATAAAGACTTCTTCAAGCTACGACTGTCTCAAGGAGATTTTTGCAGGCATCACCAACTGTCATGGCAGCATCAGGATCTGTGCAAACTACTCTGCCTGTGATCAGCGCAGGTAGACGCGGTCGTCGAGCCACAAACCTAGACAGACTTGCAAGAGTTGATCGCTGCTGGGCTGCTTGTTAGTCTCTTTGATCACGTGCTGTGGGGAACCCAGTCATGTTTACTCCCCTCCTATTTATGTTAGCTGGACTATTCCATTAATGACAGCTATAGCTTACCTTGACTGGTATGGTAAGCTGTTGTGATCCAGACTTACTGGTGGTTCTTGTGAAGCGACCGGTGGTAGGGCCGCGGGTGTGTGTGTGTATGCTCTATTCCAACAAAATCCCCATACTCGGATTTTACCGGTAGTAACATTTCTTTACTATGAAACATATTTATAACACAGTCAACCGAACTATCTGCGCACATGTGTATGGTGGAGTCCCCAGATCTTCACTCCTTCCGGGTACGCAGCAAGGAAAAAAAAGAAAAGAGAAAAACACAAAGAAATGGCGGCAACTTTCCCTAACTTTCCCTACAATCACGTACCAGTCTATCCCAGAAGAAGATGCCGCTCCCACGTCGCAGGCCTGGAGTCTCACGATGATGGGTCCCGGTGCAGCGCTGAAGGGATGCAGCTCCTCGGTCTTCTCATTTGATCTTCTCCCACTGGTAACGGATTCTAGTCAGTCTCTTAGTCCCGGGGCACACCGAGCAGAAGAAGGGAGGTCACGGTTGCACGGATGGCTCCCTTGTGTCGGTAACGGCCCCTGCACTTGCACTCAGGGTGCAATGCTCTGCAGTCAAGTTGTCACAGTCCCTGGATATGCACTCCGGGCGCGATGCTCTGCAGTCCGGTTAGATCCTCGGAGAAAACAAAGTCCTGCAAACCGGGGATGGCAGAAACCACTTTCACAGGGTGATTCTTCCAAGAATCCGGTTGCAAAAGAGCCCTCTGTTCAGGGAGACCACACGTAGCTCTGAGCTGGCTGAACTCCGGGTCTGTGCAGTCCTCCCGCTCTTTTTCTTCCTGGTTAGAACAGACACGCTGTAGGGGATTTCCCACCTCTGTGTCTGTGATTGCACAGTCTGGCACTGCCCCCTTGTGGGCAAGTGCTGAAGCAATGTCCAAATCCATTTCTACATTGATGATGCAGTCTGAATGGTTGATCCCATTACATACCCCCCCCCACTTAAAGGTTGGCAGTCCCTGTCAACTACCGTCTGTTCCCAGGCAGTGATGACTGCAGATGTCACAGGGGTTGGTTGAGAAGTGGGCCATATATACTGGTCCCTGTAAGACTGCCCGGGCGGAATCCCAGCAGTGGTGCGGTCAGTGCGTCTCAAGGGTCGGTTGTTCCCCTCCCCGTCACTGTCTTTACGCCCCACTTCAGTCAGCACTCCGGGGGAAGAACTGGGTTGTGTAGGTGGGTCACCGGTCTCAGAGTCGACGTGATCACTATGCTGGGAAACGTCGGCAGCGTCACCCCCTCCGGGTACTGTGGTAGGGGAGTCAGGCTGGGATCGGCAGGGACGCAACATATTTCGGTGCACAGTGCGGATGCTGCGACTGTCTTCACCCCGCACTCGGTATACATGCCCATTGGGGTAGGGGCGTTCGATTACCCGGTAGACCTCAGTCTCCCACTTGGCTCGAAGTTTCCCTTGTGGCTTCTTGATACGGAGCAGGACTAGCTGTCCCAACTTCAAGGGGTGCTCTTGCACGGGGAGTGGGTCAGCATGTATCTGGCTCCGGATTTGTTGGCTCACCAGCCGGTGTACAGTCTCCATTTTCTGTCGGTGAGCATTTAGCCAGGAGGGGTAGTTATGGCAGACATCATCTCCAGGGCGGAATAGGTTCAGGTCATGGACCTTTTTTCCGGGGCGGCCAAAGAGAAGGGTGTGTGGGGTGTAACCAGTCACGGAGTGGACCTGGTTGTTGTAGGCCCATACTAGATCGGGAAGGAATTGGGGCCATTGGTCTTTCTTATCATCGGCCAAGGTGCGGATCAGCTGGAGTAGAGTCCGGTTGAAGCGTTCACATGCACCGTTCCCTTGTGGGTGGTAAGGAGTGGTCCTTGACTTCTGGATCCCATACATCCGATGCAGCTCTTCGATGACTCGGCCTTTGAAACAAGCCCCCTGGTCGGAGTGCAACCTCTCCGGACACCCATAGACGTGGATGAACTGTCGACAGATGGCCCGTGCAGCCGATTCAGCCGTCTGGTCTTTGGTAGCAACAGCGACAGCTACCCAAGGGGCCTGGATGTTTTAATTGTCTGGACAGGTGCACGCTGCTCAGGGGACTTGTGTAGTTCACAGGTGCGACAGGTTTGGCAGACGTCTTCAACCAGCTTGCGGAGCCCCGGACAATAGATGGACTGTTGAATCCACCAAAAGGTCTTGTCTATTCCGAAGTGTCCATTCCTTTTGTGGGCTTCGGCCACCATCTCACGGGCCAATTGATCAGGCACCACAACTTGTGTGCATTCCTCCAGCATGTGCGACAAGAGAACCTTCCGGTATAGCACTCCTTCTCTCAGAATCAGCCGGTCCCACTGACTGAGCAGGGTCAAGGTCCCGGTAGACAGTCGTGCCCGTATATCGGCGGGAGGCTTCTGCTGCCACTTCACCCATTGTTTGAGTAGAGCCCATTCAGGGTTCTGGTCCTGGAGCCTGCACCACTCCTGGGGTGGCAAGGTGACCCCCACTGGAGTTCCAGCTTCACCCACAACGAACTGGCGGTAATCCATCATCTGTTGGGCGAGCTTTGCAAAGTCAGGCGTCTCGTCCCCTTCTAATTCTTCATCTCGGTCTCGGTGGAGTAAGGGGTATGACACTCTAGACAGGCTGTCCGCATTTTGATTCTCAGCTCCAGCCCTATATTTGATCTTGTAATTGAACTTGGAGAGCCAAGCCATCCAACACTGCTCCATGACTCCGAGCTTCGCATTTTCTAAGTGGGCCAACGGGTTGTTATCGGTCAGGACTAGTACTTCGGTCCCCGTGAGGTACCCTGCAAATTTCTCCGCCATAACCCACGTTAGGGCCAACAGCTCCAGCCGGAACGAGCTATAATTGGTGGGATTCTTCTCGCCCTCATGTAGGGACCGACTGGCATAGGCTATGACCCGTTCCTTGCCTTCTTGTACCTGTGAAAGTACTGCCCCTAGACCCTGTAGACTGGCATCGGTGTGTAGTTGGAAGGGCAGGTTGTAGTCCGCATATGCCAGGATGGGGGGAGACGTTAAGGCACCCTTTAGGGCTTGGAAGGACTCTTCCTGGCTGGGTCCCCAGCTGATGGGTCGTCCTCTGGGGCTGTTGGTGGTCCCTCGAAGCAGGTCATGCAAGGGTGCAGCAAGCCGGGCGAAGTTTTTGACGAACCGGCGGTAGTAGCCGGCCAACCCCAGGAAAGCCCTGACCTCCTTGACGTTTGTGGGCTGCGGCCAATCCCGTACAGCGGCTATCTTCTCTGAAGACGGCTGAACACCTTCGGCTGAGATCCGGTGGCCCAGGTAATTGATCTCGGGCTGCAGAAGACGGCACTTGCTGAGTTTCAACTTCAGGCCATGTTCTCTCAACCTACTGAACACACGGCCCAGCTGCTGCAGGTATTCTTCAAATGTGGCCGAATAGACTACAATGTCGTCCAGGTAGATGAGGGTGAAGTCAAAGTTGAAGTCTCCCAAGCAGCGCTCCATCAGCCGCTGGAAAGTCCCCGGCGCGTTGTCCAGACCAAAGGGCATCCGGTCGAACTCGTACAGGCCCATGGGTAGGATGAAAGCAGTCTTCTCTCTATCTTTCTCGTGCATGGGTACCTGCCAATATCCGCTGGCCAGATCCAACGAAGAGAAGTATTTGGCTTTCTTCAGGGCTGTCAGGGATTCTTCGATCCTTGGCAAAGGGTATGAGTCCCGGGTGGTGCAAGCATTCAAACGGCGGTAGTCCACACAGAACCTCAGGGACCCGTCCTTCTTCTTGACTATCACCACCGGTGCAGCCCAGGGGCTCTGGCTTTCTTGTACCACTCCAGCGTGTAGCATGGAATTCAGGAGATTTTTCACTTCTTGGTATTGCTGGGGAGGTATTTGGCGGTACCTTTCACGGATCGGAGCAGCGTCACCTGTGGGGATTTCGTGCTTGATACTGGTGGTGCACCCAAAGTCGGTGTCATGCCGGGCAAAGGACGCCTGATGCTCTTGAAGTAGCTCTTCCACCTGGGACACCTCCCGTTTGGAGTATTGGGATACGTCCAACTGACAATTCTCTCGTAGTTCTCGCCCCGCGTTGGTGTCACCCGCGACAGCGGCCATGGCAGAGACCGTCACTGTCCAATCTCCCTCTGTAGACGGTACAAACTGGAGGGGGCTCATAGGGTTCACCTCTTCGATTAGAGCGTAGACTCGGGCGAGCTGTGTCCCGGCTTCTAGGTCAACGCTCACGTTAGCCGTGTTGCCCAGCCTGACAGGAATTCTTCCCTTTCTCACTACTGCTAGAGTTCGAGCGACTAGTGGATTCAGCTTCCCTTCCTTCGGGGTGCGCGACTCAATCAGCACCTCCACGCCTTCAAGCTGTCTTGTGGTGCTAAGGGGTAGTGAGATAACTGTCTCTTTCCCAGCCGGTAAGGTGATCCTAGTATGGCGGGGTACGGTGATCGTAGCCAGCGGCAGTTGTTCTTCTGTCATTCGCTGGAGGTTGCAGGTCCGGATCACTTGCTGAAAGGCACGGCGGGTGGCCCTATGTGCGGTCACTTCTTGCCAGTACTTGGGCCCCCTCTTGGTAAACAACACCAGATTCAGGTCTTTCAAGATGTTCATCCCAATAATCATGGGCGTTTCTGATCCAAAGCCTTCCCTGACCACGATTATCCCTCTCTTCCCGAGATCTTGGCCACAGATTTCGGTGTTCATCCAGGCAACTCCCATCACCGGAATGGGTAGATTATTGGCTGCTTTGATCTTGATGGCGGTATCAGGGTCATAGGCAACCCGCGGCTTTAGACATTCTTCGTAGAACTGCTCGGAGATGGTGGATACCTGAGACCCAGTATCCATTAACCCTTGTACGGCGATCCCTTCCAGTAATACCTCCAGGGTGGGGCTATTTGATGCAAGTTTGTTCCGTGGCTGGCTCTGTTTTCCTACATCCCTCTCTTTGGCCTCCCCTGCCGAGTGAGCCTCTTTGGCAGGGGCGTCTAGTTTAAAGGCGGCCGCTGTTGTGAGACATGACTTGCTGGTTCTGGTAGATCGGACCGTGGATGAACTTGAAAGTTCTGGGGGCAACGGTTTGCTCTATGGCGGGGGTCGCCGCATGTCCAGCATCTTCCCATCGGCCGGCTGGGTTGTTGTCTCGCTTGCCGGCCCGCCTGTTGGTCTAGGGTGAGCTGTAACACCTGTTTCTGCAACTCTGCCACCATCTGCTTCAGTTCTTCCGTGTCGCTGTTCGGAGTCCCGATACCAGATATGGACCTGCAAGCCGCGGTATATGTCTGTGTCTCCACGACAGGTCCCCTTGAACGTTCTATAGCTTCTTGTTTGACCTCAGCGAACGTAAAGGCCGGATTTATCCGGAGTAGATCTTGCAATGAGCGGTTAAGGTACGGGTCTCTCAATCCGGTCACGAACTGATCTCTCAACACCAGGTCAGGGGCACCCGTACTAGCTATCTGTTCTTCTTTTCTACAGGCTTGTTCTAGCAGCACTTGAAGGGCATTGGCATATTGAGGAATGTCCTCCGACTCGAGCTGAGTACGCCGGAAGAACATATAGCGCAATGTTCCCGCATATGTGGTCGGCCCATAGGTGTTCTCCAGCACCCGCACCAAGTCATACAACGTACGCTGGCCCCTAACCGTCTCCAGCCTGACTGTCGTCCACACTTCCCCCTCTAATGTTAGCATGGCCATTTCTGCTAAGGTCTTAGGATCAGTGTTATACATTTCCCCCACTATCTTAAGTTGTTCAGTCCATTCAGTTACAGGATAGTTCCGTCCGTTAAACTTTCTCACCTGATTGACAATAGACGTCGGGGGAGCTGTCCGGTTATAAGTTACTACCGGGGGATGATTTTGTTGGTCACACATCATGCCGACTACGCCACATGAAGCGACCGGTGGTAGGGCCGCGGGTGTGTGTGTATGCTCTATTCCAACAAAATCCCCATACTCAGATTTTACCGGTAGTAACATTTCTTTACTATGAAACATATTTATAACACAGTCAACCGAACTATCTGCGCACATGTGTATGGTGGAGTCCCCAGATCTTCACTCCTTCCGGGTACGCAGCAAGGAAAAAAAAGAAAAGAGAAAAACACAAAGAAATGGCGGCAACTTTCCCTAACTTTCCCTACAATCACGTACCAGTCTATCCCAGAAGAAGATGCCGCTCCCACGTCGCAGGCCAGGAGTCTCACGATGATGGGTCCCGGTGCAGCGCTGAAGGGATGCAGCTCCTCGGTCTTCTCATTTGATCTTCTCCCACTGGTAACGGATTCTAGTCAGTCTCTTAGTCCCGGGGCACACCGAGCAGAAGAAGGGAGGTCACGGTTGCACGGATGGCTCCCTTGTGTCGGTAACGGCCCCTGCACTTGCACTCAGGGTGCGATGCTCTGCAGTAAAGTTGTCACAGCCCCTGGATATGCATTCCGGGCGCGATGCTCTGCAGTCCGGTTAGATCCTCGGGGGAAACAAAGTCCTGCAAACCGGGGATGGAAGAAACCACTTTCACAGGGTGATTCTTCCAAGAATCCGGTTGCAAAAGAGCCCTCTGTTCAGGGAGACCACACGTAGCTCTGAGCTGGCTGAGCTCCGGGTCTGTGCAGTCCTCCCGCTCTTTTTCTTCCTGGTTAGAACAGACACGCTGTAGGGAATTTCCCACCTCTGTGTCTGTGATTGCACAGTCTGACACTGCCCCCTTGTGAGCAAGTGCTGAAGCAATGTCCAAATCCATTTCTACATTGATGATGCAGTCTGAATGGTTGATCCCATTACACTTGCGCATTATTACTGAGTGGTTGTGGTGTTAATCCTTGTTATCTTATAATTGCTGCCTTCCTTTTCTTCTTTGTTTCTTACTGTTTATTTCTGTGAGTTTACAGTGTGTCTGAGTTATGGGGCTCCGGCGCCTTCACCTTCAACACTAATCCAGAGGTCAGGGGTAGTCTAGGGTCTCCTGGAGTGAGGGACAATATAGGAGCCTCCTGTCCCACAATATCCTTCACTCACATTGTGACATTATAGCTGGTTCCACTTTTACTGCATTTCAGCATGGACCCGATTGCTGCACTAGCAAGACAATTACAGAACTTGCCTCTTCAGGTGGCTGAATTAAAAGGGCCGATACAGCAGCAAGCTCATTCCGCCACACCGATGCAATCTGTCTTGGTTTCTGGATCATCATTGCCAGGATGTCCTGTTTTTAAACATATGGATGTTATTTGCCCTAATGTGGATTGAATAACATTACAATTTTAATTATGGTATATTACCTTTGAGGTTTCAGTGCTGGACCACACGCTCTTTGCTGTCTTTCTAAAAATCTTATCATAGAATGGTAAAGTTTGAAGAGATCTCAAAGGCCATCGGGTCCAACCTCCTGCGAGTGCAGGTTTCCCTTTATCATCCCAGCTATATATTTATCCAGCTTCCTCTTAAACATTTCCATTGATGGAGAGCTCACCACCTCCCGTGGTAGCCTGTTCCCCTCTCTAACTGCCCTCACTGTCAGAACGTTTTTCCTAATTTCTAATCTGAATCTCCTTGCTTTTAGTTTCATCCCATTGCTTCTTGTACTTCCTTGTACTAATGAGAATAGGGTAGTTCCCTTTGCACTGTGCCTTCCTTTCAGATATTTGTAGACCACTATTTTGTCTCCTCTCAGCCTTTTCTTTTGCAAACGAAACATCCCTAGTTCATTTAGCCAGTCTTCAATCACATGGTTTGCAGACCTTCTACCATCTTGGTTGCTCTTCTCTGGACTTGCTCCAATATGTTGATGTCTTTCTTGAATTGGGGCGTCTAAAACTGTACACAGTATTCTAAGTTGTGTCTCATGTTTATCTGATTCAAACATTGGTTTATTTGTCTGAGAACTGCTTGAAGTTCAGTCAGCTATGGAGCTGTGTACAAAATGAGCATACTCATATTTTTGTGAGTAGACAGCATATGTGCTGTCAAGAACAATGACCATCCAATACCAATTGTTCTGTGCACATTGGAAGTGCGATCAAGCATTCTATTAAACTACCGGCAATTGGATTCTTTGTATATACTATTAGATCAGACATTACTTCTATTTTACCATAAACTTACCGTATTCTGTTTTGAGGCATTATCTATATATTTATAGTAGATAAGGATGTTTCAGAAAAGGGAAAGTTCACATTTACAACATTAGAGACAACATTCATCACTGGTGAATTATTACTTCCTTTTCGAGTTTCGCTGTTCTCTTTAGGAACCGTAACAACAACCATTAGAAATTCATGGAATACTCTAATGTCTATTCATCTTTTCTTTGAAATGTGTTTGTGCGATAGATCAGCCGCTACCTAGAAGAACACCGAGATTTAGAAACGGCGGGGATCTTATTGTTGAACAACAGTCTTTTATTGTGTAATTTCCTTTCTTATTTTCATTGGTAAGATGTTCTGAGCCAAATCCTTAGAGCGGGGAGAACAGTTTTACATATTTTATCACTGACTTCACATATTGAACAGATAAGTGGTGTGAAGCATGGAATATGTTAGAAGTACAGTATGTACTTTATATGAGGAGTTCAGGCCACGTGTTTTTCAGAATCCACTGTCGTGCGCTGGAGCATGTGCTACATTTTATATTTATTTATTTTGGGCATATTTGCTTCATTCACTGAACCCCTTTCCCCAGGCTGCACGGTTTTGCATCCTAGACTTACAGCATTTATATTTTTATATATGTTTTATTAAAACAAAGCTACCATATTTTTCGGACTATAAGACGCACCTGACCTGACTATAAGACGCACCCTGGTTTTAGAGGAGGAAAATAGGAAAATAAAATTTTAAGCAAAAAATGTGGTCATGATGACACACTGTTATGGGGTGAGGAACTGCTGCTGACACTGTTATGGGGTAATGTCCCCAAATTCTCTACTAAGGTACCCCATCCTGGTAATGATCCTCCTGCCTTGTATATGATCCCCATCCTTGTATATATGTACCTCATCCTGGTATATATTCCCATTCTGCTATATACCGCCATCATGGTATAGCCCCCATCCTGCTACATAGCGCCATCCTTGTATATGCCCTTATCATGCTATATACTGCCATCCTGGTATATATTCCCATCCTGCTATATACCACCATCCTGCTATATACCCCCATCCTGCTATATACCCCCATCCTGCTATATACCTCCATCCTGCTATATTCCCCCATTCTGCTATATACCCCATGCATCCTGCTATATACCCCCATCCATCCTGCTATATACCCCCATCCATCCTGCTATATACCCCTATCCATCCTGCTATATACTCATATCCTGCTATATACCCCCATCCATCCTGCTATATACCCCCATCCTGCTATATGACCGGCTACATGTGGCACACAAAAAAATAAACGTTTAAAAAAGTTATGTCTCGTCACACTTTTATGCGTGTTTTTAATGTGTTTTTTATATTCATTAGAATAAATGAAAAACACAGCAAAAACGCACTGCAGCGTGTGCATGAGATTTTAGAAGTCTCATTCACTTTGTGACAGTTAAATGTCACGTTATTCACGACACAAAAATTTACAGTGTCTATGGAGATGCTCACGTGTCAGATTGATCTGATATATGGATAAAAGTCTACAGGTGCATGGAATTATTGGGCTGCAGTTGGATGACATCTGGGTACAGTCCAATTTTTGAAGACTCAAAGAAAGGAGAAGATGGAGAAATTTTGTTCTTCATCTTCTCCTCAGTGTGCACTGATTCTCTCACCCAAAAGATTCAGACCACAATATACTGACACTTATCAAAGCCTGATTAGAGTGTAATTTGCATAATTGGCCTGACTCTCTTAGATAAGATCATATAGGGCGGCACGATGGCTCAGTGGTTAGCACTGCAGTCTTTCAGCACTGGGGACCTGGGTTCAAATCCCACCAAGGACACCATCTGCAAAGAGTTTGTATGTTTTCCCCTTGTTTGCGTGGGTTTCCTCCGGGTTCTCTGATTTCCTCCCACACTCCAAAAACATACTGATAGGGAATTTAGATTGTGAGCTCCAATGGGGACAGTGTTACGAATGTATGTAAAGCGCTGTGGAATTAATAGCTCTATATAAATTAATAAGTATTATTATTATGTACGGCCATCTGCCTCTGCTATTACCAATCCTAATTAACTTTGGAGCTTTAAAGGGGTATTTTGACTCAGGAGCAGACACAGATAGAAGAGGGCACCTTTTGCAGTCCAATATCTCGTTATAATGCACAATTTCATGTGCTTTGGAAGTAGAAGTGGGCCTCTTTACCTTTTGGGCCCCTGTTTGACTGCCCCGCATGCACCAATGGTATATCAGCGGTTGTTCCACTCACTTCCACACCTTATGACAGATATCTGCAAGGTCTTTGGTGTGACCGTCAATTATTGTGTATCTATATTATTCTATTGACCCAGCAGATATCCGTAGATGTGACATCACTAGTTGCGCTATCCTCCCAATATGGAAGTGAGTGGAGCTGGAAAACCCCTTTAAATATTTAATTTCAAGCCATAAAGTGTATCAGCACAATGTTCACCTTGAGTTATGTTAGCATTTACTGTATTATGACATGTGAGCTGTCTCTTAAAAACCTCCAAAACAAGAAAGCCTGCGGAGACACCATCACATGTTTCTCAACGCTGGCAGGAAACAAGCCAGGTTTTTCACCGGGAAGGAACAACCACGGGAAGGGCAGTCTCCAGTCAAGGAAACCACCTATGCCAAACATGGTATCCATCCTACTGTCTGTGGGAAAGTGACAGCCATTTTTCACCACTCTTACATTACACCACACCACTACACAAACGCAGCAATAATGGCCAACACACAGCACCAACACCAAGTGAATAGATCTAAAAACCAAACCTTCAATATGTTCTCAGACTGAGCTGAGAGCAAAATTAGTTGGAGCCCTCTAGCAGGATGTCATCTTCCGTTTTGTAAAATATTGCCTAGCAGCATTAGATTAATGTATGATTTCTAGATATGCAGTCGATGTCTTTTTTTTTCTACAGTTATTACATATTGTATTACTGTCCATAATATTTTTTTTTGTTTCAGTTGGACCATCTTCACATTCAAATCATATGTTTCTAAATTAGCAGGAGACTGCAGGAAGGATTCCTTCTATTCTATGCTCTCATCTCATAGTCTGAGAACATGTGGAAGCTGTGGGTTTATTTTAGATCTTGGTTATACTTGTGTTTTACACGGATGAGTGCAATCCGACAAAACATCGGATTGCTCTCTAGTGCAAAACTATAAGGCGGTGTCCATCTGTGATTGATTTCTCATGTCACAGCGGCATGCGGAATGAATCGTAGCATGCTGTGTTTGGCAGCGATTCTCGGCTCACACACCCCATACAAGTCTATGGGAGCATGTGAAACATCGCACTGCACTCGCATGTAATCTGAATGCAGTTCGATGTACGAAGAGACAGACAGCGGAGGAGAGGGAGAAAGTGCTCTCTCCCTCTTCTCCGCAGCTGTTACCCGATCGCAAGATCGGATTACAGTTGCATGACCCTCGGTTGATGCTCGCAGCACAGGGTCATTAGTATACCACCCCGAGCTCGGCCACAGCTGAGCCGCTTGGATCCCGGCTCGTTGGTGGGTGGCTCGAGCGCCTCCGGACCCGGGTTCACTTCGCTCTGAAAGGATGTTGGCGCTACGTAGGGGGGGTGGTAGGTAGGTGTACGGCCGGAGCCGTGTTTGAGTTTGTGACGCCACCCACGGGATGTGGTGAAGGTGTAGGCATCACCGCTGCAGTTACGGGGCACCCGGGGGAGATGGATATGCAGCAAGATGTTAACCCCTCCGTGAGCAGGGATGATGGCCCCGTGACCCATTGGGGAGAAGTAGCTGAGCGGTACAGGGCGGTGCGCGGCCGGATGGCACTGTTGTACTCACTGTTATTGACACACACAAGTTTCTGGTAAACAAAGTTGATGGTGGTTGGTGCCCGCAGCTGGCTGCGTCTGGTCCCCCACCCGGTTCGGTGGTCTTTGCTTTTCTCCTGCACCATGTAGTGTGTATGTAGACTGCCTTCGCTTCAGTGACGGGAATCCGCTCCCTGGCGGTATGTGTGTCGGGAAAGCCCGTTTGCCTGCAGACGCTGGCCCGTGGGATCTCTCTGCCTGTGCGGTGGCTTTCTATCCCCCTCGGTGGGCTGTTGTCTTCAGTCGGGACTTGGGTGGGAAAGTAACTAGAGAATGTATGTCTAAAACACCAATGGTGTGAACAGGGTGCAAGACTCAAAAATATACAACTAAACAATAGGATAAAGAGTTGCACACCAGTCACAATGTATAGGGGAATAATGAAAAGCATAACTGCTATAGGAATACTAGACTGAAAAATACAATGGACTATCTGAAATAAGTGAAAAACATGAAAATGGTATCTGCATAACTGCTATGAAAAATAGGAATGAGAGATATTTAGCCATTGCATTGATCAATGCAAAGGAGCCCCAAACCAAACGCCAAGGTAATCTCTATTTTTGGGGTCCCTAACCTATGTGTAACCTCACCTGCAGTTAAAAACTTGCTCTGTATGGGAAGCAAGGGACCAAGCTATATATGTGCATTGATCAATACAATGGCTAAATATCTTTCATTCCTATTTTTCATAGCAGTTATGCAGATACCATTTTCATGTTTTTCACTTATTTCAGATAGTCCATTGTATTTTTCAGTCTAGTATTCCTATAGCAGTTATGCTTTTCATTATTCCCTTATACATTGTGACTGGTGTCCAACTCTTTATCCTATTGTTTAGTTGTATATTTTTGAGTCTTGCACCCTGTTCACACCATTTGTGTTCCAGACATACATTCTCTAGTTAGTATGCACTTTTTGTCTGAGAACCCTGCCCCACCCATAGCCATGTGTCTTATTTCACACATATATAGCTTGGTCCCTTGCTTCCCATACAGAGCAAGTTTTTAACTGCAGGCAAGGTTACACATAGGTTAGGGACCCCAAAAATAGAGATTACCTTGGCGTTTGGTTTTGGGGCTCCTTTGCATTGATCAATACAATGGCTAAATATCTCTCAGTCCTATTTTTCATAGCAGTTATGCAGATACCATTTTCATGTTTTTCACTTATTTCAGATAGTCCATTGTATTTTTCAGTCTAGTATTCCTATAGCAGTTATGCTTTTCATTATTCCCCTATACATTGTGACTGGTGTGCAACTCTTTATCTTATTGTTTGGGTGGGAAAGGACCTAGAGTCCAGACCTCAATCAGTGAATTAACTCAGTCCAGTGGCTTCTGGACCTCGTTTCAGGGTCTGAGTACCCCCTGTGTGCTCCGGTTTCCAGTCGGTTCCCCGGGTCGGTACCGGCGGGCCACTACCCTGTCCCGGTCCACCACGGTTCTACCTTGCCGTCTTCCCAGCTCCTGCAGGCTAAGCCCACCATCTGCCTCCTAGCCGAGGTACCAGGGCTACGACCCTGGCACCTGTCAGTTCCCACTGCAGACCTGTCACCACAGGCTTGCTGCACTTGAACTCTCCAACTCCTCAACTCTCTGACTTCCACTGAACTGAACTGAACTGTACTGTTTTTGTGTTTCCTGCCTCAGGCCCTCTGAACTCCTCGGTGGGCGTGCCAACCGCCTGGCTCCGCCCCCTTGGTGTGTCCATTAAGCTCTGAGGGAGATGACTAGGGTTTATCTGGTTTGAGTGGTATTACCTGGTGTGGGACTGGTGTTCTGCGGGGTGCTATCTGTGACTACCTGGCTAGTCCAGGGCGTCACACTAGCATATCACATCCGATGCTTTCTCATCAGAAGCAATGCGCAAGTGGAACCGTACCCTAATATTTACTCATTTGGTGTTGTGTGGTGGCCATTGTTGCTGTGGATCTCTGTTTGTGGGGGCGTTGTGGCCTGTAGTCATGCATGTACGGCAACTCAATATATGGCTGGGGGCCCACTAAGAGGTTCACTGACCTGGCAGTGGGCTTCATACAGTCTAATCAAAATAATAATCTAAGAACCTCATGTTCAGTTTCGTAAATTTCTGCCTAGCAGCACTGGAACTTTGTAAGACTTTTAGATGTGCGGTCCATGTCTTTTTTTCCACAGTTCTGGCAGACACATGGTATCCACAAATCTGTAACCGTCCTATCTATAAAACAGAGGGGAAAAACATATTCCATAATTTGGCACCAGTAAAAATGTCAACTCATTTTAAAAAAAAGTATTGTCATACAGAACACTAGTTGCTACAATTTAACTACTTAAATGCTGCAGTAAATAATAACTACAGCATTTTTGGTGGTCTAACAGACACATAATTGCGATCAACATATGTAACAGTCCCAGCTGTTAAAAAAAAAAAAAAAATATCACGTTTCTCAACTTGGCACCAATAAAAATCAGAAAAGACTCTCATGAATCTTTAATGAAAAAAATGTAGTTCTCAGTATATGAAACAGATGGCTTTTTAACTGTTTTAATTGCCCAAAAGTAAAAAAAATATATATATACATATATATATATATATATATATATATATATATATATATATATACATATATATATTTTGGTATAGAAATAATTGATAATTGTTGTGATCTATGCCAAGTCTTGAATTGGTTAAGGGATTTTTCGGTCAAAAGAAATTCCTGTAATGAATCTGTTTCATGTCTCATGTAAGTAGTAACGGACACAAAAAAAAACGTATAAAATATGGCGAGGATGAGAAATAAAGTATAGATAAGGCTTGAGAAGTATAAATCTTTATTAAGAAACAGGACGGCAAATAGAGAAGATAATTGAAAGCATTTAAAAAGCTTGATGATTTAGGCCAGGATGTGTCCAAGATGCAGTAACCTAACACCCTACTGCTATGCCAAGTAGAAAGTAACCAGAAAGACAAATCTCCAATAAAAAAGACACCATAAATTAAAAAAAAGCCAAAAAAAGTTAAATAGGTCACCAGATATGTACAAAATGCATCAAAGAGGTCAATCACTTAATTAGGTTTTTTAGAGTGTGTAAAATATATAGGCAGAGCACCATAGGTACTGATGATAATAGACCCATATGTATGAAGAAAAAGGTATACATATCAAATATCCTTTAAGGGGTGTTCCAACTTACAAAGTCCTTTTAATCCTAAATACTATCTATTTAATTCAATAATCTAAACTAATTCCTAATGTTCTTAATTACAAATTCACTCTCCTTTCCTTACTAAACTATCTAACTACTTTTCTTTTTGTTAATACTTCCTTTTTTGATGACTTTTCATGTAAGAATACTAGTTCATGCTGGGCTACTCAAATGAGGGCAGAGGTTTCAGTCACTACCATAGCCTCTGCCCCTACCATAAAACCCAGTGTCACCAGTGAGGCTCGTTTCAAGGGCAGTGCTGGTCCCTTCGCGATGTGCACTGTGGAATGTGCACAATGACAGCGCACTCTGTTGCCAGCTCAGATCAGCAGCAAGAGAAGAGCGCACTTTCAGTCAGATTATCCGCAGCTCTCCCATGAGAGCGGAAGAGCGTCATATTTTTCTATGAGGCTGTCACACTCGGCATAGGAGGTCCATGGTCAGTCCATGCACAGATCGCCATGCAATAGTCTGGCCGGGGGTCTTCTGACCCGAGCATGACAGCCCCTCATAGCAATATATGAAGCTGTTCCACTCTGGTCAGAAGATCCACAGCCAGTCTGTGCATTCTGGTCTGTGCACGGACCATATTGCATGGAAATCCAGTATGTGTTCTAAAACTACCCGGCTTGCAGAGACCAGTGCCGTCCCCGCAAGTGATGTAACCAAAAGAGGAAGTGGTAAAAAAATAGAAAACTAGTTAAATAGCATGGTTAGGGAAGGAGAGGGAATCTTTAATTAAAGTATATTATAAATTAATTCAGGTTATTGCATTAAATAAATAGGGATTTAAGATGAAAATGACTCTGTATGTTAGACTACACTTTTAAGGCTGTGCCCACGATGAGTTATGGTAAGGTTGTGACTCTCCATATTTTTCCCACTTCAAAAAAATCAGCGCCTTACAGTTCCAGCAAAGTGGATGGTATTAATAGACATCGTCCCACTCTGCTTTTTTTATTAGCGTTCACTGACCTATGGTGCGTGTTTCAAATCCGCAACATGTCAATCTCTTTAACGAATACGCTGAGTTTTATGAGCAGAATTTTCCCATACACTTGCATTTAGATGCTGAAAATCCACAGCCAAAAACACTTATGTAATTTTAGTGCGCTTCCGCTGCGGGAACGCATGAAAACTCATGTAATCCACACATAACTAGATCAATGAAATTGGTGAAAGCCAAATACCAGGAAGTTTAAAAAAACAAAGCAGCTATATTTAAAACGTGGCATATCAACAAGAGACAAAAAACGCAACGTCAAAAATGCAATAAAATCGAATGTTAACATTTTTTAAGTAACCTAATTTATGTAATAGGTGCAAAAATTGGTTCAATACTTGAGTAATTATTACACAAATTATTAGGAAGCTCTATCTCCCCTGAACTAAGCATAACCAATAGATGACAACAAAAAGCATATAAATCCAGGATTTATTCTATGAAAATCTAAGGCAAAAGATGTCCCTTATTTTCGTAAATTCATAGTATGCTCTAGGTATAGCTTTTTTTTCAGACAATCTGTTTTTTCCTGTTAGATTTCAATAGTTTATTTTTGCCTCTATTATAAAACACGTTAAGTTGTATTTTAATTTATGAAACATTTTGAAAAATGCAACCAACAAAGGTTCTAAAACACATATGTGCAGATTTACTAAATCAGCCTAATATATGGACACATACACGTACAAGTGCATTTCAATAAATTAGAATATCAGCAAAAAGTTAATTTATTTCAGTAATTCAATACAAAAAGGTGCCACCAGCCTACCCTAGCACTGGAGGCGCATGTAGAGGTGGACATTGGCGCTGGAGTACGCTGGTGGCGGCTCACAGGGTTCCTGTGGCTGGGGTTCTCGGTAGCCCACTTTGTGCAGTCTTATGGTAATGGCGGGTGTCGGCCCCTGTTGCTGGTGCCTGGTGACTTGGGAAACCAGCTAGAAGCCAAACTGAATAAACCATTGGTTGTACATTGTATGTGTAGCAAGAAGACTGATTATTACTTCACTCTCTGGCTGAATCTGGAGCTTTTACTGTCGCTCATAATTGACTGCTGGATAGACAACATAAGGTTAGTCTATAACACAACCACCAAGTCTACTGCTACTGACCCGCCCGCGCCGGGGCCTGGGGGTTATTCGTTAATGGGCCGGCTCTGTTCTGCTTGGCAGATGTCACGGCAACAGGGCCCGGTTCCATGACCCCGGTGGTGTTGTTTTAATAAATGACGGTGGGGGTACAGTCATATGAAAAAGTTTGGGCACCCCTATTAATGTTAACCTTTTTTCTTTATAACAGTTTGGGTTTTTGCAACAGCTATTTCAGTTTCATATATCTAATAACTGATGGACTGAAATGAGGTTTATTGTACTAACAGAAAATGTGCAATCCGCATTTAAACAAAATTTGACCGGTGCAAAAGTATGGGCACCCTTATCAATTTCTTGATTTGAACACTCCTAACTACTTTTTACTGACTTACTAAAGCACTAAATTAGTTTTGTAACCTCAATGAGCTTTGAACTTCATAGGCAGGTGTATAAAATCATGAGAAAAGGTTTTTAAGGTGGCCACTTGCAAGTTGCTCTCCTATTTGAATCTCCTATGAAGAGTGGCATCATGGGCTCCTCAAAACAACTCTCAAATGATCTGAAAACAAAGATTATTCAACATAGTTGTTCAGGGGAAGGATACAAAAAGTTGTCTCAGAGATTTAAACTGTCAGTTTCCACTGTGAGGAACATAGTAAGGAAATGGAAGAACACAGGTACAGTTCTTGTTAAGCCCAGACGTGGCAGGCCGAGAAAAATATCAGAAAGGAAGAGAAGAAGAATGGTGAGAACAGTCAAGGACAATCCACAGACCACCTCCAAAGACCTGCAGCTTCATCTTGCTGCAGATGGTGTCAATGTGCATCGGTCAACAATACAGCGCACGTTGCACAAGGAGAAGCTGTATGGGAGAGTGATGCGAAAGAAGCCGTTTCTGCAAGCACGCCACAAACAGAGTCGCCTGAGGTATTCAAAAGCACATTTGGACAAGCCAGTTACATTTTGGAAGAAGGTCCTGTGGACCGATGAAACAAAGATTGAGTTGTTTGGCCATACAAAAAGGCGTTATGCATGGAGGCAAAAAAACATGGCATTCCAAGAAAAGCACTTGCTACCCACAGTAAAATTTGGTGGAGGTTCCATCATGCTTTGGGGCTGTGTGGCCAATGTGGGCACCGGGAATCTTTTTAAAGTTGAGGGTTGCATGGATTCAACTCAATATCAGCAGATTCTTAACAATAATGTGCAAGAATCAGTGACGAAGTTGAAGTTACGCAGGGGATGGATATTTCAGCAAGACAATGATCCAAAACACCGCTCCAAATCTACTCAGGCATTCATGCAGAGGAACAATTACAATGTTCTGGAATGGCCATCCCAGTCCCCAGACCTGAATATCATTGAAAATCTGTGGAATGATTTGAAGCGTGCTGTCCATGCTCGGCAACCATCAAACTTAACTGAACTGGAATTGTTTTGTAAACAGGAATGGTCAAATATACCTTCATCCAGGATCCAGGAACTCATTAAAAGCTACAGGAAGCGACTAGAGGCTGTTATTTTTGCAAAAGGAGGATCTACAAAATATTAATGTCACTTTTATGTTGAGGTGCCCATACTTTTGCACCGTTCAAATTTTGTTTAAATGCGGATTTCACATTTTCTGTTAGTACAATAAACCTCATTTCAATCCAGAAATATTACTGAATCTATCAGTTGTTAGATATATGAAACTGAAATAGCTGTTGCAAAAACCCAAATTGTTATAAAGAAAAAAGGTTAACATTAATAGGGGTGCCCAAACTTTTTCATATGACTGTATATTTACAGGGGAGATGTCGTGATGCCACATGTGGTGTGCGGCAACATAAGTCCCGCTGTTGCTGTTCAGTTTTTCCTGGGGTCGTTGGTGCTACAGCAGAGATACAATAGCTCTCCACAGGGAGAGCTGGGCCCCAGGGCTGTTGGGAGTAGTAGTCCTTAATGGCGGGGAGCAGGGCCGGAGATGCAGGGAATGATCAGACGATACAGGGATGTAGTCACAAGGTCTTTACTCACAGTTAAGAGTTCCAGGTTAGCATGTCCAGACAAATGCTGCCCTCGGGGTGCTGAGTCCCGCTGTGATGGGACTATCCAGACGATCATGGATAGTTCGGAGGCACAACCCTATACACCCCTCTGTGTTCCTTTCCTGGTCTTCCTGCGCTGACCTCTCCTGCCTGTCCTGCACCTGCACACACAGAGCCCCGAGCCGGTGTCCGCGGACCCTATAGGGTGGCTTGAAGCTCTATCCCTTTCGCCCTATATGGTCACCTTTTTACTGGATGTGTGTGGATTTGTCTTCGGCACTTGAAGTAACCTCAGCCTCCGGTTAGCTAGCTGAGTCTTGAAGTTCTCCACTAGGTGAGGGGCCGGTCCCCTACTGCGGCCAAGTCCCTCCACTCCATATGTCGTATGTGGAATGAAGCCATGGGCGTATGGTCACTTACTGTGAGCTCTAGGACCCTTTCAGTTTTGTGCCTGGGCCAAGCTCCTGCAGCTCCAGACCACAGGTCTTGACTCCTTCACTGCTTGTACTCTACTGGCCAACTTTCTACAGTGTGCTCCCACTAACTAGTCTCCACCCCCCAGCCTGGCCTCAGACTGTCACTAGGCCCTTACCCTGGTCTGATGGGATGTTGCTGAGTGAGAGTGTCTGTGTTTTGTTTATACCGGCTTGTGACTCCCTCCTTACCTGGGAATGGGATACTACACCTCTGACTGAGATGCAGTCCCTCTGTGGCAACTGAAGCCTCAGGGGCACCACACTACTCCTGAGGGGGTTGATGTCCAATTCCCAGGCTTTGGCCAGACATACCCATTGGAGTTTCTGGATCCTAGCAAAAGAAGTGTTGGCACGTATTTCTACACTCTTGTCCAAAGTATGGCTGATTGGGGGTACATACTTGATGTAAATGTAAGAGGAGACCCTTATGATTGGTGGAAAGCTCCTAATGAAAATACGGAATATTTTGAAGCTTTGCAGAAGCTCAAATAAACTATGTATGAGGACTTCAAGAGCCCAGTGGTGCTACTGGCTCACAAAATGGACAATTTGTTGTTAAAAAGCATTAAAATTAATACATCTAGTTATCAAATATTTTATAGTAGGACATATAAGTTCACAGTTCTGTTTATGTTGGAGGGCATAGGTTATTAATAAAGTTTATAAGGAATAAATATTAAGATGCCCATATTGAATATACTTGAGTACTGCCATGGAAGGATATATATAAATCCTCTGGTAGCTTCTAGAAGATTATGTCACATGAACTATGTTCAACTAGAACACCCTATATGGACTGAGCAGTTGGTATATAACACACGATGGAGGGGGCCACTCGGGGGCTCCTCCACATTGCCTGCTGTCAGACGACTCCAGTGCTGCAAGATGAACATACGCTGTCCGGCCTAAGAGATGACACCCCCTGCTTTGCCATTCAGGACCCAGAGAGAGATGGGTAAAGATTTCTCATTGATCAGTATGGACTAAATGAACTCTTTTTTTTCCATAAGCTAACAAAGTATGTTGTTTTTCCTTTCTGTAACTGAACCCTGACAACCATTTTTAATTAGATAAAATACATTGATTTTTTACATTTTTGAAGTCCTTTCTTTCATGCGCCTTTACGTATTTGAAGAAAAATATATTTAAGAGTATATTTTTTAACATTTGTACACCCTGTTTTTTCTAAATCATCATAAACAGAGCTGGAAGGACAAGTATATCCAATCTTTTGTGGCTCTTGTTGCTCCTTAGGGAGGAGTGGCACAACGTTGGGAATTCTTTCATCAGGAGACAATATTAGAATTCCAGTCATCAGCTCCTTGTGAACCCGTGACCAGCAGCGCTTGGCAGTCTCCACCAGTTGGCTACTACCCTCCAATAACACATGGCCAGCTAGTAAAGTATTTGTAACTACACCAAGTGCAAACTACACATTGAAGGACTACAAGAATTTTTACAATGACATTGGCTTTAAGGAGGGTTGGTTCATGAAAAAAGAAATGGAAAACTTATATATTCTCTTGCTCCTCCAAGGATAATAGTGTATTGCCTTTATGGAACTGAGTTTGACACTCCTGATTCATTTCAATACGATTCTTTTCCAGACAAGGACCCAAACATCATTTATGTGCCCGGAGATAAAACAGCGAACATAGAACGTACACTACAGTGTCGTAGGTGGATAGGCATTAAAAAACTAGCCGTATATTTGGAAGAGCTACCAGGAAATTAACATATTGCCATGTTGTCAAATGTTACCACTATATCCTACATCAAGAAGGTCCCTTTGGGGGTCTAGCTTGCATCTCTGAGGTGTGGTGTTGTCTTCTGTGCACTGTGGTTTTTGTGGCATTCTGCTGATCAGAAATAAAGACAATTAATATACAATAGGGCATTATTGCTGACATACATCTGTTATTTATCGAGAGCATGCATTGCTGGAAGATAGTTTCTTTGATATCTACAATTTCACACATGTTTCTCAGGCTTCATTTGTACTCGGTTACTTGGTTCAACAACTCACAATCCCCAAATGCATTTTTTTTAATAATTGAAGAAATGTCATGTTCATACACATATGGAATGATATGTAGGCTGGCATATAGGTGAGGTGGAATGTTGGGTAAGCTGGCACATAGGTGGAATGATGGGTAAACTGGACAGAGGGGGGATGATGGGTAAGCTGGCATTTAGGTGGATTGATGGGTAAACTGGTACAGAGGGGGGATGATGGGTGAGCTGGCACTTAGGTGGAATGATGGGTAAGTTGGTACAGAGGGAGAATGACTGGTAAACTGGCACATGAGAAATAATGGGTAAACTGGCACATAGGTGGAATCATTGGTAGCTGGTACAGAGGGGGAATGATTGGTAAGCTGGTACATGTGAAATAATGGGTAAACTGGCACATAGGTGGAATCATTGGTAAGCTGGCACATACAGTCATATGAAAAAGTTTGGACACCCCTATTAATGTTAACCTTTTTTCTTTTATAACAGTTTGGGTTTTTGCAACAGCTATTTCAGTTTCATATATCTAATAACTGATGGACTCAGTAATATTTCTGGATTGAAATGAGGTTTATTGTACTAACAGAAAATGTGCAATCCGCATTTAAACAAAATTTGACCGGTGCAAAAGTATGGGCACCCTTATCAATTTCTTGATTTGAACACTCCTAACTACTTTTTACTGACTTCCTAAAGCACTAAATTGGTTTTGTAACCTCATTGAGCTTTGAACTTCATAGGCAGGTGTATCCAATCATGAGAAAAGGTTTTTAAGGTGGCCACTTGCAAGTTGTTCTCCTATTTGAATCTCCTATGAAGAGTGGCATCATGGGCTCCTCAAAACAATTCTCAAATGATCTGAAAACAAAGATTATTCAACATAGTTGTTCAGGGAAGGATACAAAAAGTTGTCTCAGAGATTTAAACTGTCAGTTTCCACTGTGAGGAACATAGTAAGGAAATGGAATAACACGGGTGCAGTTCTTGTTAAGCCCAGAAGTGGCAGGCCAAGAAAAATATCAGAAAGGCAGAGAAGAAGAATGGTGAGAACAGTCAAGGACAATCCACAGACCACCTCCAAATACCTGCAGCATCATCTGGCTGCAGATGGTGTCAATGTGCATCGGTCAACAATACAGCGCACGTTGCACAAGGAGAAGCTGTATGGGAGAGTGATGCGAAAGAAGTCGTTTCTGCAAGCACGCCACAAACAGAGTCGCCTGAGGTATGCAAAAGCACATTTGGACAAGCCAGTTACATTTTGGAAGAAGGTCCTGTGGACTGATGAAACAACGATTGAGTTGTTTGGTCATACAAAAAGGCGTTATGCATGGAGGCAAAAAAACATGGCATTCCAAGAAAAGCACTTGCTACCCACAGTAAAATTTGGTGGAGGTTCCATCATGCTTTGGGGCTGTGTGGCCAATGCGGGCACCGGGAATCTGTTTAAAGTTGAGGGTCGCATGGATTCAACTCAGTATCAGCAGATTCTTAACAATAATGTGCAAGAATCAGTGACGAAGCTGAAGTTACGCAGGGGATGGATATTTCAGCAAGACAATGATCCAAAACACCGCTCCAAATCTACTCAGGCATTCATGCAGAGGAACAATTACAATGTTCTGGAATTGCCATCCCAGTCCCCAGACCTGAATATCATTGAACATCTGTGGGATGATTTGAAGCGTGCTGTCCATGCTCGGCGACCATCAAACTTAACTGAACTGGAATTGTTTTGTAAACAGGAATGGTCAAATCTACCTTCATCCAGGATCCAGGAACTCATTAAAAGCTACAGGAAGCGACTAGAGGCTGTTATTTTTGCAAAAGGAGGATCTACAAAATATTAATGTCACTTTTATGTTGAGGTGCCCATACTTTTGCACCGTTCAAATTTTGTTTAAATACGGATTTCACATTTTCTGTTAGTATAATAAACCTCATTTCAATCCAGAAATATTACTGAGTCTATCAGTTATTAGATATATGAAACTGAAATAGCTGTTGCAAAAACCCAAATTGTTATATGTTAGGGCCAGATGGACGGGCAGACCCAGGAGGTGGATTCACTGGGCCGAACTCCTTGATGAAGGTAAGGGGTCCGGTAGCCGGAGCACTACGGGTAGCAGGACAGTCCGTGCACAAGAGTAGAATGGAGAAGTCCCTGGGGCCACGGAGTCACTGATGGTAGTCCAGGTGACGGAGCTCAGGTTCGGAAGCCGAGATGTTGTCAGGCGGAGTCCGGAACCGATGGAGCGAAAGGACGGGTCACCACAGGGATCGGAGATGGAACGGACTGTCAGGATGGCAGATGGTCAGCGTTCGGGGTTCGGGATTCGGCAGGACCGGATGGCGAGGCAGGATCGGCTCTAGAAGAGAGAGAGGTGAGTATCTCACAGGAACACAAGGAGACCTGACTCCTAGCTTGGGAAACACGAAGAACAGGCCCCGCCCACTTGGACACTAACCCCCTTTATACCCTGTACCTGTGTGCTCAATTTCCTGTCAGTGGACGCTGGCCCTTTAAGAAAAGGTCAATGACCGCGCGCGCGCCCTAATGCGCATGCGCGAGGCCCGGGTGCCAGAAGCCAGGGCAGGGAGCGGTGAGGAGAAAGCAGGAGAGCCGGGCTGGGGCTGAGTAGCCGACGGGTGCCGGGAGCAGGGACCTGGACGCCTGGGAACCGCACGCAATGGAGGCTGGAGACCGGGGAGCGGCGGACGCTGGACAGAGGGACCGGGGAGCGACGCAGGGAAGCCGGGGAGCGTGGCAGGTGAGCCGGGGAGCAGAGCAGGGGACCCGGGGAGCGTGACAGTACCCCCCCCTCCCCCCTCCCCGCAACCGGGACAGGAAGGCACGGATCAGAGGAGTACCCACATTCTCCCGGGGTTCCCAGGACCTATCCTCAGGACCATACCCAGCCCAGTCCACCAAGAAGAACTGCCGGCCCCGTACGGTTTTCATGGCCACGATATCCCTTACCGCATAGATGTCGTCATCGGCAATAGGAGGAGGAGCCGAACTGGCAGCAGCGGAGAAGGGACCAAGGACAACCGGTTTGAGCAGGGAGACATGGAAGGAGTTGGGTATCCTCATCGTGGCCGGGAGCTGCAGCTTGTAGGAGACCTCATTGATCTTGCTGAGGATTTTAAACGGCCCGATGTAGCGAGGTCCCAGCTTGTAGGATGGTAGCTTCAATCGGACGTACTTGGAGGCAAGCCAGACGAGATCTCCTGGAGACGCCTCTTGTCTGCGTGTCTCTTCATCCGCAGGGAAGCACGTCCAAGGGACGCCTTGACAGAGTCCCAAATCGTTGCAAAGTCGCGGGCTACAGCATCAGCAGCAGGGACATCCGAGGAAGAGGATACAGGCAATGGGACGGAAGGCTGAAGTCCGTAAACGACATGGAAGGGAGAGCTGGAGGAGGACTCACTGACGTGGTCGTTATGGGAGAATTCAGCCCAAGGAAGAAGCGTGGACCAGTCGTCATGATGGGCGTTGACGTAGTGACGTAAGAAGGAGGTCAAGATCTGATTGACCCGTTCCACTTGGCCGTTTGACTGAGGATGGTAGGCTGAAAAAAAGTCCAGAGTCACTCCCAGATGTTTGCAGAGAGCCCTCCAAAAGCGGGAGGTGAACTGAGTTCCTCTGTCGGACACAATGTGTGATGGAAAGCCATGCAAGTGGAAGATGTGTTGTATATAGGCGTCAGCGAGTTCCTGGGCAGAGGGCAGTCCAGCCATAGGGACGAAATGAGCCATTTTAGAGAACCGATCCACCACGACCCATATTACTGTGTGTTCGGAGGACAGTGGCAAGTCCGTAATAAAGTCCATCGCAATGTGTTGCCACGGAACTGAGGGTATAGGCAGAGGCAGGAGACGGCCATATGGCAGGTGTTTGGGCGTCTTGTTCCTGGCACAGGAGGGGCAGGCTGAGACAAAAGAAGCGACATCCGTCCGAAGGGATGGCCACCAGTAATGACGTACAATCGTACTCCATGTTCTCTTCTGACCAGCATGACTGGCTATTTTCGAGGCATGGCCCCAGTGTAACACTTTTTGCCTGTCAGTCTCAGAGACATAGGTCTTCCCGGGCGGTATCTGGGCCAGGGTGACAGGGGCCACCGGAATGATTTTACTAGGGCAGATGATGGGCTGAGATGTCTCCTCCTCCTGCTCCATGGGCATGAATGACCTGGACAAGGCATCTGCGCGTACATTCTTGTCCGCGGGTCGGAAATGGAGCTGGAAATCGAATCTGGCAAAGAACAAGGACCACCTGGCTTGCCGTGGGTTCAGTCGCTGAGCAGACCGCAGGTATTCCAGGTTCTTGTGGTCCGTGTAAATAATAACGGGGTACACTGCTCCTTCCAGAAGGTAGCGCCATTCCTCCAGAGCCAGTTTGACTGCCAATAGCTCTCGGTCACCGATGGTGTAGTTGCGTTCAGGCGCTGAGAAGCTCTTGGAGAAGAAACCGCAAGTCACCATCTTCCCGGAGGAGGACTTCTGCATGAGCACTGCTCCGGCTCCCGAAGAGGAGGCATCCACCTCCAAGGTGAACTGTCGGTTTAACTCCGGTCGGTGGAGCACAGGAGAGGAGGCAAATGCCCGCTTCAGAGAGCCAAACGCGGCGTCGGCCGCAGGTGACCAGTCCTTTGGATTAGCCCCCTTCTTGGTCAAGGCGGAGAGAGGAGCAGTCAGAGCCGAGAAGTGAGGGATGAACTGGCGGTAATAGTTGGCGAATCCCAGAAAGCGTTGGATTGCCTTTAGTCCAGAAGGAGGAGGCCAGTTGAGAATGGAAGAGACCTTCTTCGGATCCATCTGCAGTCCGGTATCGGAGATGACGTAACCCAGGAAGGGAAGAGAAGACTGCTCGAAGACGCACTTCTCGTACTTGGCATACAGACGATTCTCCCTCAGTCGTCGTAGTACCAGCTGCACGTTCTCTCTGTGGGTCTGGAGGTCCGGAGAAAAGACCAGGATGTCATCAAGATACACCACCACACAGACGTAGAGAAGGTCCCGGAACACGTCGTTCACCAATTCCTGGAAGACTGCTGGTGCGTTACACAGGCCAAAGGGCATCACACAGTATTCATAGTGCCCATTGCGAGTATTGAACGCGGTCTTCCATTCGTCCCCAGAGCGGATGCGGACCAGGTTGTAGGCACCCAGAAGATCCAACTTGGTAAACACACGAGCTCCTCTAAGCCGATCAAACAATTCGGGGATGAGCGGCAGGGGGTACTTGTTTTTCACGGTGATTTGGTTCAATCCCCGGTAGTCTATGCAAGGACGTAGATCACCTTCTTTCTTCTTAACGAAGAAGAAGCCTGCTCCAGCAGGAGAGGAGGATCTCCGAATGAATCCCCTTGCCAGGTTCTCTGTGATGTAGGTAGACATGGCCCTTGTTTCGGCAGGAGACAGCTTATATATCCGTCCTCGAGGTGGTGTAGTTCCCGGGAGCAGGTCGATGGCACAATCGTAAGGACGATGTGGCGGAAGTACCTCTAATTCCTTTTTGTCAAAGACGTCCGCGAAGGACCAATAGGCCGAGGGCAGTCCCGGTAGGGACTCTGGAACCGGAGGTCGTCGGATGGGTTGTATGGTCTTCAGACAGTTCTCATGGCAAGAAGAGCCCCATCGGGTGATTTCACCAGTGCTCCAGCTGACTGACGGTTCGTGTGTCCGTAACCAGGGGAGTCCCAGCAGGATTTGATGGGACATGTGTGGGAGGACGTAGAGAGCGATGTTCTCGGTGTGCAGGGCACCGATACGCAGTTCCACCGGCCTGGTGATCCACGAGATGGTGTCAGAGAGGGGTCTCCCATCCACAGAGGCAATCACGAGGGGTTTGTCGAGTGGAGTAACAGGCACCTGGTACTTGTCCACCGTGGCCTGCTGGATGAAATTGCCTGCTGCCCCAGAATCGAGGTACGCCTCGGCTGTGAACCGCATCTCTCCCGTTGTCACTTGAACAGTCCACGTAACCGGGTCTGAGAGAGTCCCAGCACCTAGGGTGGCCTCTCCTACCAACCCTAGGCTTTGGAGTTTCCCGGCCTCTCTGGACAGGAGCGTAGAAGGTGTGTGCCCTCTCCGCAGTAGAAGCAGAGGCCCTTGGCGAGCCGCTCTGCTCGGCGTTGTTCAGACTGCCGCACACGGTCGATTTGCATGGGCTCGTGGACGGAGACACCAGATGCCGTTGACTGAAGTACGGCGGGCTTCTGCGGAGGAGAGGAATGCCGTACCGGACGTCTCTCACGGGACACCTCTTTGGATCGCTCCTGAAAGCGAATGTCCACTCGAGTCGCTAGGGTAATCAGGGCATCCAGGGTGGACGGTACGTCACGACCCGCCAGCTCATCTTTAATTCGACCCGAGAGTCCTTCCCAGAAGGCGGCGGTTAGAGCCTCGTTGTTCCACCCGAGTTCCGAAGCCAAGGTGCGAAAACGGATGGCATATTGACCCACCGTCAGAGTCCCCTGACGTAACCGGAGAAGAGATGAGGCAGACGCGGAGGCGCGTCCGGGCTCGTCAAAGGTGCCACGAAATGCCTGCAGGAACTCCTGGATGTTCTTGGTCATAGGGTCCTCCTTCTCCCACAAGGGGTTCATCCACGCCAGTGCCTCACCCTCTAGATGGGACATCATGAAGGCGACCTTGGCTTGGTCGGAGGCAAACAAATGCGGCAGCTGCGTGAAATGGAGGGAGCATTGGTTTATGAATCCCCTGCAGGTCTTGGGATCTCCGGCGTACCGGGGTGGTGAGGCCAAACGAAGCCTGGAAGCATCTGAGGAGGCTGCCACGGGAGCTGGAGCCGTGGATTGTCTAGTGGAAGCCCGAGATGCTGAAGATGTAACCGACGCTTGTAGCGTGTTCAAGCGGGCATCCACAGAAGTCATAAAGTTCAGCATGCGGGTCTGGGTCTCACGCTGGCGTTGGAGTTCCTCATGCAAGGCCGCTAGTGCTTCGGCGGGATCCATGGCCTGTTCTTACTGTTAGGGCCAGATGGACGGGCAGACCCAGGAGGTGGATCCACTGGGCCGAACTCCTTGATGAAGGTAAGGGGTCCGGTAGCCGGAGCACTACGGGTAGCAGGACAGTCCGTGCACAAGAGTAGAATGGAGAAGTCCCTGGGGCCACGGAGTCACTGATGGTAGTCCAGGTGACGGAGCTCAGGTTCGGAAGCCGAGATGTTGTCAGGCGGAGTCCGGAACCGATGGAGCGAAAGGACGGGTCACCACAGGGATCGGAGATGGAACGGACTGTCAGGATGGCAGATGGTCAGCGTTCGGGGTTCGGGATTCGGCAGGACCGGATGGCGAGTCAGGATCGGCTCTAGAAGAGAGAGAGGTGAGTATCTCACAGGAACACAAGGAGACCTGACTCCTAGCTTGGGAAACACAAAGAACAGGCCCCGCCCACTTGGACACTAACCCCCTTTATACCGTGTACCTGTGTGCTCAATTTCCTGTCAGTGGACGCTGGCCCTTTAAGAAAGGGTCAATGACCGCGCACGCGCCCTAATGCGCATGCGCGAGGCCCGGGTGCCAGAAGCCAGGGCAGGGAGCGGTGAGGAGGAAGCAGGAGAGGCGGGCTGGGGCTGAGTAGCCGACGGGCGCCGGGAGTGGGGACCTGGACGCCTGGGAACCGCAGGCAATGGAGGCTGGAGACCGGGGAGCGGCGGACGCTGGACAGAGGGACCGGGGAGCGACGCAGGGAAGCCGGGGAGCGTGGCAGGTGAGTCGGGGAGCAGAGCAGGGGACCCGGGGAGCGTGACATTATAAAGAAAAAAGGTTAACATTAATAGGGGTGCCCAAACTTTTTCATATGACTGTAGGTGGAATAATAAGTAAACTTTTACAGAGAGGGAATTATTGGTTAGTGTGTACACTAAATCCATGATAAGATAGAGACATTGATACAATGATGAGCAATAACGGCTGGTACTGGATACCAGGACTATACTGCTGCCTGCCCCCTACCGATCTGCAGAATCTATACTTGATGGAGCTGGGTACTGTTCGTACTAGTCCTCGAGTGCTCAGTAGATGCTTAAGTATGTGCACAGCAGTATACAGGTCAGTACAGATCAGTACATAGTTTATAGGTTGATACACCACAGTTTCAGGGTACATCACAAATGATAGAATGGATCTGTCATTGTGTTTCTAGTCTGTAACCTAAATATAGACCCCAGGGAAGCTGTATGGAGCTTCCCTGTCGTTTTCTGCTTTACATATCTATATCTCTCATCAGTAAAATTTTATTAGGTTAATATAAATGATCCAGTTCACTAAGGGCGGCTTTGCACGTTGCGACATTGCACGTGCGATGTCGATGGGGTCAAATCGAAAGTGACGCACATCCGGCGTCGCAGTCGATATCGCAACGTGCAAATCCTTTTTGATACGATGAACGAGCGCAAAAGCGTCGTTATCGTATCATCGCTGCAGCCTCCGACATTTCCATAATGCCGGTGCAGCGACAGGTACGATGTTGTTCCTCGCTCCTGCGGCAGCATACATCGCTGTGTGTGAAGCCGCAGGAGCGAGGAATATCACCTTACCTGCCGCCGGCTGCAATGAGGACGGAGGTGGGCGGGATGTTTACATCCTGCTCATCTCCGCCCCTCCACTTCAATTGGCCGCCTGCCGTGTGACGTCGCTGTGACGCCGCACGACCCGCCCCCTTAGGAAGGAGGCGGGTCGCCGGCCAGAGGGACGTCGTACGGCAGGTATGTGCGTGTGAAACTGCCGTAGCGATAATAATCACTACGGCAGCTTTCACTAGATATTGCACGTGCGACGGGGGCGGGACTATCGCTGCAGCATCGGTAACACATTGTTACCGATGTCGCAGCGTGCAAAGCCCGCCTAACATAGTAACAAGGGGAACCTTTCACCTCTGTATACAGTATGGGGATCACAGTTATCTCTTCCATGGAGGTTACTTGCTTTTACCTAGTACAATCAGCATTCCTTTCTATTCAGTAAAGGTTTGCTTTCTTCTTTGGCTTTTAAGTGGTGAACAATGGAGCATGTTGTACTTTCCTGAAGCCATCATTTTGTTTTCTGTAGACTATTGTCATTAACGCTCTTTGACCATTGCTATATGAAAGTCACGGCACTCGATACGGTCGTTGTATGGCGGTACGTATGCCATAGATTGAATCTTTGATTGTGCACTTATAAAGCACTCCACTCCTCTTGTCCCCGGCATTTAGATAAGCCTTTATTGGACAGAGATGAGTATTTCTTGATATTTCTGAAGAACACAATGTACAGATCAGGTATTGATTCTCATTTATAAATGTTCAGAAACCTCTCTTATTCTTACAATGTGTCTGTCCTTTACAATGTAATTCCATTAAAGGGATATTCTGGTTTCTAGGAACAAGGCTTGGAGGAATTGAAACAGAATGTTCATTATTTGCTTCGAGTGATTAAAAAAAAAGTTTTTGCAATAAGTGACATATATACAGGTGCAGAAAAATCCGAATGTAACGCTGGCAGAACTAGCTGAAGATTTTCTGCAGCTGATCTTCTCTGCCATGTGTGAACTTGGCCAGCAATGAGGATCATTACACTGATGAATGGTGAACATGAGAGCTTTGTATGTAAAATAAATTATTTTGAAAGAAAGTAAATTGTTCTTTATATGTGAACTGCACAATCCCCAGAACATGTGATAGAAATATGTATTTGGATTTTTTATTATTAGAAGTATACTTTTGCATTCACATTAACTCCCTCCTCATATTATATAATTTTGCAATTTATAGTTCCCTAATATTTACTGATACAGAAAATAGTTTGTTAGGACTTAAAAGATATCGGTCAGCAGGTTTTTGCTACCTCAGAGAGCAGCATAATGTATGAAAAGAGACCCTGAATCCAACAATGTATCACTTAGATATTTGGTGCAGCCGTTCTGACACAGAGTTTGCAGATTTAGCAATGCAGCAGAGCTGAGAAAGCTGCCCCCCCCACACTAGGCTCTCTATGTACAAAGTCTATAGGTAGTGAGCTGATAGTCAGAGCAGGGGTCATACTGGACTAGCTGACCTCTAGATGACCTAGCAGGGCAATAATAATCTTCTGAAGCTAAAACAAACATTGTAGCTAAACAATTGCACACACTGTCAAAAGAGATTGCTAAAATCTGTGTTAATCCCTACAGCATGCTGTCTTCAGATTACAAGCAAAAAACTGCTGATAGATCATTTTAACCCTAGAATGCATACCTGGGGCCTCGCAGGCCTGCTAGGTCACTTGTTTTCTATGGTAGATTTCTATGGTTGTGCGTTCTAGGGTTAATAAACATATATTTATCATTTTAATATGTTAATAAATATTTAGCCACTATGACATCCAAGTAAAATGTATGCATGTGACAGAAAATAAATAGTACTGATGGGTTGCAGGAGTGATCCAATGCCTGTTGACCTGTCGATTACTATTAGCAGTGATCAGTATACAGTGTATGCTCCTTTCCCTTGCTTTGTCCATTTACAGATCATGAGTCTCCCTTTAAAGGGAACCTGTCACACTCTGTATACAGTCCAATCTGTGGAAAGCCGAGTATAAAGCAGGAGAAGTGAGCAGAATGATATATACATTTGATGGGAAAGTTTCAATAAAACTTTAATTTTATTTATTGAAATCCCTAATGTTTGTGTACAAATGAGTCCAGTGGGCAGTCCTACTAGCGATTACCAGTCATCTCTATATGCACAGTCATACAAGGAAGACTGTCAATCCCTCATAGGACCGCCCACTGGACTCATGCATAAAAACACCAGGGATTTCAATGAATACTGAAACCTTTCCAGCAAAAATGTACATCAATCTGTTCAGCTCCTTCTGCTCTATAACATGCTGCCAGCAGATCTGATGCCCATTTCAACATGACAGTTTCCCTTTAAGTACAATGTTAACCATATTTTCTGGAGAAATAGCATAACACATTGACAAAGAACTATACCAGGGTGTGGAAACAGGCAGAAGAGAACTCCTGTGCAAGAACAGTAAAAGTAAGAAATGGAATATTTAAAAAAATTAACAAAATCTAAATACTCTACTCATTGGTCACCTCTCCGGCCTCAATCCGTTACTCATACAGACCTTGCTGCATCTTCTGATTCCTGACACTCACGCTAAAATGTGAGGTTTCTGCATTTTGAAGGTTATGACGTGCCCCATCCCAGGCCCCATGAGAGCTGGACGTCTTGGCTCAGTGTGAGAGGCCTGGGGATTTCAGCCAAGCAGTATAGATTAGAAGATATGAGGACTAGACAAATGATAGTGAGCAGCGAAGGGGCGAGAATGGTGAGCAGTAAAATGAGTATAAAGATTTTTATTTTAGTCTTTGGATGGCATACAATCTTACAAATGCTGCACATTTATTATTTATTTTACTCGCTTATATAACACTATCATATTTTACACCACTTTACAGATATTACAGTGTAAAAGTTTGAATGAAAACTGTGGAAAAAGAAAGCGCAATAGGGTCTTACCCCAATACATATAGGGTGAAGCAAAGAATAATCCTACTCACCAATTCGGGTTGTGACAGTCACAACACCTATAGCAGCATGTAACACCAAGTCCCGGCAGCAGTCCCCATGAGGCAGATAACAGAGAGTAGTAGAGAATGGGTTTCACAGCCGCGCCAAAAGACTACTGGATTCTTCTCAGATTAATGTTTCTTTTATTTCATAACAGGTCAAGTCTACGTGTTTCAGGAGAACACAGCTCCCTTCTTCAGGAGGACAAACCAGCAAAGAATCATCAAATCTCTCTTTGATGATTCTTTGCTGGTTTGTCCTGAAGAAGGGAGCTGTGTTCTCCTGAAACACGTAGACTTGACCTGTTATGAAATAAAAGAAACATTAATCTGAGAAGAATCCAGTAGTCTTTTGGCGTGGCTGTGAAACCCATTCTCTACTACTCAGTGTAAAAGTTTGGGCACCCCTGGTCAAAATTACTGTTATTGTGAACAGTTAAGCAAGTTGAAGATGAAATTATCTCTACAAGGCATAAAGTTAAAAATGACACATTTCCTCTGTATTTTAGGCAGAAAATATAATACTTTCATCTTTTACATTTGAAAAATTACAAATGGAAAATGAGCAGATGGAGAAATTTGGGTACCCTTGGAGATTTGTGTGCTCAGATAACTTTATCCATGGTTTCAGACCTTAATTAGCCTGTTAGGGTTATGGCTTTTTTGCTATCATCATTAGGAAAGGCCAGATGATGCAAATTTCACAGCTTTATAAAACACCAGCCTCCTCTAACCTTGTGCTGAAAAACAGCAGCCATCGGAGTTCTTCCAATCAGCTGCCTAGCACTCTGAACATAAAAATGGTGGAGGCCCAAAAAGCAGGAGAAGCTATAAGAAAATAGCACAGTTCAAGTTGCCCTTTCCCCAGTTTGAAATGTAATTAAGAAATGGTAATTAATAGGAACACTGGAGGCCAAGATAAGGTGTGGAAGACCAATAAAATGTCTGTAACAGCTGCTCGTAGGATTTCTAAAGAGGCAAATCAGAACCCCCGCTTGACCTTCAGGAAAATATAGCAGAGTCTGGAGTTGAGTACATTGTTCTACTCTTCAGAGATACCTGCACAAATATGGCCTTCATGGAAGAATCATCACAAGGAAACCTCTCCTGCATCCTTACCATTAAATTCAGCATCAGAAGTGTGCAAAAGAACATCTAAACAAGCCTGATACATTTTGGAAAAAAGTACTGTGGATCAATGAGGTTAAAATAAAGCTCTTTGGACACAATTCTCAAAAGTATTTGTGGAGAAAAAAAGGTTTAAAATTTCAGGAAAAGAACATCTCGACAACCATTAAGCATGGGGGTGAATAGATCATGCTTTGGGGTTGTGTTGCAGCCAATGGAACAGGGAACATTTCAGAGCTAGAGGAAATAATGAATTCAATTATATTTCAACAATTTCTTGATGCAAACAAAACACCATCTGTAAAAAATCTGAAGTAGTAAAGAGGATGGCTTCTACAAATGGATAATGACACACGTCAAAATCCAAAATAGACTACCTCAAAAGGCACAAGCTGAAGGTTTTAAAATGGCCATCACAGTCCCCTGATCTGAACATCATTGAAAATCTGTGGCTAGACCTGAAAAGAGCAGTGCATGCAAGACGACCCAGGAATCTCACAGAACTGGAAGACTTTTCCAACAAAGAATGGAAGAAAATAACTCAAACAAGAATTTAAAGACTCTTGGCTGGCTACAAAGATTGTCTACAAACTGTGATACCTGTCAATGGAGAAGGCAAATAGGTACTAACCAGGCAGGGTGCTAAATCTTTTGCAAAGTAGCAGTGCTATTCACTTATGACCTATGGAAACCATCAATGGCTTCAAGATGAAGAGTCATAAAATATAAAGGAAAAGTAATGGATATGAATGGATATAACATAGATTTAAACAACTTGACTGACATGGTAGATGATACAGTTATATAAATGGGTTGCAGAATTTAGGGGGCAGTAACGAGGAACTGAATTATTAATATCAACAATATCCAGTTCCATCATTGACATTCGATGATGTTTATGTTCTAAAAAGTTCCATTATGTATTTATGTAATTTCTGGTTGCAGTGAACAGAATGTCTCATAGCAATGTCTATGACTTCACTTCCCAGTATTTCGCTCCATGGTTTGCTATATGCCGTGACATAATGGTTTAAATTAAGCACGTCTGTTAAGAGAAAGTAGGGCACTACAGAGGAATGTAAACTGGAGAGTAATGAGAACAATGTGTCTATACAAACATCAACGCATAAATAAACACAATTACTTTACAGAAAACCAATGCCAAGTCACCAATTAATCTGACAAGTTGTATACTAAGTCCTGTCCCTTTGGAACGCATAGACCAGTGTTCACGTCTTGCAACTGTCCAGATATTGTCAAAAAATAAGGGGAAAGAGTGATTATAGTTATGTGAATGTAAAATATAACTTTTATTTTCAGATTTAAATATTCTGTATATACAGTACTGTGCAATAGTTTTAGGTAGGGACTGCAAAGTTAGAAAGATTTTGAAAAATAGAAAAGTTATACTTTTATCAGTGAACAAAATGGAAACTGAATGATCAAAAGAGAAATCTATTAGAGCAAACCAAAAAAAGATATCGACACAGCTGATATAATTTGCCATAATGGAGGCAGTCAGGACCGAGATCAAATAATAAAGACTCACTGTTCATAGGTGTTGCTCATTACAGTTTAAGGCTATGTGCGCACACGCTGTGGATTTAGCGTGGATTTTACTACGGATTTGCAGCGGATTTGCTTCAGAAAATATTTCTAACATTTCTGCAGTCATTCCCCAGAAAAACCTATGGGTATAAAAAAAATGCTGTGCGCACACTGTGTTTTGGTTTTTTTTATCCCTGAGGATTTACCCGTGGAATTTCCGCTGCGGAATTAATGTGCATGTCACTTCTTTTCTGCAGGTACCTGCGGTTTTCGCCATAGATAAATGGTAAAAACCCGCAGGGACCAACCTGCGGAAAAACCGCGGCAAATCCGCTGCAAAACCGCACCAAACCGCAGATTTTTACCGCAGATGCAGGATTCTTTCAGAGGGTCCAGCTTTTCATTAAGAAAAAGTCAGTTTCTAGTGCGCACATGGCCTAAGACATCTCAAAGTAATCCAGCATTGAAGGAAAAAACAGATGGCACTCACCATTCATTGCAGTGTTTAATAATCTTCATAACATCGTACAAGCAGGGGGAGGGATGGGGCATGTATGGACTACGACAGGTTCGTGCTTGAATAGCACTCCAACGGGTCCTGTCGAGTGTGAAACAGCCATAGTCCATACGTGCCCCATCCCTCCCCCCTGCTTGTACGATTTATGACAATTATTAAACACTGCAATGAATGGTGAGTGCCATCTGTTCTTTCCTTCGATGCTAGATTAAAAAGATAAATCTATGGTTGAAATGACCACCTTTTCTCTCTTATGTTTGCGCTTTTTTTAAGTTCATCCCCTTCTTTCAAAGAGCCGTAACTTTTTTTTTTCTCGACATAGCTGCACGAACTGTAGTTTTGAATGCCACTATTTATATTGCCGTACAATGTATTGAAAAAAGAGAAAAAAATTCAAGTGGGATGAAATGATGGAGAAAAAAAATTAAATTCCATTATTGTTTTTTCATGTTTTGTTTCAACTATGTTCATTGAGTGATAAAAATTTGTCAATGGGATTTACCAAACTTACATTACTTTGTTGAATTATATTTAAGTAAAATAATTTCAGAATTTTGTAAAAATAAAATATTCTTTTCTTTGTGATGCCAATTTTGAAGACCTGTGACATTTATATTTTACCATGGATAGAGCTTACTGTGGGCTTGTTTAATATTTAATACCAATTTGGGGAGCATACAATGTTTTGAACACTTTTTATTCCAGTTTTTTTAGGGAAGCAGGTGACCAAAAGCTCAATTCATTGTTCTTGATACAGTGTTTAACATATCAGTTAATTCATTTTATATTTTAATAGATTGGACGTTTATGGACTCTGGGATATCAAATATGTTTTTTTCCTTTTTAAGGGCGGAAAAAGGGAATGCTTTGAATCTTTAGATATTTTTTTAGAGGGGTTTTATTTACTTTTTTAATACCCTCATGGATTAGACTTGAGCCTGCAATCATTTGATCGCTTGTACTATATACTCCAATACTATTGCAGCATATAGGAAAAATCATTTTCTCCATTGGAGCTCAGCATATGCTCAAGGGAGCCAGTGGGCACAAGCATCGGCAACCGCTCAATTTAAATGCCACTGTAAAGGGTGCTTTACACGCTGCGACATCGCTACCGATATATCGTCGGGGTCACGTCGTTAGTGACGTACATCCGGCGCCGGCAGCGCGTGACACCAAGGAGCAGCGATCAACAATCGATAAATCATTCAAAAACGGTGATTGTTGACACGTCGCTCCTTTTCTTAACCCCATACCGACGGCCTAACGTCTCAAGACGTCGGAAAAACAGGGTACTTATTCTGTTCCGACGTCTTGAGACGTCAGGCCGGAAAAAGCTTGTAGCGCCCCCCAGTGACGAAAAATCTCGGGGGTTTCAACTACTGGAGGTAGCTGAGACCCCCAAGATTATGAATCGGGGTGTTTTTTTTGGACCCCGTTAATGCGATTGCCGGTATACACCGTATACCGGCGACAACATTAAAAAAAAATAAATGGCCGGTAAAATTGATTTATTTCTCATCTGACGTGATCAAACATGTCAGATGAGAAATAAATATGAGCCCTTAGTGCCCCCAAAGCCCCCGGTACCGGAGAGTCCCCCCACCACCCCTACCCCCCCTCCGGAAAATCCAAGATGGCGCCGACGCGCGCTGAAAACTCCCGCCGCCGCCGGATCTGCATTCATTTCCCTCCGATCTGAAATGATCAAACATTTCAGATCGGAGGGAAATGTCCTCCCCCTGACCCCTCCTCCGGGCCACCGGAGATCTCTGGTCCCCGGAGCCCCCTCCGGTCTCCAGAGCCGCCTCCCCCCTCCCCCCTCCGGAGCGTGGAAGATGGCGGCCGCATTCATCCTGCTCTTAATGCCGCATGTGACACGTCACATGCGGCAGAAAGTTGTCCCGCCGTCACCCCCCGTCACCAGCCCAGCCCAGCCCAGCCCCCCCCCAGCCCCCGGTCTTACGTTACCTGTCTGCTGGTGCTCCGTCCCTGCGATCACGCCGCCTGCTTCTTGAAAGCTGGCGGCGCATGCGCAGACAGCGGCTGTCAGCTGGATCCCTGCAAGCAGGGACTCTGACGTCGCTGCTGCACAGGCTGCTGCACTGTGGATCGGGGGAGGGTGAGTATGGTAATCTGCAGCCACACTCCTCACATGGAGAGACTGCTGTTCTAGAAAATGGGGGGTACGTTCTGTGAGCGTGCCACTCATATTCTAGAATGAGGTTACTGCAGGTCACTCTGCCCTAGGTTGGACCGGGGCAGTGTGAGTGCAGTATTCTCAGATTACTGCACCCACACTGCTCATGGAGAGCTTGCTCTTCCAGAAAATGGGGGATACGTTCCCTGAACGTGCCCCCCATATTCAAGAAGATCCAGAGTCGGCGTGGGACCTCCAAAATGGATTACAGCGACCGAAATTTATTTAATTTCAATAAATTGGTAAAAGAGGAATGTTTCGGGGAGTTTTTTTTCAAATAAATTTTTTTTTTGTCTTTATTTTTTTCTATTACTTGACTGGGTTAGTAATGTTGGGTGTCTGTTCAGATGCCGTGACATCACTAACACCAGGGCTTGATGCCAGGTGACATTACAGCTGGTATCAACCCCATATATTACCCCGTCTGCCACCGCACCAGGGCGCGGGATGAGCTGGAGCGAAGCGCCAGGATTGGCGCATCTAATGGATGCGCCACTTCTGGGGCGGCTGCGGCCTGCTATTTTTAGGCTGGGAAGAGTCCAATAACCATGGCTCTTCCCACCCTGAGAATACCAGACCCCAGCTGTCCGCTTCACCTTGGCTGGTGATCTAATTTGGGGGGGACCCCACGTTTTGTTTTTTTTTAAAAAACGCCTGGGGAGCCCTCCAAATTGATCACCAGCCAAGGTGAAGCTGTCAGCTGTGGTTTGCAGGCTACAGCTGTCTGCTTTACCCTAGCTGGCTATCAAAAATAGGGGGGACCCCACGTCGTTTATTTTAATTATTAATTTTTTGGGGGGCTAAATACAAGGCTAGGCACCCTTTAGTGCCACATGAAAGGCACTAAAGGGCGCCAGCTTAGAATATGCAGGGGGTGGGACGTTATATTTGTTTGACATCTATCCATTCATCCATTGTAGCATTTTAGGCTGTGCGCCCACAATCGGGATTTGCAGCGTTTTGGGTGCAGAGTGTTTTCCCTGCGTCCATAGCGCTGCGTTGTGCAGTAGAAGCACAGTGGAAGGATTTTTAGAAATCCCATGCCCACTGTGCTTCTTTTCTCCGCAGTATACACTGACGTGTGGCGCAGCTTCCCGAGCCTCAGCATGTCAATTTATGCTGCGGAGATGAGTGTTCTCTGCAGGTAGCATAGAGCTCCACAGCCCAAATCGTGGGCATGGGCAGCTGCGTTCTCCCGTGGACAACACTCACATCTCTGCAGGAAGGCTGACACTGTATACTAGACGCCGTGTCGCTGGATCATGGCCACATAGCCTAAAAGTGAGACATTTGTTGCTACAGCAACATTTTTGTGAAGTACCTGTGGATTCAAAATGCTTACTATACTCCTGAATAAAATCCAGTTTCCAAAATGGGGTCACTTGTGGGGGGTTTCTGCTGTATAGGTACCCAAGGGGCCCTGCAAATGTGACATGGTGCCCGCAATTTATCTCAACTTTTCCAGAATTCAAATGGTACTCCTTCCATTCCAAGCCCTCCCATTTATCCAAACAGAGGTTTTTGGCCACATGTGGGGTATCCCTGTGCTCATAAGACATTGGATAACAACCTGTTGGGTCCACGGTTTGTTGTTGTCTCTTGAAAAAGTGAGAAATTTGATGCTGAAGCAACATTTTTGTGAAAAAAATGAAAATTTTCAATATGGCAACCTAAGCTTATCAAATTCTGTGAAGTATTCGTGGATTCAAACTGCTCACTATACACCTAGATAAAAGCCTTGAGGTGTCTTGTTTCCAGAATGGAGTCACTTGTGGGGGACAGCCACTGTTTAGGCACCTCAGGGGCTCTCCAAATGCAACCTGGCGTCCGCTATTGATTCCAGCCAATTTTGCAGTCAAATGGCACTCCTTCCCTTCCGAGCCCTGCCATGCGCCCAAACAGTTGATTTCCACCACATATAAGGTATCGCCAAACTCAGGAGAAATTGCACAATAAATGTTATGCTGAATTTTTTCCTTTTACTCTTGTAAAAAAAAAAAGCTACCTGGTTGAAATAACAATTTTGTGGTAAATTTTTTTTTTTTTTTTTCATGGCTCAACGTTATAAAATTCTGTGAAGCACCTGGGGGTTCAGGGTACTCACCAAACATCTAGATAAATTCCTTGAGGGGCCTAGTTTCCAAAATGGGGTCACTTGTGCAGGGTTTCTGCTGTTTAGGTACCTTAGGGGTCCTCCAAATGTGACATGGTGCCCGCAATCCGTTTCAGCCAAATTTCCTTTCCAAAATTCAAATATTGCTCCTTTCGTTCCAAACCCTCCCATTTCTCCAAACAAAGGTTTCAGACCACATGTGAGGTATCACCGCGCTCATAAAAAAGTGGTTAACAAACCTTGAGGTCAAATTTTTGGAATTACCTCTTGAAAAAGGGAGAAAATTGATGCTAAATCAACATTTTTGAGAAAATTATTAAAATTTTCAATATGACAACGTAACGTTAACAAAATCTGTGAAGTACCTGTGGATCTAAAATGCTCACTATACCCCTAGATAGAAGCCTTGAGGGGTCTAGTTTCCAAAATGGTGTCACTTGTGAGGGATTTCTTCTGTTTAGGTACCTTAGCAGACCTGTAAATGCAACATGGTGCCCGGAATCTATTTCAGCCAAATTTGCTTTCCAAAATTCAAATATTGCTCCTTCTGTTCCGAGCCCTCCCATTTGTCCAAACAGAGGTTTCTGACCACATGTGGGGTATCGGCGCGCTCATAAGAAAGTGGGGAACAAGTTTTGGGGTCCATTTTGTTGTGTTATTTCTTCTAAAAGTGAATAAATTTGGGTTAGAGCAACATTTTTAGGTAAAATTTAATTTTTGCTTTTTTTCATTCCACATTGCTTTTGTTCATGTGAAGCACCTGAAGGGTTAATAAACTTCTTGAATGTGGTTTTGAGTACTTTGGGGGGGTGCAGTTTTTATAATGGTGTCACTTTTGGGTATTTTCTGTCATCTAGGCCTCTCAAAGTCACTTCAAATGTGATGTGGTCCCTAAAAAAATGATTTTGTAAATTTTGATGTAAAAATGAGAAATCGCTGATAAACTTTGAACCCCTCTAACTTCCTAACGAAAAAAAATTTTGTTTCCAAAATTGTGCTGATGTAAAGTAGATAAGTGGGAAATGTTATTTATTAACTATTTTGTGTCACAGAAATCTCTGGTTTAATGGTATAAAAATTCAAAAGTTGAAAATTGCAAAATTTTCAACATTTTTGCCAATATTCAATTTTTTTCATAAATAAACGCAAAAAATATTGTCCTAAATTTGGTACTAACATGAAGTCCAATATGTGACGAAAAAACAATCTCAGAATCACCGGGATCCGTTGAAGCGTTCTAGAGTTATAACCTCATGAAGTGACACTGGTCAGAATTGCAAAATTTGGTCTGGTCATTAAGGTGAAAATTAGCTCCGTCACTAAAGGGTTAATATCGTTGCTGCTGCAGGTACGATATTGTTTGTCGCTCCTGTGCCACCACACATCGCTGTGTGTGACACCGCAGGAACGACTAACATCTCCTTACCTGCGTCCACCGGCAATGCGGATGGAAAGAGGTGGGCGGGATGTTACGTCCCGCTCATCTCCGCCCCACCGTTTCTATTGGGCGGCCGCTTAGTGACGCCGCAGTGACGTCGCTATGACGCCGAACGCACTTCCTGCTTGAGGAAGGGATTGTTCGGTGTCTCCAGCGACGTCGCTGACAAGGTATGTGACGCTGCCGTAGCGATAATGTTCACTACGGCAGCGAGAATCAAATGTCGCACGAACGACGGGGGTGGGTGCTATCGCACTCGACATCACTAGCAATCGCTAGCGATGTCGCAGCGTGTAAAGCACCCTTTAGATTGACAGAGATGGATAACAGATGGTTAATAGAGTTGGCAACTATTCATCTACTATAGTTTTAGGAATAGCAGCAGGTAAAACAAGCATTACATTAATAAACATTATATAAATATAATTAACCCTTTATCTACCACATTTCCCTGCAATACACGTGCCCAGGAGTGATATGGACACTGATTAGTCCATAAAATGACACCTATAGGAGATCATGTGACCGATGGATCATGAAAAGAAATGCGTTAACGAGTGGTCACACGATCTCCTAAATTGGGGCTTCCTCTATCTGTCCTGTGCATGTTCTTTTCTCACAGCACAGGCTTAGCTGGAAGTGAAAATTACAGAACCTCTAATGTAAAATACTGATAGGTCATGGATATGAAAAATGGAAGTTTCAATGAGACTTAAGTCTGTTTTTAATTAACGCAGTATTATATCAGCTCTTTAAATTTGAAGGCTTTTGGCTTGAGACAGGCCTAATTGAGAAAAATAAACTTAAGGTCCCAATAAAAAACTTATGCCTTGGGGTGGCTGGTGGGCACAACGAATTTGCCAAATTGTGTGCTAGGTGCCTTATTTTCAAAGTATAGTCTAGATGGCATTGTTGGCATATAAAAAAATTAATATGTTCAATGCTTAACATTAGTCTTAACGCACACAGAGAGCTGGATAGATAGTGAGAATAACAGATAGATAGATAGATGGATAGATAGATGGATAGATGGCTAGATGGATAGATAGATAGATAATGGATAGATAGATGGATGGATAGATAGATAGATGGATAGATAGATAGTGGATCTTTACATGTGAATAGTGAAGTGGCTTTCCACAAGCTGCTGGATCAGACCAGAAAGACTTTCCCGAGCTGCTTTGTTATAAAAGGGTCGTTTTCGTGGAAAATCTTCAAGTGGGGTGATGAACTGGGTGAGACAGGATTGGCCTGACATGTTATTATTACATCGAGAGCTGGAAAATTTGAGGCCTGCTCTTAGTAATGAATGTAAAGAATGCGGAAGTGATACTCACAATATATATAAGAGGCTGAAATTTCTGAGCATCCACCATCTGGGAGCAATAATGCCGTGAATAGCACGGCAGAGTGATGTATACTGAAGTGTAAAAATAAGTCCCTATGGGCCAGACCATTTTCACCTCACTGACCTGTATCATCACCATCACTATCAATATAAATGCACCAAATAAAGAGAAGCCCAGTGGCTGCTAATTGAAACCATGATGGGGCGCAGCCAGAGCTTAAACTGATACCTTTTATCCAGATCTGTGCTCACCATGAAGCTTATTAAACCCGTACACTAGTAATGCTGGACAGAATGATGCCGCCACTCTCTTTTCAAGTGCAGTAAACCTTACTGACTTACTTATTATATGGAGACTTAGTGTAGATCAGTTACAAAGTCCTGTTTTTGCTTTATTCAATATATATCAATTTCAATTATAGATGATATGCAGATGAATGGTATATATTACACTTATGCATGTAGTGTAAAAGGATCCAGGTGTCGAAAGCATATCAGTCTTAGCACCTGGATTTTATTCATTGTACCATTAACAAGATATAATAAGTCACAATGGGGGACATTTATGATTACCTTCCTACAAAGAAGTCAAATATTCAAGACCGGTTGTACCTGCCTTTAAGAAGCCTTAGGACAAATATACGTATGCTGCAACCATTTTTAACATGCGTATAAGAGTTGAAATTTGCACATAATTTGAAACTAAAGGGGTTCCTCGAGAATGTAATAGTATGGCCTTTGTCATGTAATTCAAGTGGCCCATCCTCATCACGTCAGTAGGTGCTGCAGTCTGAAAAGACACTGCTCTAAAGGCCTGTGTTTCATCTGTCAGAAGAACAGTATCGCAAGCATATGTCTCAGAGATGCCAGAGAAATGTGTGACAGTAAAAGAAATATGTTTTCTCCATTGCTGACTGAGCACAGAGGACTGAGGAGTTAAAAATCCTTTGTGCTCAGTCAGACAAGAAGAGGATTTATTTCTTCTATGGTCACACATTTCTCATTGGTTCAAAAAGGTAAATGTACGTACAATACAGCTCCTCTGTCATTTGAGACACAGGTCTCAGGAGCTGAGTTTCTTCAGACCACAGCCCATCTTGACACATGATTAGGATGGCTGCTGTTTGAATTATGTGATTAAGGCCATTTCATTACATTCTTGGAAAACCCCTTTAATGTGCCACATTTAACACATTGATCTCCTGCTCTTTTTAACATTGGAAACTGTGCCGATTAACAGGCATAAAAAGCAACAATATGAGAAAAATTTGCATTGAATTATGGTTTAAGAGACAACATCTCTCCTGAGAGAGTGACATGACTGACATGCCAGTGTAAGGAGGCAATAATTTCCTTTGTGAAATTAAATATGCAAAGTTGCCTCTTCAAGGAGGAAGGAAACCTGAATGGCATGTATCACCTCTTTGGAGCAGCGATCCTTAAAGTCAAAATCAACCCTTTAATCAGGGATGCCACATGACTTAGGATCAAAGCTGAATCAGAATCTCTAGGGGTTGTCCCTTCTCAGTGGAAAGCAAGAGATCTGATTTGGCTGTATGAGAAGCCTCTGACTGAGGTATAAGGGGCAACATCTCAACTTTTGGAGAGTGACATGCACGACATGTTGTAAGGAGAATTCTAGAACCGCAATGCTGCTGTGAGAAATTAAATATGCAAATTACCTGTTCGAGGCATAGAGAGTATAATAAAGAGCATAGAGCAGGGTGTACATACGTCACACAGGGCATGCAGCAGTGTGTGTACATTTATATATGAGTCGCCCACCTCTGCAGCGGTCGCCTCCAGGGCTTCACTCCACCTCCAGGGACGCCGCAGGGTGACTTCTCTTGGGGACCTTCTCTGGCAACAGGTATGTCAGGGTCACTTGCATAGGAGTCATGATGCTACTCTCGGTTTGCAGTCAGGTGAGGAATGACCGCCACTGCAGTTTAACGAGCGTCTGTGGCTGATGGGATCTGCAGTAGGATGGTGTGGCCTCCCGAGAGTGAGGCTGGCCCCAGGGGCTCGGGTGTATATGTGTGGAACCACAGGTCGCAGAATAATTCAGATAGAGTCCAGAATGTCTTTCACGGCTTTTACTCACTTTCAGTTGTTTTCTGTGAGGTAACCCGGGCGATACTGAGATACACCAGGTGGGAACCAGGTATCCATCAGGCTGATGTAGGGGTGACTGTTAGCTCGCCTTCCTAGCACTTCTTGTTTTGGACAACCCCTGACTTAAAGTACCATGGGATTCATACAGGGACGTCGCAGCTGCCTTTTCTCCCCTTTCTGGCCCATTTGCTGACAGCGTGGACCAACGTGGATAGCTTCAGGCTCGATCCTCCTTATGGGCTCCCTCGTTGCTGCTGATGCTTGGACTCTGTGTTGGTTGGTGTGGGACTTGTTGTCAACCCCACCGGCAGGTTTAGCAGACCACTAAATGGATGTCTGGCTCTAGGGACCTGTTCCCCGTGCAGGCCTAACCCTCCAGAAGTCTCCGTGGTGCAGTACTTAGTGGTGCCTGACCAGGTCAGGGGCACCACATATACACCCTACTGAATACATAGATATACAATACGAGGGGTTGGGTCTGCGGGGAGATCTGTGTCAGCAGAAGCAGGAACAGCTGAGAGCTCTAGTGAATGGATCCAGGCCCACCCACACGGCAATCAACGTCCACTGAATCAGTTTTCAGAGCCCAGAAGGGAGAATTTTATGTGATATCACAGGAAACCAGTAGATTCTCAGCCAGAGATCATATGTCTAGGAGAGCAGCTCAAGTTCCAGAAGAATTTGCATAAGCAAGGTACCGTATTTTTCTGCCTTCAAGACGCACTGGACCATAAGACTCACCTAGGTTTTAGAGGAGTTAAATAGGGGGAAAAAATGTGAAGGGAAAAAATGTGCTCATGACGCATTGTTATGGGGGATCTCTTCTGGAGGTAAGGTCCCCAATTCTGCACTAATGTCCTCCATCATAGGCCTTTTCCTGGTATATATATTCCCCATCCTGGGACCCTTTCAAGTACAGTACAGACCAAAAGTTTGGACACACCTTCTCATCTCTAGAACAACTATTAAGAGGAGACTTTGTGCAGCAGGCCTTCATGGTAAAATAGCTGCTAGGAAACCACTGCTAAGGACAGACAACAAGCAGAAGAGACTTGTTTGAACTAAAGAACACAAGGAATGGACATTAGACCAGTGGAAATCTGTGCTTTGGTCTGATTAATCCAAATTTGAGATCGTTGGATCCAACCACCGTGGCTTTGTAGAAAAGGTGAACGGATGGACTCTACATGCATGGTTCCCACCGTGAAGCATGGAGGAGGAGGTGTGATGGTGTGGGGGTGCTTTGCTGCTGACACTGTTGGGGATTTATTCAAAATTGAAGTCATACTGAACCAGCATGGCTACCACAGCATCTTGCAGCGACGTGCTATTCCATCTGGTTTGCGTTTAGTTGGACCATCATTTATTTTTCAACAGGACATTGACCCCAAACACACCTCCAGGCTGTGTAAGAGCTACTTGACTAAAGAGAGTGATGGGGTGCTATGCCAGATGACCTGGTCTCCACAGTCACCAGACCTGAACCCAATCAAGATGGTTTGGGGTGAGCTGGACAGCAGAGTGAAGGCAAAAGGGCCAACAAGTGCTAAGAATCTCTGGGAACTCCTTTAAGACTGTTGGAAAACCATTTCCGGTGACTACCTCATGAAGCTCATCAAGAGACTGCCAAGAGTGTGCAAAGCAGTAATCAAAGCAAAAGGTGGCTACTTTGAAAAACCTAGAATATAAGACATATTTTCAGTTGTTTCACACTTTTTTAAGTATTTCATTACACATGTGTTAATTCATAGTTTTGATGCCTTGAATGTGAATCTACAATTTTTAGTCATGGAAATAAAGAAAACTCTTTGAATGAGGTGTGTCCAAACTTTTAGTCTGTACTGTATATATGTTCTTCATCCTGGTATATATGTCACCCATCCTGGTATATATGTTCTCTATTATTGGACTATCCTGGTATACATGTCCCTCATCCTGTGCCCCTTTCTGTTATATACAGTTGAAACCAGAAGTTTACATACACTATCTATAAAGACACATCTGCATGGTTTTTCTCACTATCTGACATGAAATCCGAATAAATCTTTCCTATTTTAGATCAGTTAGGAACCAAAATTATTTATATTTGTCAAATGCCAGAATAATGAGAGAGAATATTTGAAGGCATTTTTATTACTTTCTGCAAAGTCAAAAGTTTACATACATTTCATTAGTATTTGATACCATTGCTCTTAAACTGTATGACTTGGGTGACACATTTTGGATCTCCTTCCACAAGCTTTTCACAATAGTTGGTAGGAATTTGTGCCCATTCCTCTTGACAGAATTGGTGTAAATGAGCCATGGTTGTAGGTCGCCTTGCTCGCACCTGCCTTTTCAGCTTTGCCCATAAAGTTTACTTAGAATTGAGATCAGGGCTTTGTGATGGCCACTCCAAAACATTGACTTTGTTATCCTTAAGTCACTTTGTAACCAGTTTGGCAGTATGCTTCCTGTCATCCTCCATTTGGAAGACCCATTTCCGCCCAAGCTTTAAGTTCCTGGTTGATGTCTTGAGATGTTGCTTCAGTATTGCCACATAATCCTCTTTCCTCATGATGCCATCTATTTTGTGAAATGCACTAGCACTAGTCCCTCATGCAGCAAAACAACCCCACAATATGAAGCTGAAAACCCTGTGATTCACAGTTGGGATGGTGTTCTTAGGCTTCAAAGTTTGTCCTTTTTTCCTCCAAATGTAACCATGTTCATTATAGCCAAACAGTTCAATTTTAGTTTTGTCGGACCACAGGACATGTCTCCATAAATGAAGGTCTTTGTTCTTATGTGCATTTGCAAGCATTAATCTGGCTTTTTTATGTTTCTTTTGGAGTATTGGCTTCTTCCTGGCTGAGTGGCCTTTCAATCCATGTTAGTACAGTACTCGTTTCACTGTGGATAATGACACAATCTTACCATATTCTGCCAGTATCTTCACAAGGTTTTTTGCTTTTGTTCTTGGGTTGATATGCAGATGTCTGACCAAAGCACGTTCATCTCTGATACACAGAACCTGTCTCCTTCCTGAGCGGTATGATGGCAGGATATTCCTATCTTGTTTGTACTTGCATAAAATTGTTTGTACACATGAATGAGGCCCCTTCAGGTATCTGGAAATTGCACCCAAGGATGAACCAGACTTGTGCAAGTCGACAATTCTCTTCCTGAGATCTTGGATGAATTATTTTGACTTTCCCATGATGCTACACAAAGAAGAAGTGTGTTTCAGGTGTGCATTAAAATACATCCATGGTTGTGTCTTTAATTAATTCAGATGTTGCCAATAAACCTATCAGAAGTTTCCAAAGACATGACATCATCATAGATAGTGTAAGAGTATATATGTGTGTGTGTATATATATATATATATATATATATATATATATATATATATATATATACATATATATATATATGTATATATATATATATATATACATATATATATATATGTATGTATATATATATATATATATATATATATATATATACACTGCACAGTACCACTTCTCCTGTCTTGTATACTAGGTGTAATTCTCATTATGAGGCCCGTTTCACACGTCAGTGAAAAACACAGACGTTTTTCACTGGCGTGTAAAACACGCACATGTCCCTGCGTGTATAGAAAATCACGGCACACGTGGGTTGTCTAAGTGCAATCCGGGCTCCGTTCTCCGTGGCCCGTGATTGCACTTAGAGATTCACTCACCTGTGCCCGCTCCCGCTGTCCGTGGTGCTGAATCCTCCCGCGACGCAGCATCCGGCCGGCGGTGACCCCTGCAGGAGCTGCTTCCGGGTCGGCTGTGTCGCGCATAATGAATATGCGCGACAGTAATCAGCCGGCACAGAAGGAGCAGGGAGCACGGGCTGCAGAGGACATCGCTGGACGCCGGGTGAGTTAAAATGTTTATTATTTTAAAAGCACTTTTTTTATGGCACGTGTTTCACGGACCACACCACTGCGTGGTCCGTGGGACATCAGTGATGCCAGAAAAAAATGGACATGTCTCCGTGCAGCAATCACGCACACGCGGGTACGCCGCACGGAGACACGTGCAGTGACAAATCACTGACGTGTGAGCAGATCCATTCATTATAATGGGTCTGCGTATGTCAGTGATTCTGGTACGTTTAAAAAAAAGCACAAACGCACCAGAATCACTGACGTGTGAAAGGGGCCTTATATAAATAACAAAGAAAAAAAAACAAATTGAAGGATTCAGCTCACCCATTACGAGTCCATATTCAGTGGTCGGTGCACGGGCTGATAGGAGGCCGGCTCCTGGGTGAAGATTCTTTAAGGTTCAAATTAGGTTTTTGTCCAGCACCGTCCAATATATATCTTCAATCAACGAAAAACTTTTTCATTTTAAAACTTATATTTTTATTGTGCATATTTAAAAAAAAAATTATCCTTTAAAAACACATGTCCATCCGTTCTTACGTGTTTCAAGCTCCTCGGAGCTCGAAACACATAAGATTGGACTGAGATGTGTTTTTAAAGGATACAAATTTTTTTAAATATGCACAATAAAAATATAATTTTTAAAATGAAAAAGTTTTTCATGGATTGAAGATATATATTGGACGGCGCTGGACAAAAACCTAAATTGAACCTTAACGTAATTCTCAGTATCTGTATTGCTCTGTATTTATATACTGCGCAGTACCACTTCTCCTGTCCTCTACACTGGGTGTAATTCTCAGTACCTGTATTATTCTGTATGTACATACTGCACAGTACCACTTTTCTTGTCCTGTATACTGGGTGTAGTTCTCAGCTTCTGTATTATTCTATGTATACATACTGCATAGTACCACTTCTTCTGTCCTCTATACTTGGTGTACTTCTTAGTACTTGTGTTATTCAGTATATACACTGCACAGTACCACTTCTCCTGTCCTGTATATTGGGTGTAATTCTCAATACTTGTATTATTCAGTACATATACACTGCACAGTACCACTTCTCCTGTCCTGTATATTGGGTGTAATCCTCAGTACCTGTATTATTCAGTACATATACACTGCACAGTACCACTTCTCCTGTCCTGTATACTGGGTGTAAAATCTTAGTATCTATATTATTCTGTATATATTCACTGCACACCACCCCTTTCCCTGCCCTGTATACTGGGTGTAATCCACGGTGTCTGTATTATTCTGTATATATACATTGCACAGTATCACTTCTCCTGTCCTGTATACTGTGAGTAATTCCAACTATTTGTATTATTCTGTATATATACACTGTACAGTATCACTTCTTCTGTCCTGTATATTGGGTGTAATTCTCACTATCTGTATTATTCGGTATACAGTTAGGTCCAGAAATATTTGGACAGTGACACAAGTTTTGTTATTTTAGCTGTTTACAAAAACATGTTCAGAAATACAATTATATATATAACTAGAAGGTGGCCCGATTCTACGCATCGGGTATTCTAGAATTTACGTATTGTATAGTTCATGTATGATTTTTGTTATATATATATATATATATATATATATAGATGTTGTTGTGTGTAGTTACCAAGTGTTTGTGTAGGGCGCTGTACATGTTCTGGGTGTTGTCTGGGTGTGGCGGGGGGTGAGAGCGGTGTTGTTTGTGTGTTGCGTTGTTTGTGGAGCGCTGTGTGTCTGTAGCGTTGTGTGTGTGTGTTGCGCGGTTTGTGTGTGTGTGGTGTGTTTTGGGGGAGGTATGTTTTGTGCAATGTGTGTGTTGTGCGGTATGTGCGTATATTTGTGTGTGCAGCGTTGTCTGTGTGTGGGTGTCTGTGTAGGGCAGTTGTTTGTGGTTCCCAGTGTGTGTGTGTGTGTGGTGTGTTGTGCAGTGCGCGCGTGTGTGTGTGTTGGGGGGAGGTGTGCACTCCCCATCGTGCTCCATCCCCTATGCTGCGCACCCCCCATCGTGCTACATCTCCCATCCTGCGCACTCCCAAACGTGCTCCATCCGCCATGCTGCGCACTCCCAAACGTGCTCCATCCGCCATGCTGCGCACTCCCAAACGTGCTCCATCCGCCATGCTGCGCACTCCCCATCGTGCTCCATCCCCCATGCTGCGCACTCCCAAACGTGCTCCATCCGCCACGCTGCGCACTCCCCATCGTGCTCCATCTCCCATGCTGCGCACTCCCAAACGTGCTCCATCCGCCATGCTGCACACTCCCAAACGTGCTCCATCCACCATGCTGCGCACTCCCAAACGTGCTCCATCCGCCATACTCCGCACTCCCCATCGTGCTCCATCCCCCATGCAGCGCACTCCCCATCGTGCTCTATCCCCTATGCTGCGCACCCCCCATCGTGCTCCATCTCCCATGCTGCGCACTCCCAAACGTGCTCCATCCGCCATGCTGCACACTCCCAAACGTGGTTCATCCCCCATGCTGCTCACTCCCAAACGTGCTCCATCCGCCATGCTGCGCACTCCCAAACGTGCTCCATCCGCCATGCTGCGCACTCCCAAATGTGCTCCATCCGCCATGCTGCGCACTCCCCATCGTGCTCCATCCCCCATGCTGCGCACTCCCAAACGTGCTCCATCCGCCATGCTGCGCACTCCCCATCGTGCTCCATCTCCCATGCTGCGCACTCCCAAACGTGCTCCATCCGCCATGCTGCGCACTCCCAAACGTGCTCCATCCGCCATGCTGCGCACTCCCAAACGTGCTCCATCCACCATACTCCGCACTCCCCATCGTGCTCCATCCCCCATGCAGCGCACTCCCCATCGTGCTCCATCCCCTATGCTGCGCACCCCCCATCGTGCTCCATCTCCCATGCTGCGCACTCCCAAACGTGCTCCATCCGCCATGCTGCGCACTCCCAAACGTGGTCCATCCGCCATGCTGCGCACTCCCAAACATGCTCCATCCGCCATACTCCGCACTCCCCATCGTGCTGCATCCCCCATGCTGCGCACTCCCAAACGTGCTCCATCCGCTATGCTGCGCACTCCCAAACGTGCTCCATCCGCCATGCTGCGCACTCCCAAACGTGCTCCATCCAAATGTGCTCCATCCGCCATGCTGCGCACTCCCAAACGTGCTCCATCCGCCATGCTGCGCACTCCCAAACGTGCTCCATCCGCCATGCTGCGCACTCCCAAACGTGCTCCATCCGCCATGCTGCGCCAGCATCAGCCTCTCTACCCGCAGCATCAGCCTCTCTGCCCGCAGCATCAGCCTCTCTCCTCCCAGCATCAGCCTTTCTCCCCGCAGCATCAGCCTCTCTGTCCCCAGCATCAGCCTCTCTGTCCCCAGCATCAGCCTCCCTGTCCCCAGCATCAGGCTCTCTGTCCCCAGCATCAGCCTCTCTCATCCCAGCATCAGCCTCTCTGTCCCCAGCATCAGCCTCTCTGTCCCGAGCATCAGCCTCTCTGTCCCCAGCATCAGCCTCTCTGTCCCGAGCATCAGCCTCTCTGTCCCCAGCATCAGCCTCTCTGTCCCCAGCATCAGCCTCTCTGTCCCCAGCATCAGCCTCTCTCATCCCAGCATCAGCCTCTCTGTCCTGAGCATCAGCCTCTCTGTCCCCAGCATCAGCCTCTCTGTCCCCAGCATCAGCCTCTCTGTCCCCAGCATCAGCCTCTCTGTCCCCAGCATCAGCCTCTCTTATCCCAGCATCAGCCTCTCTGTCCCGAGCATCAGCCTCTCTGTCCCCAGCATCAGCCTCTCTGTCCCCAGCATCAGCCTCTCTGTCCCGAGCATCAGCCTCTCTGTCCCCAGCATCAGCCTCTCTCATCCCAGCATCAGCCTCTCTGTCCCCAGCATCAGCCTCTCTGTCCCCAGCATCAGCCTCTCTGTCCCCAGCATCAGCCTCTCTGTCCCCAGCATCAGCCTCTCTGTCCCCAGCATCAGCCTCTCTCATCCCAGCATCAGCCTCTCTGTCCCCAGCATCAGCCTCTCTGTCCCCAGCATCAGCCTCTCTGTCCCCAGCATCAGCCTCTCTCATCCCAGCATCAGCCTCTCTGTCCCCAGCATCAGCCTCTCCATCCCAGCCTTCTCCAGGATCAGCCTCTCTCCTCCCAGCCTCCTCCAGCACGCCATGCTCCTCTGCCGACACTCACACACCCGATCGCATACACTCACACACACCCACACACACCCGATCGCATACACTCACGCACACACACATTGACGATACTGCACATACGCGCTCATACTCACAACATCCGGAGATACCACATGCTTCTGGCCATGTGATCCTCCGACAGGTCCTGGAAGGTCACAACAGCACAGTATCGAGGCCGAGAAGCAAGCGATATCGCCGGATGCTGTGAGTGTGTGGATGCGATGTGATGTATATGTGAGGTGTGTGTGAGAGTGAGTGTGAGCCGGTGTACACTGTTAACTATGATACACATCGGGTAACCAAGGGACCTTAGTTACCCGATGTGTATAATGGTTAACAGCATTCACGGGCTCCGTGAAGATCCCAGCATCGCAAGGTTATGTCTGGCACTGCTGGGATCCTGACGGAGCCGGTGTAGAAGCAAGCGATATCCCAGGATGTTGTGAGTGTGTGGATGTGATGTGTGAGGTGTGTGTGAGAGTGAGTGTGATCTGATGTGTGTGTGTACTCACCTGGGAGTCGGAGCTACGTGTCAGTTGGGCAAGATCGAGCGTGCATTGCGTGAGGGGGGCGGGGCCTGCAGAGAGCCGGGGCAAGAGGCCAATCCGTGTGGGGGGGCGGGGCCATGGCGAGCCCAGCGGCCAATCAGCTTTGTGTCACCGTAAGGACACAATTTTGGAGCATGACAGACAGACAGACAGACAGATAGACAGACAGACAGACAGACAGACAGACAGAATAAGGCAATTATATATATAGATATGGGCTGAAGGTGCACACTCCCAGCTGCAATATGAGAGTTTTCACATCCAAATCGGAGAAAGGGTTTAGGAATCATAGCTCTGTAATGCATAGCCTCCTCTTTTTCAAGGGACCAAAAGTAATTGGACAAGGGACTCTAAGGGCTGCAATTAACTCTGAAGGCGTCTCCCTCGTTAACCTGTAATCAATGAAGTAGTTAAAAGGTCTGGGGTTGATTACAGGTGTGTGGTTTTGCATTTGGAAGCTGTTGCTGTGACCAGACAACATGCGGTCTAAGGAACTCTCAATTGAGGTGAAGCAGAACATCCTGAGGCTGAAAAAAAAGAAAAAATCCATCAGAGAGATAGCAGACATGCTTGGAGTAGCAAAATCAACATTCGGGTACATTCTGAGAAAAAAGGAATTGATTGGTGAGCTTGGGAACTCAAAAAGGCCTGGGCGTCCACGGATGACAACAGTGGTGGATGATCGCCGCATACTTTCTTTGGTGAAGAAGAACCCGTTCACTACATCAACTGAAGTCCAGAACACTCTCAGTGAAGTAGGTGTATCTGTCTCTAAGTCAACAGTAAAGGGAAGACTCCATGAAAGTAAATACAAAGGGTTCACATCTAGATGCAAACCATTCATCAATTCCAAAAATAGACAGGCCAGAGTTAAATTTGCTGAAAAACACCTCATGAAGCCAGCTCAGTTCTGGAAAAGTATTCTATGGACAGATGAGACAAAGATCAACCTGTACCAGAATGATGGGAAGAAAAAAGTTTGGAGAAGAAAGGGAACGGCACATGATCCAAAGCACACCACATCCTCTGTAAAACATGGTGGAGGCAACGTGATGGCATGGGCATGCATGGCTTTCAATGGCACTGGGTCACTTGTGTTTATTGATGACATAACAGCAGACAAGAGTAGCTGGATGAATTCTGAAGTGTACCGGGATATACTTTCAGCCCAGATTCAGCCAAATGCCGCAAAGTTGATCGGACGGCGCTTCATAGTACAGATGGACAATGACCCCAAGCATACAGCCAAAGCTACCCAGGAGTTCATGAGTGCAAAAAAGTGGAACATTCTGCAATGGCCAAGTCAATCACCAGATCTTAACCCAATTGAGCATGCATTTCACTTGCTCAAATCCAGACTTAAGACGAAAAGACCCACAAACAAGCAAGACCTGAAGGCTGCGGCTGTAAAGCGCCTGGCAAAGCATTAAGAAGGAGGAAACCCAGCGTTTGGGGATGTCCATGGGTTCCAGACTTAAGGCAGTGATTGCCTCCAAAGGATTCGCAACAAAATATTGAAAATAAAAATATTTTGTTTGGGTTTGGTTTATTTGTCCAATTACTTTGGACCTCCTAAAATGTGGAGTGTTTGTAAAGAAATGTGTACAATTCCTACAATTTCTATCAGATATTTTTGTTCAAACCTTCAAATTAAACGTTACAATCTGCACTTGAATTCTGTTGTAGAGGTTTCATTTCAAATCCAATGTGGTGGCATGCAGAGCCCAACTCGCGAAAATTGTGTCACTGTCCAAATATTTCTGGACCTAACTGTATATACATTGCTTTAAAGTGGGAGTGTGTTTTATTATGGGGATTGCTGGGTTGTTGTTTTTTTGCCAGTGCCCAAACTGTAGCCCTAAACCCAATTTTTTTTCGAAGTGCCAACCAATCCTATCATGTAAATAATTGATTTTAACCTTACCTTTGCCGTCTTCTCTTCTCTTCAGCAGGGGGCATCATGCTCATGCATGCACACCACACACTGAAGCTGAGCCCCTGCCCTTTCCAGACACAGCAGTTGGATTGATCTTTCTGGAAAAAATTGCAGCATATTAGACAGAGATTTTAGCATGGAATGCAATCAGATTTCACCCTGTAATCCACATCTACATTTCAAAGTCTGAACATCTTGAAATCCCATAAAGACGTACGAGTTGCTCCCCTCCCCTTTCATTGTGTAGTTCTGTCCCCCTTCCTGGCCACTTCCTGGTAAACATGTCCCCCATCCTGATATATATTTCCTACATTCTGGTATAGTATATTTGTCCCCATCATGGCCCCATCCTGGTAAATATACCTCATCCTGGTAAATGTCCTCCATCCTAGTAAATGTACCCCATTCTGGCATGTTCCCCCATGCTGGCAAATGTATCCCATCCTGACATATTGCCCATCCTTGTAAATGTTCCCCCATCCCGGCATGTACCCCATTCCTGGTAAATGTCCTCCATCCTGGTAAATGTTCCCAATCCTGGTTAATGTACCCCCATCCAGGTAAATGTCCCCCTTCCTAGCATGTACCCCCATCCTGGTAAATGTCCACCTTCCTGGCATGTTCCCCTTCCTGGTAAATGTTCCCCTCTCCTGGTAAATATTCCCCATCTTAACATGTTCCCCATCCTGGTAAATGTTCCCCTTCCTGGTAAATGTACCCTATCGTGGCATGTTTCCTCCATCCTGGCATGCATGTTTCCCCATCCTGGCATGCATGTTTCCTCCATCCTGGCATGCATGTTTTCCCCATCCTGGCATGTTTGTTTACCCATGCTGGCATGTATGCTTCCTCCATCCTGGCATATATGTTTTCCCCATCCTGGCATGTTTGTTTACCCATGCTGGCATGTATGCTTCCTCCATCCTGGCATGCATGTTGTCTCCAGCCTGGCATCTAGGTTTCCCCATCCTGGCATCTATGTTTTTCCCATTCTGGCATGCATGTTTCCCCCATCCTGGCATGCATGTTTTCCCCATCCTGGCATGCATGTTTCCTCCATCCTGGCATGCATGTTTCCTCCATCCTGGCATGCATGTTTTCCCCATGCTGGCATTCATGTCCCCCCCCCATGCTGGCATGCATGTTTTCTCCCCCCATGCTGGCATGTATGTTTTCTCCCCCCATGCTGGCATGTGTGTTCTCCCCCCATGCTGGCATGTGTGTTCTCCCCACATGCTGGCATGTATGTTATCCCCCCATGCTGGCATGTGTGTTCCCCCCCATGCTGGCATGTGTGTCCCCCCCCATGCTGGCATGTATGTTCCCCCCCATGCTGGCATGCATGTTTTCTCCCCCCCATGCTGGCATGTATGTTCCCCCCCATGCTGGCATGCATGTTTTCTCCCCCCCCCATGCTGGCATGTATGTTTTCCCCCCCCATGCTTGCATGTATGTTCCCCCCATGCTGGCGTGTGTGTTCCCCCCCATGCTGGCATGTGTGTTCCCCCCATGCTGGCATGTGTGCTCCCCCCCATGCTGGCACTGGCCCCCTCATCCCCACCTTGGCACAGCCGCACACAAGTTGTATAAAAAAAAAAAAAGCAACACACAACTCCCCTCCCAACACACGCTCACCCGCTGCGCGCCGCTGGGTCCTCAGTTCCCACGCGGCCAGAAGACGCCATTACGCTGGCACCGCTCACTGACGCTCCTCCGTCTCCTAGGCAACAGACCTGATTCCTGGGAGAGGAGGAGTGTCAGAGCGAGGAGAAATGTCTCCTTCGCTCCAACACAGCTTTGATCAGCCGGCGCGACTGCACCAGCAGAACAAAGCGGCAGGATGAGGACACAGCGCGCATGCCAGCAGAATGGGCTCTGCGTGCCCCTGGTGGCACGCGTGCCATAGGTTCGCCATCACTGGTATGGGGAAAGCTAGGGAATCTATAGTCATTGATTAACGTATTAGTGTTTCGCTTCAAATGCGGTAGCGCTAGGTTTATTATTTTATAGGTCAGTGGCCATAGATTTAGGGATTGAGTTGGGGATAGGCAAGCACCGTTAAAGTCAACGATAATCTTAAAGGGAACCTGTCAGCAGAAATTTTGCAATAAAACTAAAATATTCCCCTTCTGCAGCTCCTGGGCTGCATGCTTTATAAATTCTTACCTTTTTGTATGCAAATTTTTTTTATGGTCACGGGGGCGGGCTGTCTTGCGTCCGTTATTCGCCCTCCTGCCGCTGTACGCCCTCCCCCATTGCTCATTTCCATACATGAGGACACCGCCCAGTGCTCCCGAGGTCTCGCGCATGCCCAGTGGCACTATCGCAGGACTGAGCACTGTGTAAAGAATGACCGCTGGTGAGGTGATTGCGCAGGCGAGAGATTATGGGCGGCGCTGTGATTGTCATCAGCAGCGTCATCCAAGTACCCGCGCATAATCTCGTGCCCACGCTTTACCCTCTGCCTCCACCATTATGCGCAAGCGCTGACCATATGAACCCACGTCACCTATTACCACAGGTGCGAGATTACGGGTGGAACTGTGATTGTCATTAGCAGCGTCATCCAAGTACCCGCCCATAATCTCGTGCCCGCGGTAATAGGTAATGTGGTTCATATGGCCAGCGCTTGTGCATAACAGTGGAGGCAGCGGGAAAAGCGCTGGCACAAGATTATGGGCGGTTACTTGGATGACGCTGCTGATGACAATCACAGTGCCGCCCATAATCTCACGCCTGCGCAATCACCTCATCAGCGTTCACACTTTGCACAGTGCTCAGTCCCGCGAGAGTGGCACTGGGCATGCGCGAGATCTCGGGAGGACAGTTACATGAGGAGAGCATCCTTGTGTATGTAAATGAGCAATGGGGGATGGCGTACAGCGGCAGGAGGGCAAATAACGGACGCAAGACAGCCCACCCCCGTGACCATAAAAAACATTTGCATACAAAAAGGTAAGAATTTATAAAGTATTTATTTAGGTCTCAAAGGGGGCACAATAGCAACAGGAACCTTTCTAGAATGCAGCCCAGGAGCTGCAGAGGGGGAATCTTTTAGGTTTATTGCGAAATTTCTGCTGACAGGTTCCCTTTAAGTACTGTGTTGTAATTTATTGTCAGTGACTTGTGAATTTTGATCTGCTACTTATTGCAAATTCACTTCTTGAATTGAAAATAGGTATTAAATTTTATCAGCATTATTACTGTATGGTCGGACAAAAAAGACTAGATAGATTAAGGGTGTGGCTTAGTGGTCCCTTTTTCCTGTCCTTCTGAGTTGGAAGATATAGGTCCCATGAATGACAAAATATTTATATGATTGGTATATTGGAGATTTTGGGCAAAGCTATCAGTGTTGCCTAGAGCAATCTCATTGTTATGAGCACTATAGTAAATGAAAACTGCGCTGTGATTGTTTGCTATGGGCAGTTTTACTTTTAGACAATTTTCATAAGAAACAACTAAAACGCTATCACATTTTTATGTCTGGTCGTCATGAGCAGATCATATTGTGTTGTTGAGAGTGAATAATAAAAATTTCTGTAAAAGTCTTTTTTTATGTGTAGAAATCCTACAGAGGCTTGTATTATGGCTGCTCATTTATTTTATGAGTGCACAGTAACCGTGTCTGGAATCTACTTATACAGAAAGGACATTAAATCATCTGATACATGAAACCAGAAAGGTTACAAGTCAATGCACATAAAGCACCGAAATTAGCTTAATCGGTGGAGTCTCACTGAACTCAGACTTTACAAGACAGCAGTGTAATCAAGTCAGCATTTTGTGTCTAGCATCAATAATCCAGAGGTTTAAGCAGTGGTAGTAGTAAAAAATGATGCTGATCCTTGCAATAACCTATTCCTACATTTGGTAAACTTAAAGGCTATCTGTCACCAGGTTTTTGCGTCCACGTGGAGTGTAGAATAATGCAGGAGCATATACCCTAATTCCAGTGATATTTCACTTATTGGGCTGCTTGCTACAGTTTTGATCGTTTGAAATTCTAATTCGCTTAATTTTTCCAAAAGTAGTGATTCACAGCAAATACATTTTTGCAAATCACCTGTCATGGCATGGACTAGGGGAACGTCTGGCATGAGGCCAAACACACAACTTAACACGACAAACAAGGGATACACAGGGGACACTATAACAACGGTGGGCCCTGATACTAGTGATTGGGTGTAACGCCTGCCTGGAACCACAGTCAAAGAATGGCTGTTACGGACAGGCTAGAGAAAAGCGGCTCACTAAGCAGGATCCCAAGAACCCTGAAACCCTTGAATCCCTATACAGGGATTTGGAATTACTACAGGGCCCCGGAGAGCGCTACCTGTGGAAGGCTGCAGTCCAGAGAAGAGTAGTCATTAGGCAGGGTAAAACCAGGAGATACTGAAAAGGGACAAAATCAGCATACAAGAGCATGGTCAGGAATCAGGAAATAAGAGGTCAAAACTGGAAATGGCAGTGAGGTTCAAAAATAGCAGGCAGGAGAGTAGTCAGAAAGCAGGCAGGGTCAAAACACAGGGATCAATATTCACAGCAGAGCAACATCCAGAAACAAGCAGAACTGGAAAACTATATATGGCAGGGACCAGCAGACAGCAGGGGGAATTAAAAGAGTGTGGTGTCTTCCCATTGGCTGTAACTGAAAGGTGGTAACTTCAGCCGGAAGACACATGCCACCACAGTCAGCCAGTGGTTCTGCACATTCCAGGGAAACCCAGCTTAGTGGATGAGCGGAGCCTGCGCCCACCAGAGCCACTGGCACCGACTCCTCTCCGATCATCAGCACTGTCCATGGCGGGAACACGGTGTCACCTGGTGACCGAAGCTGAAGTCGCAGGAGCGGACTCCCGTGGGGACGTGACATAGGGAAGATGGACACCTCCTCAACTTACCTGCCGCTGTACCCTGCACTCCTAGCCAGTTCCTATACAAGTTCCTCACCTGTCACCGAGCAGGAACCTGAAGCCTTGAGTGATCCTGCAATATTCCTGGCTAGTGAGTGTAGACAAGTTGCAAAAAATCATGGTATCGGCCGTGCAGCTTGAAGACGGGATGGATGTTGCAGATAAGAATAAATAGATTTATTTGAATAAGATTAAAGGGAACCTGTCAGCAGAAATTTCGCCCAAAACCTAAAAGATTCCCCCTCTGCAGCTCCTGGGCTGCATTCTAGAAAGGTCCCTGTTATTATTGTGCCCCCTGTGAGACCAAAATAAAGACTTTATAAAGTGGTACCTTTTTGTATGCAGATTCTGTAAATGTGACACGGGGGCGGGCGCCTCCTGCCGCTTTAGGCCATCCCCCATCGCCGAATTCTATAGCTGTGGACGCCGCCCAGTGCTCCACAGGTCCCCGCGCATGCCCAGTGCTCATCTCTCGTGGATGAGCACTGTGCCCAGTGTCACCGCTGGTGACGTGCGCGCAGGATTTAGATTATGGGCGGTGCTGTGATGTTTATTACCAAGCAACCGCCCATAATCGCGAGACCGCGCTTTCCCCCTCGGCGTCCTTCGTTCTGCGCAAGCGCGGTGCTGCTGACCCCACGTCACCTCCTATCTATTTCCTGCCTCAGGGCAAGATGGGAAGGAGGTGACATGGGGTCAGCAGCACCCCATCGGTGATGGGGGACAGCCTAAAGCGGCAGGAGGCAGCATAACGGCCATCAGGCAGCCCACCCCCATGTCACATTTATAGAATCTGCATACAAAAAGGTACCACTTTATAAAGTCTTTATTTTGGTCTCACAGGGGGCACAATAATAACAGGGACCTTTCTAGAATGCAGCCCAGGAGCTGCAGAGGGGGAATCTTTTAGGTTTTGGGCGAAATTTCTGCTGACAGGTTCCCTTTAGTAGCCACTATTTTCTATCTCACTTGGGAGCTCGCGGGGCTGCTGCAGCCGGAGTGGGATTAGTAATTGTATCTACGCTCATGCCTTATTCCGGGAGATGCTCTGATTCTATTACCGGTGTGGCGCCCTGGACTAGCCAGGTTGTCACAGATAACAATCAAACACCCCCACCCCCATTAGACAGGGACACCAGGCAAACACAAAACTCTTGTTGCCTCCCTCCAGTGTCTGATGTCCACACCAGGTGGGGCGGAGCCAAGCGGTTGGCCCCACCCACCGAGGAGTTCACAGGCCTGGAGGCGGAAAAAGTGTCAGTTCAGTGTTGGAGTTTGAAGTGAGAGGAGCAAGCACTTGGGTGTCTGGGTTTGTGCTCCAGGCACTGACAGCAAGGTTGGAAGACGGTGGTCGCCGTCTGCAGGAGTGGTGAAGAAACGCGGAACCGTAGGACCGGGGATGGGCGATGGCCCGCCGGGACCGACCGGGGAGCGAAGTGAAGCCAGCACACACAGGCAGGGCCATCGGACCCCGACCAGGCTTGGAGCCACCGACAATAGTCAAATCCGAATGTGACCGAAACCCCAGGAGTTTCCTAACAACCAAAGGCCCGATAGAAGGCAACCGCCCACACCGTGAAGGTATACAGCTACTGCCTAAGGCTAGAGACCCAAGGGCCAGCGCCTGCGGGCAAACGGGCTGCTCCGGCATCCATCCACCGGGGAGCGGACTACCGTTGGGGATTGATAGTAGTCAACTGAGAACATCAAGGTGCACGGAAAGACAGCCGCCATCACCTGTCCGGGGAGAGACACTGCAGCCGGCTGCGGGACCCGTCCATCCAGCCGTTTGATTTTCCAGAGACTCTGTCATTGACTGTCTGAGTGAGTACACCAGTGCCATCCGGCACTGCGCCGCGCTGCCCCTGCAACCCTGCATCCCAGCCATCCTGCCTCCCCGTCACCTCACCGGGCCCCGGGACCACCGACCCCTTCCCACGGAGGGGGAAAACAACATCCCAGCTGCTCCCCACCATCGCTCCCGGGATCCCCGTCACCAGCAGCGGTGGTGCTCATCTTCACCACAATCCGTGGGTGGCGTCACGGACTAAATCCCCCAAACCAACCACTCCTTTCACTCACAGGCGAGGAGCGCTGCTCGAGTCCCCGCATCCGGCCCACCGCTCGAGCCACCGAGCAGCCGCAGCAGCGCCGGACCCGTTAGCGAGCACGCAGCAGCGGCGGCGTCCTCCCCGCCCGCGACACCGGCATTACGGGATCCTCCGGCCTGATGAGGATTTCTGTCTGGTACTAATTGGACAGCACTGTGTTCCTCGTAGATTCAAAGCACGTCCGTGAGAGCGGTTACATAGAAGGAAGATCTTGCATGACTGGCAGGATATTATCTCATATACTAACGATCGGTGAGCATCGGGACCCCCAGTTGTGTTATTATCAGTGTTGTACCTGCAGTACAACACTATCAGGTGAGTGTATTACTGCACATTTTCACTAAAGTAAATGTAACGTTTGCACACAGGAGCGCCCTTTTTTCTTTTTTCTCTTTTCTCTGGCTAGTGAGTGGGCAGGTAAGGGACACTAGCCCCACCGCTGCACTAAAACAACACACCAGTGAAGGAAGACAGACAAGGGGAATTACAAGGATAAACTGCTACAGTCAGCACTAAGACTGCAGCCACCACAGCAAATTCAACAGAGAGTTACAGCAGCTCCTTCCACATCCAGGCCCAGTATCCAAATAGCAAAGAATAACCGGCACCCTCTGATCTTAGCAGAGGGTATATAGAGGAACTAGGAGTGGTTCCAAACCAAAAACACCTGACCAGGATTCAGAAGCTCCTGGAAAGCAAACTGACATTAACCCTACAACTGCCAAAGGAAAGGATATTCATTTAATATTGACAGTCCAGCATGGAAATGACTCAAGTCCTCTGTATTGCTCTCTCTAGGTGTGTATTAAGTTTATTTTGAGGTATGTAATGCAGACACGGCCTTATTATTGTCTACACTGCAGAATCAGACTTGTAAGGCTACTTTAATTGTAAAAATGGTCCAAAAATTATCCCTTTTGGGGGCAGATTTCTACCTTTCTGTTGTTTATACACAGGCAGTATAAGCGGAAAAAGCCTTGGCTTTTGTACATAGGCAGTGCAAAAATGATCCTAAGGCTGGAAACACATCTATGCGAATAAAATCGGTCCGACTGGGCTGAAAAAAACTCGGCTGATTTTAGTTCACGTTAGGTCCGAGTGCAAAGCAAGTGCGATGCTTTTTCTGAATAAATTAATGATTTTACTAGCGTGTGTAATATGTGTGTAATGCATGTGTAATGCGTATTTTTTACTATATCATCTGCCATTCAGCTCTGCTACATGGCTGCTGACAGCAGACACAGACAGCCATATAGCAGAGCTGAATGGCAGATGACAGCAGACACAGACAGAGCCGCATGATCAGAATGAACTCGGGTGAACTTCACCCGACTTCATATTCATGCTGCGGCTCTGTCTGTGCCGCGTCCTGATTAGCGGTCACCTGTGAAGGGCTCACCGGTGACCGCTAATCCCCGGAGTGACTGAAGTTAGCAGCCCTCTCTCATACTCACCGATCCCCGATCCCCGGCGCGGCGCTGAACGGCGTTCACACTGCTCTGGCGGCTTTTACTATTTTGAAAAAGCCGGCCGCTCATTAAACAATCTCGTATTCCCTGCTTTCCCCGCCCACAGGCGCCTATGATTGGTTGCAGTGAGACACGCCCCCACGCTGAGTGACAGGAGTCTCACTGCACCCAATCACAGCAGCCAGTGGGCGTGTCTATACTGTGCAGTGAAATAAATAATTAAATAATTAAAAAGAAATGGCATGCGGTCCCCCTAATTTTAATACCAGCCAGATAAAGCCATACGGCTGAAGGCTGGTAATCTCAGGATGGGAAGCTCCACGTTATGGGGAGCCCCCCAGCCTAACAATATCAGTCAGCAGCCGCCCAGAATTGCCGCATACATTAGATGCGACAGTTCTGGGACTGTACCCGGCTCTTCCTGATTTGCCCTGGTGCGTTGGCAAATCGGGGTAATAAGGAGTTAATGGCAGCCCATAGCTGCCATTAAATCCTAGATTAATCATGTCAGGCGTCTCCACGAGATACCTTCCATGATTAATCTGTAAGTTACAGTAAATAAACACACACACACCTGAAAAAATCATTTATTAGAAATAAAAAAACACTAACAAAATCCCTGGTTCACCAATTTATCTGGCTGGTATTAAAATTGGGGGGACTGCACGCCGTTTTTTTAAATTATTTAATTATTTATTTCACTGCACAGTATAGACACGCCCACCGGCTGTTGTGATTGGGTGCAGTGAGACACCTGTCACTCAGTGTGGGGGCATGACTCACTGCAACCAAACATAGGTGCCTGTGGGCGGGGAAAGCAGGGAATACGAGATTGTTTAATGAGCGGCCGGCTTTTTCAAAATAGTAAAAGCCGCCGGAACAGTGTGAATGCCGTGTAGCGCCGCGCCGGGGATCGGGGATCGGTGAGTATGAGAGAGGAGGGGAAAATGACCGACAGACTGTGAGAGAGGGACAGAGATAGTGACAGACCGACAGAGAGAGAATAGAGACCGAGAGGGAGAGACCGACTGACAGAGAATAGTGATTGACAGACATTGTGAGACATCACTCATTTCCAGTGTTTTAAGAAACATGCGAGAAATGTATTTTGAAAATCGGATGTCACTAGGATGGTGTGAGTGCCGTCCCGTGACATCCGATTTTTTACACGCTCCCATAGACTTGCATTGGAGAGACTCGAAGTAGAAACTCGCAAAAAAGCAGCATGCTGCGATTTTTTTCTCAGTCCGATTTGGACTGAGAAAAAAATCGCAAATGCGAGCTGAATCATTGACTAACATGTGTCCGATTCCAATGCGAGTTTTTCTCACATTGCTCTACTGCGAGGAACTCGCAAGTGAGAAGCAGCCCTAATTTGGTAAGTATAAATAACTATATTCTAATTGTTGAAGTTTTGACTTTGTCACAAGACATTCAAAACCTATCCCAACCGGTGTACTGTTGCTAATGGCTTTTCATCTAAGAGTAAAAAAAAATATTCTTTTTTGGGATCCACAACAAACAGGTTTGCTATTCACAAAATGATTAAGCAATTACAAAGGCATTTTATCAAGCCATCCAAAAATCAATCCTTTTTTAGGGGCTAGCTGTTTTCAAAGTGAAGAAGCAATAGCTTGTTATTATCAAACCTTTCCAAATATTAGCTCTAATTTGGGAGCTGTTTCATATTTGTGTACCTGTAAGAGAATATGTTTTACATCAGAAGTGAACAATAAAACACAGTGAACAGGCAGAAAGTTGTTGTGTCAAAAAAAAAAGAAAATCTATCAGCTCACCATGAATGAATTAGGACATCTTGAAGGCCGAGGTGCATGGAAAGAAACAGGCTGGCTCCTGTTCAGTAATATTCCAAGAAAAAAATCCAGCACCCATAAATATTCTTGATAAACATTGTTGCTTTAATTATTTCATAGAATTATTTAAAAAGTAAACAGAGGCCGGTCTACGCATTTTGATCTGCATGTTCTTAATCATAATCAAGAACATGCAGCTTAAAACGCGTAGACCAACTCATGTCTACTTTTTAAATACACTGTGTGCAGAATTATTAGGCAAATGAGTATTTTGATCACATGATAATTTTTATACATGTTATCCTACTTCAAGCTGTATAGGCTGAGAGCCAACTACCAATTAAGTAAATCAGGTGATGTGCATCTCTGTAATAAGGAGGGGTGTGGTGTAATAACATCAACACCCTTTATAAGGTGTGCTTAATTATTAGGCAACTTCCTTTCCTTTGGCAAAATGGGTCAGAAGAGAGATTTGACGGGCTCTGAAAAGTCCAAAATTGTGAGATGTCTTGCAGAGGGATAAAGCAGTCTTGAAATTGCCAAACCATTGAAGCGTGATCACCGAACAATCAAGCGTTTCATGGGAAATAGCCAACAGGGTCGCAAGAAGCGTGTTGGGCAAAAAAGGCGCAAAATAACTGCCCATGAATTGAGGAAAATCAAGTGTGACGCTGCCAAGATGCCATTTGCCACCAATTTGGCCATATTTCAGAGCTGCAATGTTACTGGAGTATCAAAAAGCACAAGGTGTGCCATACACAGGCACATGGCCAAAGTAAGGAAGACTGAAAAACGATCACCTTTGAACAAGAAACATAAGATAAAACGTCAAGACGGGGCCAAGAAATATCTTACGACTGATTTTTCAAAGGTTTTATGAACTGATGAAATGAGAGTTACTCTTGATGGGCCAGAGGCTGGATCAGTAAAGGGCAGAGAGCTCCACTATGACTCAGACGTCAGGAAGGTGGCGGTGGGGTACAGGTATGGGCTGGTATCATCAAATATGAACTTGTGGGACCTTTTCGGGTTGAGGATGGAGTGAAGCTAAACTCCCTGACCTACTGCCAGTTTCTGGAAGACAACTTCTTCAAGCAGTGGTACAGGAAGAAGTCGGTATTGTTCAAAAAACACATGATTTAATGGACAATGCTCCATCACATGCATCCAACTACTCCACAGCGTGGCTGGCCAGTAAAGGTCTAAAAGATGAAAAAATAAGGACATGGCCCCCTTGTTCACCTGATCTGAACCACATAGAGAACCTGTGGTCCCTCATAAAATGTAAGATATACAGGGAGGGAAAACAGTACACCTTTCGGAACAGTGTCTGGGAGGCTGTGGTGGCTGCTGCACGCAATGTTGATCGTAAACAGATTAAGCAACTGACAGAATCTATGGATGGTAGGCTGTTGAGTGTCATCATAAAGAAAGGTGGCTATATTGGTCACTATTTTTTTTGGTTTTGTTTTTGCATGTCAGAAATGTTTATTTCTAAATTTTGTGCAGTTATATTTGTTTACCTGGTGAAAATAAACAAGTGAGATGGGATTATATTTGGTTTTTATTAAATTGCCTAATAATTCTGCACAGTAATAGTTACCTGCACAAACAGATATCCTCGTAAGATAGCCAAATCTAAAAAACCCCACTCCAACTTCCAAAAATATTAAGCTTTGATATTTACGAGTCTTTTGGGTTGATTGAGAACATAGTTGTTGATCAATAATAAAAAAATCCTCTAAAATACAACGTGCCTAATAATTCTGCTCACAGTGTAATTCTATGGAATAAAAAAGCAACACTTTTTATCAAGAATATTTATGGGTGCTGGATTTTTTCTCTTAGAAAGTTGATGTTTTGTTGGCATGTTTTTGCCACACAGTTGAGAATTAGGGTGGGACAAGAAAGAAGATGTGTGGCAGTATTGGGTCACCAATGGCAGCCCTAGCAGCAGCAATAAGGTCTAGCACTATAAAACACAAAGGGCAGCCAGGAGATGTGTGGCTGGTGTGGCTATACAGAACCAGCGGCAGAGGCCACACAGTAGGGAATTAGGACAAGGCATGTAAGGAGATTTGTGGTAGTGTAGGACTAGCAATGGAAACACTGACAGCAGCAGTATGGTTTAAAACTATAAAACACAGTAGTCAGCTAGTAGATTTGTGACTTGAATCATTCTCTGCAGAGAATTAGGCTGGAGCAGGCAAATGGATGGCAGATTAGAGTAAGCATAACAACCCTGGTAGAAGTGGTACTACAGTATAGTCAATTGAGAGTGTGGCAGGTTTTCACTTGGCAAAGGCTTCACAAAGCAGGTGACACAACCTATCTTGGTAAGTCAATGTAAACTCCCTTTCGGGAGCCAGAAAAAAAATATCTATTTTGCTTTTACAGCAAGTGTTTAAAAGTCTGACTATCCAATAGTGATTCCTTTGCTTGATGTTACCAATACGCCTGTCATCCCACAAGCAATCCAGCATACTGATTGAAATGCTCACCAGCATGACCGAGGGCTCCATTGCTTCATTTTCATCTCCCCGCTGCAACAGTTAGTTGTCATGACATGCGTCATCGTCATCATCATTTTCACTTTGACTGTTTCGTGTCCTGTTTTTGACATGCCCATCAGGGCCGTGGAGCACTCGGAACCAGGCCGGTTCTGTTGGGACATCACGGCGGCAGGGTGGACTCCGTGACCCTGGTGGTGTCGTTTAAATGAGGGATATTTACAGAGGGATGAGTCGTGACGCCACCTGTGGTATTCGGCAATGTATGTGTGGCGCCCCTGACCTGGTCAGGCACCACTGAGTACTGCACCCATGCTGGGGACAGTACAATACAGGTAATCCAGAAGGCTGACTGGGGTGTGGAACACAGGCGCATAGTGATCAGGTCTCACACATGTACCTTTGAGAGGACCCCTGGGGATCCCAGGAGGGGGCAAAGCCTATACCTCCACTGGAATAGTGGCAGGGGGTCAAAAGCCTCCATCTCCTCTCAAGGGGTGTGGTGGAGAGTCTGGTTGCTAGGTGGCGTAGGCAAGAACAGGAGAGGAGGAGCAGTGAGTCAGTTAGAGGAGAACTTCAGAGGGCTCAGTGAGGAGCAGACCTGTGGGGTTGATGCTGTCTAACAGCGCCCGCGCAGTGGCTACTGACGGGGGAGAACGGTCAACTAGGAGTGCTACCTGAAAGCCAGCTTCAGCTAGAGAGAAAGCACGGAGTGGGAAGTAAGGAGACTGCTAGAGAGCACCAGGCCCAACCGGGCGGCAGATCCCGAAGCGGAGATAGATCCAGCTTTCTTCTGCTAAACCTGCCGGTGTGGGGCTCTCAAAGCCCACACCACAACACCACAAAAGCCGCAGCCACGTAACCGCAGTGAGGGCCCATAGGTCACAGGAGGCAAGCAGCTGGAGTGGCCTGGTCCGGGGAACAAGCAAACGGCAAACAAAAGGGGGAGAGAGGCTGCAGCATCTTCCCTGGGCGACCCCCATAGGGACTCAAAGTCGGGGTCACCCCAAACCACCAAGGGCTAAGGAAGGCGAGTCAGTAGTCACCCTCATAAAGTCAGCCTGAAGGATACCTGGTTCCCATCTGGTTCATCCCAGCTACGCCCGGGCTACTCACCCTGCCATCAAATGTGAGTAAAGCCCTTGAAAGACAGTTCTGCCTGTGTGAGTCATTCTGCGACTGTGGTACTACAAACCTACACAGGGCCCTGGGGCTTGCCTCACTCTCAGGAGGCTACTACATCCGACTGCACCCACCATCAGCCCCAGGCGTCCCCTAACCTGCAGTGGCGGTCCCCACTGACCGCAATACTGAGAGTGGCGTCACGATCAAAACCGAAGATTCCCTACCTGTGACCAGAACCAGCTACGTGGAGTCCCTGAAGGTATGCACCGATACAACACCTGTGGGGCTTCACATCTGGCGTCACGAACAGGATAAGGACTAGACCTGTCCAGACAGGTGACCATGTGCCTGGGCGGTCCGCTTGAAAAATTGGAAGCGCCGCCATATTGCCACCATGAAAAGCGCGCTGAAAAACAACAGCAGCCCGCGCTGGAAGAAGTTACCGCCCACGAAGAGGTGTGGCTACCCAGAGATCCCCTGCAGAGTTCTGAGCTTGCCAGCGAGGAGAGCGGAAGCGTCCGGAGACGGCGGAGCAGAAGAGAAGCCAGCAGCTTGCTAATGGAGATGGCGTCTGAGAGCAGAGATCCAGAGCCAGGCTCCGCTGCCTGGTGGTGTCGGGAGCTCGCCGAGTTCTGCGATCAACTGGAAGCCAGGGTCGGAAGGCTGATCAGAGAGGGACGCGAGGAGTTCCTATGGATGACCGCGGCGGTTCGGGCCTACGAGGAGAGAGCCGCGCACCGAGTGCCAGATCGGGCGGTGACAACTCAGACCCCGATGCTGCCAACGATGGGTGAGTCGAGTGATGCCCCGGCTAGCGCAAGTGCCCCGACCCCTACTGCCACGCCCGCGGTCCCTGAAGAGGCGCCCGGCGCGGCGACGCTGAACCAGGCCGCAGCCACACCAGGTGCGGCCCGCCAAGCCCCGGCCGCCGCAGCGATGCCCTGCTCGGCCCGCCAAGCCCCGGCCGCCGCAGCGATGCCCTGCTCGGCCCGCCAAGCCCAGGCCGCCGCAGCGATGCCCTGCTCGGCCCGCCAAGCCCAGGCCGCCGCAGCGATGCCCTGCTCGGCCCGCCAAGCCCCGGCCGCCGCAGCGATGCCCTGCTCGGCCCACCAAGCCCCGGCCGCTGCAGCGATGCCCAGCCCAGCCTGCACAGACCCCATCGCAACAGCGACACTGATCCAGGCCGCCGCCATGCCAGGCCCGGCCCGCCAAGACCAGGCCGCCGCCATACAGGGCGCGGCCCGCCAAGACCAGGCCGCCGCCATGCCAGGCGCGGCCCGCCAAGACAAGGCTGACGTACCATTTACCCCGGCCTGCAAGGCCAGAGCAGACAAGGCTCCCCAGGTTCAGGAAGTCCCTGCTAGGCAATCCCTGGTAGGTGAGGACTCCGCATACTGGCAGCTAAAAGCCGACCTGGAAGCTAAGTTCCCACGGGAGATGGTGGAGCGGTACATGCTCCCTCCGCACACCCCAAAGAGTATCCCGACAGCTCCTGCAGCAACCACGGCAAAGAGTTCCCCACCTGGGCCGGCAGAAAGAAGTCCATCCCCAGCACTGCTACCCAAGGAGTGCCAGGAAGAACTAAGGGGGGGAGGAGGCCAGGAGGTTGAGAGGCTGACCCCAGAGCCATACCCAGAGCCAGAGATGCTGCCTTATTCTCGCTGGGATGAGGAAGACTTGACACCATCTGCAGAAGAAGAACTGCCCAAAAGCCTTACCTGGGAGTTTGTGAGCTGCACCCTACAGAATCCAGCCCGTAAGACACACCGCAACAGAACGCAACTATCCCCTGCACCGTCATCTCCAGAGCAGAGAGAAGTCACCGCCAGAGACCTGCAAGAAAAACGAGCCCTGAGAAGGTCCAAAGCCCAGGCCAGAGGACCCCTTTTCAGAGGAGTAGTGGAGGATTTCAATCTGAGAAGTGGATATGGATTCATCGTAGCACCTGGCATAAAGGAAGGTATCTTCGTCAATAGGAGAGACGTCAGAGCTAATCTGCCCAGAGGACACCCTGGCAGAAATCTAAAGATGGGAGATTCAGTCCAGTTTACTATGCATCAAGGCGAAAGAGGATTGTATGCGCTTGACGTAGCACTATGTACCAGCAAACCTTACAGCCACCCCATGCTACAAGAAAGAAAAGACAGAGATAGAGACACAGATGAAGATCAAGAGAGAAAAGACAAGGAACCTACAGATGAAACGACCACAGACGACGATAAAGAGCAGGAAAGCAGCAGGTGCCACCGCCATACAGGCTCAAGCCCTGGTAAAGAGGAGTAAAGTAAAGGAAAGTAAGAAGTTACTGTTTCGACCAGTTTGAAAGTTTTGTTTTGCAACGTTCTCAAGTTTAAGCATGTGCCCACATAAACTAATGTGAGAAATAAACCTTAAGGCTATGAACTGGCTATAGCCACAAACTCTCGCAGTGTAAATAGTTACACCAAAGGGCACCACCGCCACCAGAGTCAGCCTGTTTAGGGGCTTGGCTCGTCTGCAACCAGGAGGAGCCCGTCCGTATATAGGGCCTTGGCTCACCTGCAACCAGAGAGCACGCCTGTTTATGGGGCCTTGGCTCACCACCACAAAGAGGGTACCTGGTCAGCACCAACTGTGGAGGCCGCCTCTGCATCCTGCCAGAAGAGGCTGAAGGCGCGGATCCACCAGGCCAGGTATACCCTGAAGACCACCAGCCCATGAAAGCCGCCTCTACATCCTGCCAGAAGTGGCTGAAGTCGCGGCCAACGTGAAAGGGTTTTGGGTGGGTTAACGGACTTGTGGGTGGAGGGTGGTGATGTATGGTACCTGGTGCTTTTAAATGTTTTACATGTTTTAATGTTTTATGCATTTTAAAATGTTGTCTTGCAGCCCGAGGACGTGCTGGTGATAACTAAGGGGGAATGTGGCGCCCCTGACCTGGTCAGGCACCACTGAGTACTGCACCCATGCTGGGGACAGTACAATACAGGTAATCCAGAAGGCTGACTGGGGTGTGGAACACAGGCGCATAGTGATCAGGTCTCACACATGTACCTTTGAGAGGACCCCTGGGGATCCCAGGAGGGGGCAAAGCCTATACCTCCACTGGAATAGTGGCAGGGGGTCAAAAGCCTCCATCTCCTCTCAAGGGGTGTGGTGGAGAGTCTGGTTGCTAGGTGGCGTAGGCAAGAACAGGAGAGGAGGAGCAGTGAGTCAGTTAGAGGAGAACTCCAGAGGGCTCAGTGAGGAGCAGACCTGTGGGGTTGATGCTGTCTAACAGCGCCCGCGCAGTGGCTACTGACGGGGGAGAACGGTCAACTAGGAGTGCTACCTGAAAGCCAGCTTCAGCTAGAGAGAAAGCACGGAGTGGGAAGTAAGGAGACTGCTAGAGAGCACCAGGCCCAACCGGGCGGCAGATCCCGAAGCGGAGATAGATCCAGCTTTCTTCTGCTAAACCTGCCGGTGTGGGGCTCTCAAAGCCCACACCACAACACCACAAAAGCCGCAGCCACGTAACCGCAGTGAGGGCCCATAGGTCACAGGAGGCAAGCAGCTGGAGTGGCCTGGTCCGGGGAACAAGCAAACGGCAAACAAAAGGGGGAGAGAGGCTGCAGCATCTTCCCTGGGCGACCCCCATAGGGACTCAAAGTCGGGGTCACCCCAAACCACCAAGGGCTAAGGAAGGCGAGTCAGTAGTCACCCTCATAAAGTCAGCCTGAAGGATACCTGGTTCCCATCTGGTTCATCCCAGCTACGCCCGGGCTACTCACCCTGCCATCAAATGTGAGTAAAGCCCTTGAAAGACAGTTCTGCCTGTGTGAGTCATTCTGCGACTTGTGGTACTACAAACCTACACAGGGCCCTGGGGCTTGCCTCACTCTCAGGAGGCTACTACATCCGACTGCACCCACCATCAGCCCCAGGCGTCCCCTAACCTGCAGTGGCGGTCCCCACTGACCGCAATACTGAGAGTGGCGTCACGATCAAAACCGAAGATTCCCTACCTGTGACCAGAACCAGCTACGTGGAGTCCCTGAAGGTATGCACCGATACAACACCTGTGGGGCTTCACATATGGCCGACGCTGCTGGATGGGACCGCTGGGGCAGATAGTGATGCAGCAATGATGGTATAGCTCCCCACAGGTGGAGCCGTGCCCCAGGGCAACCGGTATAGTCTATGATGGAGAAATTAACGTTGGGTTGCAGGACCGAAGACACAGGCATAACTGGATGACACAGAGATTGTAGTTTCCTTTACCTTTTTACTTGGTAGTGAATGGTGCAGGCCAGGGAAACTGGTTCGGATGGTAACAGAGGTCCGGGAAGCCAGGAAGCAATTGGGGATCCACCTAGCCAGGTGGGTTCAGAGGTCTTCCTTCTGCACTGTCCTGTGTAGGGCCCTCCTGCTTAAAGCTATGCTGCGGCCCTCTTCCTGGTGTTTGTACAGTTTCTCACTCGTATGGCAGGCAGTGTGAGCCTTTTTTACAGGTGCTGCTTCTCTGGTAGCTGCTCAGGGCTCTCATATGCTGCCGTGCCACTGGGTGTTCTGTGTGGCCAGAAGACATGCAGTCTCCTGCCCTCCGGATTCAGCTGCCGGGACTTCAGTACCCAAACAACCAAGGACTCCGGCGTCCTCTCTCTAGCGCTCTGCTCTGGGGAGAGCTCTCACTGTTCCACTCCCAAGGCTCTCTCTCTATATAAAACTGTGGACAAAAAAGCGCAGATAGGGTATTACCCCAATAATATGGGGTGAGGGAAGGGGAGTGAATACTCACCAGATGGAGTTGTGCAAGTCACAACCCCTTTAACAGCATGTAAATCGTTAATCCAGGCAGCAGCCACCCAACGGCAGATAACAGAGAACAGTAGAAAATAGGTGATAATGCCGCGCCACAGATCACTTCAGGGGCAGTAAGATTAACGTATCTTTATTGGCATAGGTCTACGCGTTTCAGGAGCCACGCTCCCTTCCTCAGGACCGTAAGGAACCAAGAGACATCAAATCTAAAATGGTATCAACTGACATACATTAAATACCTCCTATTGACGTCACAGGGACCATCCCCCATGAACAAAAAAAAACCCCACAAGCGGGAGGACCACATAACATCAGATAACATGACATCATATATAACTTTGCATATGCTAGTCAAAACACACTATGAGCAAAAAAAATTTTAAGAAATTCATAAAAAGCATATAACATATCTATAAAAAAACCACTGTGAAAAAAATAGACCTTTGTCAACCCAGAGTAAATGAACAAACTGAGTAAAAACCAATAAAGAAATAATGTGCAAATTAATTGTGTGTCAAAAAGTGTAATAATTGTGCATATTACTCATAAGAACTAGGGATTAGAACCCCCAAAAAATAAGCCAAAGGTTGAAAAGAACGTGAAGGAACCCTCACGATCCAACGTGGCCATCGCGGCATATGCCGCGATGGCCACGTTGGATCGTGAGGGTTCCTTCACGTTCTTTTCAACCTTTGGCTTATTTTTTGGGGGTTCTAATCCCTAGTTCTTATGAGTAATATGCACAATTATTACACTTTTTGACACACAATTTATTTGCACATTATTTCTTTATTGGTTTTTACTCAGTTTGTTCATTTACTCTGGGTTGACAAAGGTCTATTTTTTTCACAGTGGTTTTTTTATAGATATGTTATATGCTTTTTATGAATTTCTTAAAATTTTTTTTGCTCATAGTGTGTTTTGACTAGCATATGCAAAGTTATATATGATGTCATGTTATCTGATGTTATGTGGTCCTCCCGCTTGTGGGGTTTTTTTTTGTTCATGGGGGATGGTCCCTGTGACGTCAATAGGAGGTATTTAATGTATGTCAGTTGATACCATTTTAGATTTGATGTCTCTTGGTTCCTTACGGTCCTGAGGAAGGGAGCGTGGCTCCTGAAACGCGTAGACCTATGCCAATAAAGATACGTTAATCTTACTGCCCCTGAAGTGATCTGTGGCGCGGCATTATCACCTATTTTCTACTGTTCTCTGTTAAGGCTCTCTCTCTAGACTGTCTGCTTGAGCCTGCTCTGCTTTGTTTCTGACCCCTCCCCCAGGCCAGAGTGTATAGAGAAGTTCCCCATGAACTGGGTTTTAGAGCTCCCCCTTCTGGTATGGAGTCAGGAAAATGTATGCTGCTGGTGCTACCTAGCGTGGGGGACCCCTTCTTGCTTCCAGGCATAACGTCACCCCCTGTGAGGAGGGCAACGCTACTGTGGCAACCGGACCTCTGGGGTGCCATATCTTTGCCAAGTTTTTTCCCCACCACACCCATCTGCTGCTGCTTTTTAGGCCTATAAATTATAACAAGTATTTATTTATTGTACTCACTTTTATAGCGCTATTAATTCCATGGTGCTTTACAGACATGATCATCACTGTCCCCATTGGGGCTCACAATCTAAATTCCCTCAGTATGTCTTTGGAGTGTGGGAGGAAATGGAGTACCTGTGATGCCCGCCCGAGACACAGGGTGACAATCACACACAGATTAGAGGCAAGCCGCCCACTGAGCAGGATCCCGACAACCCCAAAACTCTTTAACTCCTGTACAAGGATCTCAAATGACTCGAGTTCAGGAGTTTGCTGCCTATGGAAAGTCTGCAATCCAGGGAAGAATGGTCATCAGGCAGGGTCAAACCTAGGAAGTACAAGAAAGGAGCAAAATCAGCAGGCAAAAGAGATGTCAGGAAATCAGGCTGACGTCAAAACCGGAGATGGCAGCGAGGTACAAAACCAGCAGACAGGAGAATGGTCATTTAACAAGTGTGACGCCCTGGACTAGCCAGGTAGTCACAGGTAGGCCGTTACACAAACACCTCCCCCCCCTTCATAAGGTGACAGCAGCCAACCTACAAAACCCTTGTCACCTCTCTCAGTGTTCAATGGTCAAACCAGGGGGGCGGGGCCAGGCGGTTGGCCATGCCCACCTAGGAGTCCAGTGAGCCTGAGACAGATCACAGTAGTTGAGTTTTGACAGTTGAGAAGTGGAGTTGAGTCTGTGGAGAGTCAAGTTCAAATGCAGCAGGCCTGAGGTGTCAGGTCTGCAGCGTTAACACTGACCGGCACCGGGGTCGTAGCCCTGGTACCATGGCAAAGAGCAGTCGGTGGTGGCCGCCTGCAGGAGCTGGGATTACAGCTGGTGGAACCGTAAGGGACCGGGACCGGGTAGTGGCCCGCCGGTACCGAACCGGGGAACCGATTGGAAACTGTAGCACCAGGAGGGGTACTCAGACCCAGTACGAGGCCCAGAAACAACTGAACCGAGTCGAATCCACTGATTGAGGACTGGACTTTAGGCCCTTTCCCACCTAAGACCCGACTGAAGACAACAGCCCAACGATAGGGGTAGAAAGCCACCGCCCAGGCATCGAGACCCCACGGGCCAGCGTCTGCGGGCAAACTGGCTCTACCGGCACACATCAGGCTGGGGAGCGAACTACCGTTGCTCAGGCATAGGAGTCATCATTTCTACAAAAGTGAGGTGCAGGAGAAAGGCGGAGACCACCAACCTGAAAAGGGGGAAAAGCGCAGCCGGCTGCGGGAACCGTCCACCATCTTGTTTGGTTTACCAGAGACTCAAGCATGTTTGTAATAGTGAGTACAACAGTGTCTTCGGGCCGCGCAACACGCCGCACCGCACCGACACGCCAGCACGCATCCATTCCCCTGCCTCAGCACCTCCCTCGGGCCCCGAAACCATCATCCCCCTACCCACGGAGGGGCCAACACCAAGCTGCGCAACACCGTCCCTGGGAGCCTAGTCAACGGCTGCGGTGGTGTACATCCATTCACCACAACCCATGGGTGGCGTCACGAACTTAATCCCCAAACAACCGCGGCCCCGGCCGTGGACCTCACCACCGAACACCACCCCTCACGTAGCACCAGCAACTCCCTTTCAGAGCGACGTGACCCCCGGGTCCGTGAGGAGCTCAAGCCACCCACCGTCGAGCACGGATCCGAGTGGCTCGGCAGCCGGCCGAGCCTCGGAGAGGTACACATCGACTCTTCTGGCGTCACGAACAGGATTGAACCCATTCACTTACCTGTGGAAGTGCGCCTTGAAGTTATCGTCAGCGGAGTCCCGTTGAAAAATTTCAGAATCCGCTATCTTGTCACTGTCCTGTGGCGCGAAGTTTCCCATCTTCTCCAAGGAAAAAGGCGCGAGAGTGAAGTCCCACCCCCTGAGAACAGAGCGGTGCAGAAAGAAAGCAGAGTGCCCCGAATAGACCAAGGGGACTGGGTGAAGACCCTGTCCCATGTGACCGAAGGGATAAAGGGCAGGGACTCCAGGACTCTGCCACCCGTCTGGTTCCTGGACCCCGACAGTGCATCATGTCCGCCCCGTCAGACAAGCCAGAATTCCCGGAGCCCGCACAGCAGCGTGGGTGGAAGGCCGGACGACCCTGATGTGGTACCGCTTGCAAGCCCAGGTGTGGTTCCTGATGGAATGATGGGTGGCCAAGATGAAGGAGATAGCCGCGGCCGTGCGGGTACGAAAAGTGGAGGCAAATTTTGGAGAGTGGGTAAGTGAACCACGCCCCTATGTCCCCGAGGGACTAGCCGCTGCGGCTGAGGGACCCGGTCTGCCCCTGCCCTCCATGTTGCTTCCCTCACCGCCCGTGCCGGTTGCCGCTGCTCCTCCGCTTGGTCCGCTGCCCCCGACACCGGCAGCGGACTCCGTCCCATCCGCCTGTGAGGACCCACCTGGGGAGGTAGCCCGCGGATGGCCGCTTGTTCGGCCTGCACCAATCCCGCTTCTCTGGAAGCTTAGTTCCCGGAGGATGCCCGCTCCCGATGTGGTCCCGCCGGTCCCGGAAGTGCCCGCGCCCCAGCTGCCCAAGGCCCCGGCAGTCTGCCCTGCGAAGATGGAGGTGGATCCCTGCCAGAAGGAGGCCCGGCGGGCAGCGCTGGTCGTTCCCAGATCCCACGTCTCGGCTGAGGCGTCGCGGGGTTGCCGCTGCAAGGCAGCACAGCAGGCCACGACACAGCGGGGTTCCCCAGCACAGAAGGTGCCGGTAGTAGCCGGCACAGGGGAACTCCGGCTGGGCCCAATCCCTGCGTAGAGGCAGCAAGAAGACGCTCCAAACTGGGAGTGGCAGCAAAACCTGTTGGGCCTGGAGATCGCGGCCCGTGAGAGGCAGAAGGCCGAGGTGTTGGCCCGGACCATCAAGGAGAAGAAGAATCTCCGCAGCGCCACCTACCGGGTACGGGGCCCGAAGTACGAGGGCCAGGTACACCAGTTTGATCCCTGCCGTGGATGGGGGTTAATTTTCGAGTCCTGCCTGCAGGCCGAGATCTTTGTCTCCAGGAGGGATGTCGGCCCCCACCTTCCAGTGGATCACCCGGACCGTGACCTGGTACCCGGTGAGCTGGTCATGTACACCCGGCATTGCAGGGAGAGGGGCTGGTTCGCCCTTGACGTACAGAGGAGGGAGAGCCGCAGTGTTCCTAGGCGGCCCCAGTCCCCTCCCCCACCGTACAGCTCTGAAGATATAGGGGAGGAGGAATATGAAGATGATGAGTAAAGGTAGCGGATCCCGGCTACCAAGTTGAAAAGTCCCCGTTGGGATCATACTGCCTGTCCCCGTTGGGACTTTGTTTTGCCCTGTTTTAAGAAGGACAAGCCTGGGAACTTGCAGGTCACCCATAAACTTTTGGGCTTGTAAATAATTCCTGGACTGACCTACCCCGTTTCACAACCTCCGGAGAGGCAGACTGGAAGATGGGCCTGCGGGAAAGTGATGGCCGAGGCCCCGTCACCAATGCAACCGGTGGCGATCCTCCGGGTCCGGGGGTCCCCTGGACATGGGGCCCCTGAGAGACAACCGGGTGTGGAGCCCTGTACCCGTCCCATGAAGCAAAACCTGGGCCCGTTCCTGGACTGGGGAAAAGGGGTGCTACCCGTTTCTTAGGGGGAGGGGAGACAGCACGATCTGAAATTGGCATGCATCATATAAAAAGTGAAAATTCACAGATTTATTCCAACTGTACTACAATAAAAAAAATGAGATTTTTAGCAAATAATTGATCAATTTTTTGAGCCACCCCTGCCAACGTCACGGCAAATCTCAATAGGGGGGTCCTACTCTACATTCTGTATTTCATGTGCCATGCGGCCTCCTAGATGAAGTTAAAAGATTTGCCGTGACGTTGGCAGGGGTGGCTCAAAAAATTGATCAATTATTTGCTAAAAATCTCATTTTTTTTATTATAGTACAGTTGGAATAAATCTGTGAATTTTCACTTTTTATATGATGCATGCCAATTTCAGATCGTGCTGGCTCCTTTTTTTTTTTTCTCTGTTTTGACCGTAGTTATGCTACAATTCTGGTGACTGACTAACACCATACCATGCACGCCTGATTTTGGTTTGCAATGTATTCCTCCTGTTGGTAGCTGTTCAGATTCAGTTACCTCACCCCTTTCCACAGGCAATGCTAATTAAGCACCATTCTTGGATCTGGTCCGCCTTTATCAATGGTTGCTGTTTGGCACTGGGAGGATCAGTTCTGATATAGTCCTGGTATGTGTAGAGCTTGCTCCACATGCTGGGACCTGGGCTGGTCTCTATCCACAAGTGCCTTTTTTGCAACATAGAAGCGGTTATATATACAGGTTTCAGGTATGTGTGCTCCATTATGGTTCTGCTTTTAACTTTATCTAGGAGGCCGCATGGCACATGAAATACAGAATGTAAAGTAGGACCCCCCTATTGAGATTTGCCGTGACGTTGGCAGGGGTGGCTCAAAAAATTGATCAATTATTTGCTAAAAATCTCATTTTTTTTATTATAGTACAGTTGGAATAAATCTGTGAATTTTCACTTTTTATATGATGCATGCCAATTTCAGATCGTGCTGGCTCCTTTTTTTTTTTTTTTTTTCTCCGTTTCTTAGGGGCAGCATCAAGGCTAGGTTTGTTTGGGTGGGCAGGCAGAAAGACCCAGTCCCGTTCCCGTTATTAATAAAAATGTTTTATGTTTGCAACGTTTAAGAATATGCCTCCCGTAAGGGAAGATTTCAAAATATGCTCGAAATTGTACAAAGTTTATTATGCTTGTAAATATGTTTTACTCTCTTTCAGTTAAAAAGAAACAAAATAATCCGGTGGCAGACGAGCAGCCCGCGGAAGGTCTTCACAAAACCAAGGGGGAATGTGACGAACTGGACTAGCCAGGTAGTCACAGGTAGGCCCTTACACAAACACCCCCCCCCCCTTAATAAGGTGACAGCAGCCAACCTACAAAACCCTTGTCACCTCTCTCAGTGTTCAATGGTCACACAAGGGGGGAAAAGGGCCAGGCGGTTGGCCACGCCCAACTAGGAATCCGGAGAGCCTCAGACAGGACACAGTAGTTGAGTTTTGACAGTTGAGAAGTGGAGTTGAGTCTGTGGAGAGTCAAGTTCAAGTGCCGCAGGCCTGAGGTGTCAGGTCTGCAGCGTTAACACTGACCGGCGCCGGGTTCGTAACCCTGGTACCGTGGCAAGGAGGCAGACGGTGGTGGTCACCTGCAGGAGCTGGGATTACAGCCGGTGGAACCGTAAGGGACCGGGACCGGGTAGTGGCCCACCGGTACCGAACCGGGGAACCGATTGGAAACCGGAGCCCCAGAAGGGGTACTCAGACCCAGTACGAGGCCCAGAAACAACTGGACCGAGTCGAATCCACTGATTGAGGACTGGACTTTAGGCCCTTTCCCATCTAAGACCCGACTGAAGACAACAGCCGAACGATAGGGGTAGAAAGCCACCGCCCAGGCATCGAAACCCCACGGGCCAGCGTCTGCAGGCAAACAGGCTCTCCCGGCACAAATCAGGCTGGGGAGCGGATTACCGTTGCTTAGGCATAGGAGTAATCATTTCTACAAAAGTGAGGTGCAGGAGAAAGGCGGAAACCACCAACCTGAAACGGGGGAAAAGCGCAGCCGGCTGTGGGCACCGTCCACCATCTTGTTTGGTTTACGAGAGACTCCAGTGTGTTTGTAATAGTGAGTACAACAGTGCCTTTGGGCCGCGCACCGCGCTGCATCGCACCGACACGCCAGCACGCATCCATTCCCCCGCCTCAGCACCTCCCTCGGGCCCCCGAAACCATCATCCCCCTACCCACGGAGGGGCCAATACCAAGCTGCGCAACACCGTCCCCTTGAGCCTAGTCAACGGCAGCGGTGGTGTCCATCCATTCACCACAACCCGTGGGTGGCGTTACGAACTTAATCCCCAAACAACCGCGGCCCCGGCCGTGGACCTCTCCACCGAACACCACCCTTCACGTAGTGTCAGCAACTCCCTTTCAGAGCGACGTGACCCCCGGGTCCGTGAGGAGCTCGAGCCACCCACCAACGAGCACGGATTCGAGCGGCTCGGCAGCCGGCCGAGCCCCGGGGTGGTACACAAGCAGAGGTCAAAAACACAGGGAATATTGGTGTGAGAGCTAGGTGTGAACCAGAGTTACAGCAGAAATAATACTAAGGCTATATCTGGCAAAGAACACTAGACTACTGAAGGTATAAAAAGGGTGTGGTGCCTTCCAATTGGCTGGACTGGGAATTGCTACTTCAGCTGGAAGGTACACACCACCACAGTCAGCCAGTGGTACTGCAAGTCCCAGCCATACGAAGCTTGGTGGGTGAGTGGAGACTGCGCCCACCAGAGCTACTGGTACTGACTCCTCCCCTATCACCAGCACCACGTACCGTGGGAATATGGCGGTGCCTGGTGACCGGAGCAGTCGTCGCAGGAGCAGACTCTGGTGGAGATGTGACAGTACCTGGAGGAAACCAGAGAACCTGGAGGAAACCAAGGTACCCGGAGGAAACCAGAGAACCCGGAGGAAACCAGAGAACCCGGGGAGAACATGGGGAGAACATACAAACTCTGTGAAATAAAACACAGATAGAACAACATGGGGCCCAAGGCTGAGTTTAGATGAGCATATTTCTGTCTGTATGCACAATAAGCTGCACTCGGACAGAACATAGACTAAAGGCCGCTTTACACGCAACGACATCGCTAACACGATGTCATTGAGGTCACGGAATTTGTGACGCACATCAGGCCTTGTTAGTGACGTCATTGCGTGTGAAATGCAGGAATCACCGTTACTGAGCAATTTTACTTACCTTATCGTTGATTGTTGACACGCTGCCCATTTCCCAAATATCGTTGCTGTCGCAGGAAGCAGGTTGTTCGTCGTTCCTGTGACAGCACACATCGCTATGTGTGACACCGCAGGAACGAGGAACAACCTCGTACCTGCAGCTGGCTGCAATGAGGAAGGAAAGAGGTGGGCGGAATGTTTGTCCCGCTCATCTCCGTCCCTCCGCTTCTATTGGGCAGCCGCTTAGTGACGTCACTGTGGCGCCGATCATTTGTGAAAAATGCTCACACGCTGAACTCGAGTGCAAACAAAAAAAAAATAGGAGCCATTTAAAACACTATGTGTGCATCATCCTTATTTTATTGTTCTGGTTGAAAAATAAAACAGAAAAGTGAATTTGCCTTTTTAGTGCTGTTGTAAAAAAAGACAGATGTCCTATATATGTAAGAAATGGGCCACATGCATGTGTGATTTTATCACATATGGAAGAACATATGGACCAAACACCGTCTGTTCTGTGTCCTGAAAAAAATGACAATTTTTCCTACTCTTGTCTAATCTAAACACATACAATCCGCTTCCTCTGCCCACAGACACTTCTGCTCTGTTACCATGGCAACTCTGTTCATAAAAACTTGAATGAAATAATATGAAATAATCTTTCTGCCAGTAGAGCTTGTATAGTGAAAAAAAAATGCGGGGATTTATTCATAACATACATCATTAATACTGGATTTTTTTCACTGACTGGAAAATTAAATATTTGCTCCTGTAAGATAAACATAATAGACCACAGTGATATAATAATGACCCCAACATCAGAGAAAATTGAACATTCAATATGCCACAATATAGTAGTGTCATCCTCCTAATGCCATGACAACACAAAATATAATTACGGGTCAGAGAAGTAAGAATTATTCATTTATAAGCTATAACAAATCAGTCAGACCAACATTCTTATTTGTTGCTATTCTGCTCACATTTCTTTCTTGCTATCTCTCTGATTAAGGGTCCCTAAACCTCTAGCTCAGGAGCCCCAAGTGGCTCGTGGGCCCGTGATGTGTGGCTCACAGCTATCTGTCAGTTTGATGCATTAGCACCAGGTCTAGCTATGAACTATGAAGAGTAAAGGGCCATTTACACGCTGCGACATCGCTAACGATATATCGTCGGGGTCACGGTGTTTGTGACGCACATCCGGCGCCGTTAGCGACATCGCAGCGTGTGACAGGCAGGAGCGACCTTAAACGATTGCAAAAGAGATAAAAATTGTTGGTATATGAGAGGTCGTTCATTTACCAAAAATTATTGTCTCGTACGTAGCGAGGTTGTTTCTGAGGCATCACACATCGCTATGTGTGACACTGCAGGAGCGACGATCATCTCCTTACCTCCGTCCACCGGCAATAAGGAAGGAAGCAGGTGGGCGGCATGTTCCAGCCGCTCATCTGTGCCCCTCCTCTGCTATTGGACGGCCGTTTTGTAACGTCGCTGTGACGCCGAATGCACCTTCCCCTTGAAGGAGGGGTTGTTTGGCGATCACAGCGACGTCGCAGAACAGTTATGTGCATGTGATACTGCCATAGCGATAATGTTTGCTACGGTAGCGATCACCACATATCGCACCAACGACGGGGGCGGGTGCTAACACTCGCGACATCGATAGCAATCGCTAGCGATGATGCAGCGTGTAAAGCACCCTTAAGTTTCCAGATGTTGAATTTTGTGAGGACCCCCTTGTTCTTGGTATATTTTCTCAGTGTGACTTGGGTCGAAAAGCTTTGGCTGCCAATATACTATAATGGGGGCTCTGAGTATCACTACTATGAGGAAGGTGGGAGCTAAATGTGGCCTCATGAACCCCTTTCGGTGCTGAATGTGGCTGTCAAGGTCAGAAAGCTTGGGATCTCTGCCCTGAAAAATAGTTAGAGTTGACATGAGGGTCTTTGTGAGCAATATTGCAAAGGGAAATGTTGAGGTGCACCAGCCTCAAGCAGTACATCACATTGGTTCATATCAAGCCTATTTGGACACCCTTCCCATGTACAATATCCAAAGTTGGGGGTCACCACTTTTCTTTTTGCTTCAGGCAGTAGATAAGCTACAGGTTAAGCTCCCATAATGTGCCTGTCTCAAAACACATGAACCGTATCGGCATGCACTCAATGCAGCTGAGCAATAACATCTCAGATGTGGTCAATGGGAGACAAGTGTGGAGACGCTGCAGGCTACAGTCTCACATTTATGTATCTCAAGCAACATGCGGCCTAGCGATGGTGTATCTAAAATGAAGAACAGAGGGGTTTAGCTACCATAAATTATGTCACCCCACACCATATTCCTGACAGTATGACCAGTGTGACGTTCACTTGTGAAGGCTTCTTCAAAGAGTTGTCCATGTTGTCTTTAGAAGAATCTTTGGCTATCATAGTGTCCAAGACAAACGTGGTGCTCACTGCTGGATAAGAAAGACTTCTATTAAAGCCTTCATCGCCGTTTTGCTCGGCACCATGATAGCCTTTGAGACCAGTGGCTTGAGGTTATTGAAGAGGCATTATCCCAGTCATATGAATCTTGAAAAATTTGCCATTTTGGCTTCGCCATGACTTATACCGCTCCAAGTTTTGCCCATTTTGGAGAAACTGTCCTGGAGTGGCATATAAATTGCAAAAGATGCAAAAAAATTGTGCCGCTTATAGATGAGCAAAAACTTTACAACATTCCTGATGAACGCTTGATGAATTGGCCTTTTAAGGCCCCGTTACACACTACGGTATATCGGGCGATATGTCGTTGGGGTCACGGATTCCGTGACGCACATCCGGCATCGTTTGACATATCGTAGTGTGTGACAGCTACGAGTGACTGTTAACGAGCAAAAATACTCACCTTATCGTTGCTCGTTGACACGTCGTTCATTTTCAAAATATCGGTCACATTCCTGGATGCAGGTTGTTCGTCGTTCCTGAGGCAGCACACATCGCTCCGTGTGACACCTCAGAAACAATGAACACAGCTTACCTGCATCCCGCCGGCAATGAGGAAGGAAGGAGGTGGGCGGGGTGTTACGTCCCGCTCATCTCCGCCCCTCCGCTTCTATTGGGTGGCCGCTGTGTGACATCGCTGTGACGCCGAACGACCCTCCCCCTTCAGGAAGAGGGTGTTCGCCGCCCACAGCAAGGTAATTTGGGAGGTAAGTACATGTGACAGGGGTGACCGACTTTGTGCGACACGGGCAACAAATTGCCCGTGACGCACAAACGATGGGGCGGGTGCGATCGCACATGCAATCACACGATAAATCAACGCGTGTAACAGGGCCTTTAGTCTCCTGGTGTTCAGACTGGACATCTGTATTGTAGACACAGGCTCTCACATCTATACTGCTACCATACCGACAGTTGCAATCAAAATTATTCAACCCCCATTGCAAATATGGTTTATTACAAAATATTATCAAATAATAATTTCTTAGTTTAATAGTTTGTACATTGAAGATAGACATAAAGGCCGCTTTACATGCTGCGACATCGCTCAAGTGATGTTGTTGGGGTCACGGAATTTGTGACGCACATCCGGTCGCTTTAGCGATGCCGTTGCGTGTGACACCTTTGAGCGATTTTGCATCGTTGCAAAAACGTGCAAAATCGCTCATCGGTGACATGGAGGTCCCTTCTCGAAATATCGTTGCTGGAGCAGTAACGATGTTGTTCCTCGTTCCTGCAGCAGCACACATCGGTACGTGTGACACCGCAGGAACGAGGAACCTCTCCTTACCTGCCTCCCGCCCACAATGCAGAAGGAAGGAAAGAGGTGGGCGGGATGTTACATCCCGCTCATCTCCGCCCCTCCGCTTCTATTGGGCGGCGGTTCAGTGAAGCTGCTGTGACATCGCTGTGACGCTGAACGAACCGCCCCCTTAGAAAGGTGGCGGTTCGCCGGTCACAGCAATGTCGCAGGGCAGGTAAGTAGTGTGACGGGTCTGGGCGTGGTTGTGCGCCACGGGCAGCGATTTGCCCATGTTGCACAACCGATGGGGGCGGGTACGTACGCTAGCGATATCGGTCACGATATTGCACCGTGTAAAGCGGCCTTAAGTCTATCAAGTTCGACCTAAAATCTAACATGTTGATACAGAGAAAGTAAAAAGAAACCATAAGGAAGATGCTAATAGCCTCATATAAAAGAAACAAATTCCTTACAGACTCCACATATGGCAATTACACTAGTTACATGAATCAATGTCCCATCATAGAATTTAGTACCCATAAACTGTAATATATTTTTCAAGAAAGGCATCCAGGCCCTCCTTAAACTTTAAAACTGAATCAACCATTACAGCATCATGTGTGTCTCTCAACCCAACCTTTCCAGCACAGCTCCTGATTTCGGTGCTGCATGAAAATGTGTAAAAAGCGAGCTTAAAGCAGTGAACTCTCACATTTTTTTTGCAACTGGTTCGTAAAAAATTAAGGCTAGATAACACAGCAAGGATGACCTGAGATACTGTGATTTGGTAAAAAAAAATCTGTCTCCTGGTATTGCATTACATTATATTACATTGCAGCATAATCAAATTGAATGGGATTATATTTAGATCTGCTGAGGACTACAACAATAAAGCTACAAAAAGTGAGCAGTTTGATTTTTGTTGACTTGTTTGTCGTAGTACTTTGTGAGAGCACAAGGAGACCCCATTTCTTAGTTTTTAAGGTTGACGCTAGACTTAAAGGGATTATTCCCATCTCCAAGATCCATGGTTATGACCACTAGCATTTAACTGTCATTATATGAGTGCTTGTAACCATGGATACTTAAGGTGCTACAGTGCCCTGCACATGAGGTAAGCAACATAGCTAATCAGAAGACCTATACTTATTTTCTCATTGGAGGAATTTGTTAATATAATTATTATTATTATTATTATTACAACACCTACAAAATATTGGGATAGGATAGCAATACCCCTTCAAGTCCATTGAGTTCATTATATAGCCTAACATGTTGGTCTAGACCAGAGGTGGGGAACCTTTTTACTGCCGGGGGCCATTTGGAAATTTCTATCAACCTTCGGGGGCCGCACAAAATTATCAATGTGAAAATGACCCGGATATATTTGGTCAAACAATTAACTCACCCGTACAGTGGTAGCTGCAGCTGCTTCTCTTTGTGCGGCTGTGATGTTGATACTAATCATGTTGCTTCTCACAACTGCTTTTCCAGCTTTGTCTCTCTCTGGGGCGCAGTCAACTCTTTGTGATAATAAGATTGGTAAACCATATACATCACATAACAGATGCAGGGACGGCTGTATATAACTCACGGGAGACACACATCACTGGAGGGGCTGGGGGCATATGCATCACATAGGAAATGCTGGGATGGCTGTGTATACATCACGGGACACACGGGGGGCACATATATCACACATGTATATGCTCTCAGCCCCTCCTGTGAGGTATATGCCCCCAGCCCCTCCTGTGAGGTGTATGCCCCCAACCCCTCCTGTGATGTATATGCCCCCAGCGTCTCAAATGTGATGTATATGCCCCCAGCATCTCAAATGTGATGTATATGCCCCCAGTGTCTCAAATGTGATGTATATGCCCCCAGCATCTCAAATGTAATGTACATGCCCCTAGCATCTCAAATGTAATGTATATGCCCCAGCATCTCAAATCTGATGTACATGCTCCATCCCCTCTTGTGATGTATATGCCCCTTACATTTTCAATGTGATTTATATATCACAGGAGGGGCTGGGGCATACACATCACAAGAGACGCTGGGTGCATTTACATGACCGGAGGGGGTGAGGCATATACATGACAGGAGGGGCTGGGAGCACATACATCACAAGAGGGGCTGGGGCACAGACTTTAGTGGGAGACATTAACTTGGCTGTGGGGCACAGACATCAGTGGGAGGGGCACAGGCATTACTAGGAGGGACACAGGCTACACGGGGGGGGCACAGGCATCACCGGGGGGGCACAGGCATCAGCAGGGGGCACAGGCATCACCGGGGGGCGGGGCACAGGCATCACCAGGGGAAGGGGAACAGGCATCACAGGGAGGAGACTGGGGGGCACAGACAGCACTTACGGAACACAGACACCCCCAGTGTTGTGCTCCCTCCAATGCTCCCTAGTGATGACACACAGCACTCACAACTGCACACAGTTTCGGAGAGCGGGTACACAGAGCCAGAGAGCAGGTGCAGGGTACAGGCATCCCTAGGGGGGCACAGGACATCACTGGTAGGAGACTGGGGGCATGGACAGCACTTGCGGAGCACAGCATTGCAGGGAACACAACACTGGGGTTGACACACAGTACTCAGAGCTTCACACAGCATTGGAGGAGGCACACAGTGCCGGAGAGTGAGCACACAGCACCGGAGAGCCGGCACTGTTCACAGGCATCACTGGGGGGGCACAGGCATCATTAGGGGTGGCACAAACAGGACAGGGCAGCCATAGTCATAAGTATTAGGGCACAGACATCAATGGGGGCATCACTATGGGGGTCACAGGCATCACTATGGGGGGGCACAGGCATCACTATGGGGGGGCACAGGCATCACTATGGGGGGTACAGGCATCACTATGGGGGGGCACAGGCATCACTATGGGGGGGCACAGGCATCACTGTGGGGTACGGTTGGCAGTTGCGAATCACAGAAGTCACAGCACTCAGAGCTGCACACAGCGCCAGAGAATGGGCACAGGGCACACAGCAGAGTGAGCGCAGGACACACAGCAGAGCGAGTGCAGGGTACACAGAGCCGGAGACAGAGTATACAGCAAGGGAAAACGGGCAGACAGGCACACACCGCTGTAACTAGGAAGCGGTGAAGCTGCTGTGGGCCGTAAGAGCAGAGCACTAAACCCACCCATAAAGTAAGTCTAGAGCAATCTGGCACTGGCCAGCGAGAGATCTCAGTGGTACGCGCAAATTGTGCATGTAGGGTTTTAAGGGGCCGGCAGCCAGCAAGACTGCGGCGAGGGCTCGAGCACTGCCACCCCCGGGAATCTGCCCGGGGGGCGTTTGAAAGGTCATGGCGGGGCACATGCGGCCCACGGGCCGAACGTTCTCCACCCCTGGTCTAGAGGAAGGCAAAAAGCCCACGGGCAGACATTAAGGCCATATTCCCACAGGAGAACATACCTGCGGATTTTTCTGCAGGTTCACGCAGCAACTCTCCGGAATCCGCAGCTATACATTGCTGCGGTATTTCTGCGGAATTGTTGCGGTAAACCTGCGGAAACAGTGCAGTTTCATGCGGAATTCCTTTGGATTTCCCGCCCTGTATCTCCATAGTGGAAAGGCAGGCTTTCTGCAGATAATTGCGCATGAATAATTGACATGCAGTTACATGCGGCTGCGGGAAATCCGCAGCATTTTCCGCAGCTGCAAATACCATAGCATTGATAGAGCACTCCCCAAATCCCATAGGATAACTTGGGGAGTGTCTATACTTGCGCAAACCTGCGGATTTATCTGGAAAATCTAGAAAATCCGCAGGTTTTTTGCGGCAAAATCCGGAGGTATTATCTCCTTTGGGCACATGGTCTAATAGCTCCATATTAGGGGGAAAAATCCTTCCCAACTCCACATATGGTAATCAAACTATTCCCTGGATCAACGCATAACTAGGGATGATCGAATACCTCAAATTTCGGCTTCACGGATATTTTCCGAATAGGTCGCCGCTATTTGACTATTCGCGAATATTCGATGCGCAATGTAAGTCTATGGGAAACCCGAATAACAACTATTCGGAATTATTCGGGCTTTCCATAGACTTACATTGCGCATCGAATATTCACATAGCGGCAACCTATTCTGAAAATATTCGCGAAGCCGAATATTTGAGGTATTCGATCATCCCTAATAATAACCTGTAATATTATATTTTTCAAGACAGGCATCCAGGCCTCTCTTGAATTTTAGCAGTGAATCAACCATTGCAACATCATGTGGCAAAAATTTCCATAGTCTCACTGCTCTTACAGAAAAGAATCTTCATCTACACTGTTTATTAAACCTTCGTTCTTCTAGATGTAGAGGATGCTCCTGTGCTGCCCCCACGTCAGCAGCCCGCCGTTGCTGCTCGGATCCGGATCCGCGTTGACTCAAGGGATCTCTGGACCCAGGGTCGGGGTCGCGTGGCCACCCGGAATAAAGGGGATCTACCTACAGGGGATTGTATGGACAGTTCATGACGCCACCCATAGTGCGCGGCAAGATGGAGCACCACCGCTGCAATGGGGAGCACCCGGTGGCGATGGTGCGGGCAGCCAGATGTTTAACCCCTCCAAGGGTAGGGGGAATGCCCTGGGACTCGGTGTGGTGACGGGAAGGTGCCGTTGGAACGGTAGGGGGGTCGTTTGTGTACTCACTCAGTCAAATAACACTGACACCGACAACTGTGGTAAACCAAAGTTCTGGACACTGCTGCCGCTTGGAGGAAGCACGCCTGGATCCTGTGCCCATTGGCGCTGCCTGTTAGTCTGTGACCTTTGCCTTGGCACCTCTTTCTCTATTTGGTCCCTACAGTGTGAAACTAGTCGGATCCCGCTCACCAGTGTGGCTAACTGGGTGAGCTTGCTCTCAGGGTTCACGCTTGGGATTTTCTGGACCGTGTGAGTGGAAAGTCCTATCCCCCTCGTTGCACTAGTACCCCGATTTTGGAGTGGGTGGAGAACGGATCTTGTACGCTCCGTCCTCGTCAGGTAAATTCCCAGGATGCCTGAAGCTCTTTCCTGACCTAGGGTCCACATACCCCGTCGTGCCCTGGCCTTTGCCCAGTGATGGCACAAAGCTGTCCTCCTCGACAGTCCGTGCCCCTTGTCACGATCCCCTGTGACCGAGGTCCAGCTCCTACCAGGCCCAGACCTACGTCTGCCACCTAGTAGTTTTAAGGAGCCCAGCTCCTGACCTCCTCTCCTCCAACACTTCATCGCCCCGTGACATCTCCTCTCGAGAGTCACTGCTCAACTGACTGTCTCCTGACACTCCTGACCTGCCCTTAACCAACCCCCCAAGTGGGCGACCCTATTCCACTCAGGCCATCCACTGGTGTGTCTGGTGGGTGTAGTGCAGAGTGTTCCTAGGATTTAGCTGTTCTTGGCAACACCAATGGTTAGGGACGCTTAACCAAGGAGGAGGTGGATATTGCACAGAAGGGCAGATTGCACAATACCCTGTGACGACCTGATAAGCCAGGGCGTCACACCCCCTTGTCATTATTACATTCCTAGATGAAAAAAAGATCATTACTAATGATCGCATGCAGTACTCCACCCTCTGCTTCTTCTGACCAAGGCTGCTCAAATATTTGGGCATCACTGCACACAATCTCCTCATGTGACTCTTGAAATGCACACAGTGAGAGGTCAGTAGAAGTTATAAATGCAGAAGTAAAGAGCTCTTCGAAATGCCAAAGTGTGGGGTCAATTGTCTTCTTAGACTACATGGTGGTAGGAAGGAGGATCAGGGTGAGGATTATGTGGTCCCTACTGTTGACTGGACCATGTGGAATATAGAGTAATGCTGGTAAACAGACTGGAAGCATTATCTCATATCCCACCTACAACCTGTTCACAGTGTTCTGGCTTCAGTAGTGGGGTCACGTACACCCCTGCAAAGTGAGACAGGAAGCTAGGTCTAGATGATAAGTGTGTTTGCTGTGCTTCCGCAGCAGACCCAGTTTAACTTGGCTGATGGCCACGGCCTTTGCATGCACCATCATCATCCACTTTCAAGTTCCTTACTGCATGTGTAGCGCCCCACAGGGCAGGTGTTTTAACCTACTCGTTACCAGGCCGGGATGTGTGGCGCCCCTGCGGCTTCAGGCGCCACAGGGTACTGCACCCCCATTAAGGTGTAGTACTTATCCCGGGTCCATGGTAGGTCGGTACCGGTTTCCACTTACACAAACATACAGTTAGTGGGTTGCCCTCCCCAATGGCGACCGGGCCAGGGTCAGATCACAGTAGGGGGTTTACAGGACGCTCCCAGATCCACTGGAACCAGGGACTCGGGGTCAGGGAGAAGCAACCACCAGGGAGAGTCAGGAGCACACAGTGGAAATAGCAGGTTGACCTAGTGAGAGTAGTGAATCAGCTGGTGGCAGCAGTTGGGGGTAACAGCTCAGAACACACAAAAGAGCTACAACAAAGAGAGAACAGCTTCAGACACAGAGCACAGCGGATGTGCCGCAAGCAGCTCTGTGGGCCAGGGCATTCAACACGGTCGCTGGGGAGAAGCAGGCGGCTGCATCCAAAGGATGCTTCACGTTGTCTACCAACTCTGCAAGGGTCGCGAGGAACGGCTAGACCAGTCACCAGACCCGTTAAAATGAGTCTGCAGCCAAATAGCATATAGAATCCAGGGTTGAGGACTGTCCCCATAACGGAACCGCGCTCAGCATACACAACGTGACACTTTACTGACACCGAGATCCCCAAGCTCTTCACGCCATGGGGGTCCGATACTTAGCGCATCAGAGGAAGAAAGGCCTCACAGGCTGACACACACACCAGACTTGATCTTTCACGGATCCGGGATCGGCTGGAGCCCATCGTGGCGGAGATCGGTACTCTGGGGCAGCACTTGAACAACCTGTGAGTAAAAAGACCTGGAACCGCAGCCCCTGTCTCTGCCGTTCTTTTACCAGTACCGTCGCCCAGCGCTGCGGCGCCAACGGGGACTACCACCACCCTAGCCATCCTCCCAGGGCCCGCCGGGTCACCCCGTGATGACGCACAGGATCTGCATCCCAGGTCCGGCAATGAGTAGGTTAAAACACCTGCCTCGTGGGGCACTACAGATACAGATCCTATGCGTCGTCACGGGGTAGCCTGGCCGGGTTCCGGTGCCCCGAGGCGTACAGAAAGGAGGGTGGAGGGTGGTATGAAGGATGGAGGAGGTAGTTGGAGGTGGAGGAAAGTCTATTAGATGATCGTGACGCCACCTGTAGTACGCGGCCAGGGATGGAGGCCACCGCTACGAGTGCTGCTCTCCGGGGCTGATGGTGAGGGTCGTAGACAGGATGGTGTCGCACCCCACAGGTGGAGCGGGATTACCCTGGGGAGGATGATGGAGGAGGACGGAGGTGGTGGCAGTCCCCGTTGGCACCGCAGCACTGGGCGACGGCGACGGTAAAGGAGAGGCAGAAACAGGGGCTGCGGTTCCAGGTTGTTTACCCACAAGTAGTTCAGGTGCTGCCCCAGAGTACCGATCTCTACCACGATGGGCTTCAGCCGATCCAGGCTAGTCAGCGGTCACCACAGGTGCCCTTGAAAGTCTTTTAGTGAAGTGTCCCTTGGTTGCTATCTAGAACCCGGCCCGAGCCTCCTGCTCCAAGCTATGGGCCCACGAAGAGAGAGAAACACTAACTCCAGTTGTCAGTGCTAGATGTTATACCAAGCTGTGCCCAGGAAAGTTCTGCTGTAAGTATGATGGTTGCGCCTACTTCTACCCTGTGTGGTGCCCGCCCCCGGTGGTTGTCCTAGCGACTAGGAAAGTCCCATTCCTCGTGATGGTTAACAATCCTGTCTGCCCTGGTCCAACCCCCTGTGAGCAAGCACCTTACTGTTGTATGTGTTTGTTTTGTGAAGGCACTGGCAGGTTAACCCCCTCTTGACCCGGGATAGATATTACCCCTGAAAAGTGGTGCAATACCCTGTGGTGCCTGAAGCCCAGGGGCACCACACATGATGCTTTGCACATTTTAAATTATGCACGCAGCTAAGAGCGATATTATTAGAGAATAGAATATATTTTTTAGATAGTAGAAGCAGTCCATAAGGCTAGAATCCCTACTCCAGCAGCTTGCCGTACAGTAATTACAGCTAAGAGCGATATTATTGAAGAATAGATTTTAACGTAGCAGCAGCACCTAGGTCTGTAAGGCTACAATCCCTGCCTATAACTCTCTAATACACTATTCCTACTCCAGCAGCTTGCTCTACACTAAATGCAGGCAAGAGGGGTATTATTAGAGAATTGATTTTTTATGTGCCGCCCCCACGTCAGTAGCAGCCTGGCTAAATGGATCTGGATCCGCAGTGGCTCGAGGGATTTCCGGACCCGGGGGTCGCGCGGACACTCAAATAAAAAGAGGACGTATTTGTACGGGGATTGCTGTAGATACTTCGTGATGCCACCCACGGTGTGTGGTAAGATATGGTACCACCGTTGCTGTTGGGGAGCACCCGGGGGAGATGGGATAGCAGCTGGATGTTAACCCCTCCGTGGGTAGGGATGGATGCCCCAGGACTCAATGTCCAGAACACAGGGAGTGATATAGGCTGCAGGTGGCGCACCGGGTCGGACAGGGGAATGTTGATGTACTCACTGTAGAAGAATTACACACCAGTCCGTTGGTAAACCAAGGTGTCAGTGGCTGGCTGCCGCACCCGGGTGTACTCGGGTCCCACACCCGGCTGATGTACGGTGTCCCTTTCTCCGGCACTCTGTATTTTCTCACTTTTGGACGACTCCGTCTGGAACAGGGAAGTCCGCTCCCGATGTATTTTGGTTGGAAGATGTGCCCGCGAAAACTGACCCTTGGGATTTCAGTGGGTGTATGCGGATACCTTATCCCCCGCGGTGGGCTGACGTTTCGCTCTATCTGGGCTAAACTTCTGGAACTAGGCCTGAAACCTGCTACCTACCTGGTGAAATAGAGAAGGGGCTTGCAACCGTCTTCTATCTAGGGTCCAGGTACCCGGCCTGTGCCCAGTTTCCAGACCGGATCTCCGCTGTCAGTACCGGCGGGCTCCAACCCTGTCCCGGTCCACACTGGATCTCCCGCGACCGTATTGCCGTCGCCTTTGGACACGGTCCACTGCTTGCCACCTAGCCAGCAGACCAGGGCCACTACCCTGTCTACTCTCCACTAGGCTCAGCTTGTCCCTGACAGTCTGTCACTGTCACTCCTCTCCACATGACCTCCAACTTCAAACTCCAAACTGATCTGAACTCCTCTGGTCTGTTCCCGCCCCTGGATCCTCAAGACCCCTAGGTGGGCGCTCCCAATTCACCTGGTCCTGCCCACTAGTGTGTCCTTCTTACCCTGGGGGGTGACTAGGATTTTGTGGCTGATGGAACCTTGTGTGGGAAGATGTTTTGTAGGGTGTAATGTATTTCTGTGACCACCTGGCGGTGCCAGGGCGTCACATTTACATAGCCGCAGAAGCACGGTGTGTAAGGCTAGAATCCCTGACACCTCTAATGTACACTTTCTACTCCTGCAACTTGCCCTACATTAAATGCAGCTAGAAGCAGTATCATTGGAGAATAGATTTTTTTTATGCAGCAGCAGCACGATCTGTGAGGCTTGAATCCCTGCCTACAAGCCTCCAATACACTATCCCTACTCCAGTAGATTGCTCTACACTAAATGCAGCTAAGAGCAGTATTAGTATAGTATAGAATAGATTTCAATTAGCCATGAAAAGGACTGTCGATTTAATGTTAATGTAGCAGGTACTGTCATGCTAAAACTTACATGTGTGTGTTTTGCCTGTGGCAATAGATTCAGGTTGTCAAAGACTTAAGGCCCCGTTACACGCAACGCCATATCTAACGATATATCGCCCGGGTCACGGATTCCATGACGCACATCCAGCATCATTAGCGACGTCGTTGCGTGTGACACCAACGAATGTCCGTTAACGATCAAAAATACTCACCTTATCGTTGATCGTTGACACGTCATTCATTTTTTAAAAAATCGTTGATTGTTGCAGGACGGAGGTTGTTTGTCGTTCCCGAGGTAGCACACATCGCTACGTGTGACACCTCGGAACGACGAACTACAGCTTACCTGCGGCCGCCGGCAATGAGGAAGGAAGGAGATGGGTGGGATGTTATGGCCGCTCATCTCCATCCCTCCGGTTCTATTGGGCGGCAGCTTAGTGACGCTGCTGTGACGCCGCACGCACCGCCCCCTTAGAAAGGAGGCGGTTTGCCGGCAACAGCGACGTCGCTAGGCAGGTAAGTCCGTGTGACGGCTACTAACGATTTTGTGCGCCATGGACAGCGATTTGCCCATGACGCACAAACGACGGGGGCGGGTGCTTTCACCAGCAATATCGCTAGCGATATCGCTGCATGTAAAGCCCCCTTTATTCTTAGAAGACTTCATCGATATGAGATGCAAAGGTCTCACACTCAGTGTCCCTACCAGTCAGCTGTTTGTAGCTCTCTCTGTAGGTAGATCACAACAGTTTAACAAGCCAGAGCAATACAACTTCATACAATGTGCAGTGACAACTCTCAGGTGCTGCAGCTTAGCTGCCACTTAAGTGAATGGATTCCCACCAATCAGATATTGATGACTTATCCTTAGGATCAGCGATTCTACCAAAATTTGAAAAGGCAAATTTGCTTGAATTCGACAAAGAAATTCAACTTGCAGTGAATCTACTTGCCACAGAATGAAAATACATGAAAGCATACAATTGCCCTGAAAAGATGTGTATGACATTGAGAACTGTATTTATTCCCTTTTAAGCTGTTTAAAGGGAACCAAACATCAGGATTTTCGTGTATAAGCTGTAGCCAGTGCAGTACTGGCACTATCATGCACAGTGTGTACATACCATCAGGGGGCAGCTCGGGTGTTTAGGCAGTGAAATACAACTTTATAAAGTTTGAAATTTCGTGCACTTTTTGATTGACGTGTGCACCTCTGCAGATAATGTCCGGGCGGGTTATGTAGGAGTTCCCCGCCCCCCCACCAGCCTGTTCCTCCCTCTCTCCTGATGTCCGGGCGGGTTATGCACGTGTTCCCCGCCCCCCTGCGCCGCCTGTTCCTCCCTCCCTCCCTCTGGCTGTATGTAAATATCTAATCTTCAGAAACATGGCGCCGGAGTGGGCCTCTGCGCATAGCGCTTATTTCCGGCGCCATGTTTCTGAAGCCCCCGCATTACACAACTTGGTGTCTGAGAGGGCGGCGCAAAGAAATTAGCCAGCATACCTTGTGTACAGAATCGGAATGGTCCCTAGCTCCTGTACATATAGTGGTGTGACTCGCTATATGATGGTTCGAATCTGCTAGGAAAACTAAGCCACGCGTGCATAATATCTCAGAAATCTCGTTCATTTTTCTGGCACTGTAAAAAGTTCAGGGAAAGCATAGCATGTAGAGGTGGGTGAACCCGCAGATTCTGCGGGTCCCTCTGGACTTAAAGAAAAAATCAGATTTGGTACTGGACTTGAATCCGAACATGTGCCCGGACACTGAACCCCATATTAGTGTATGGGGACCCGAACATTGTTCTATAATAAATGATGCTAGAAAGGGCTAAGGGAGCTGCAAAGCAGGCAGTTATATTTACCGACCTTCCCCGCAGCTGTCATATTGCTTCCGGGTCCGATGATTAGCTCTCATATATACTCACTGCTTCACCCACCATCAGTCCCGGCATCTGATTGGTTGCAGTCAGACTGCGCCCCCACCCTGTGTGACAGCATCTGTCATTGGTTAGAACCACGGGGAAGACTATTCTCCTTCCGGAGACCTGACAAACCAGTCTGGCTGCCAGTGAGGTGACTTACAGCTGCAATGCCCCTCTGGAATTAATTCCCAGAGGGGCATTGCAGCTATAAGTCCAATCACTGGTAGCCAGACTGGTTTGTCAGGTTTCCGTTAGGAGAATAGTCTTCTCAGTGGTCCCCACATAGCTTCTCATAAGCCAGATCAGATACCCATACTTTGCACTGATGAGGGGCAATCACCCCAAAATGCCATGTGTGCAAATTGAGATTCTGATCTGGCATTAAATCCTAAGACTTATGAAAAGGCTTGTTTAAAAAGCCACTTTTGGGATTGGTACTTTCAAAAGGTGGCGCTAGAGTTTGTTTCCTTCCACACTGGAGGGACAATTTGAAAAATTCGCAGAGGGGCATTGCAGCTATAAGTCCCCTCACCGGCAGCCAGAATGGTTTGTCAGGTCTCCATAAGGAGAATAGTCTTCCCCGTGGTCCCCACATAGCTTCTCATAAGCCAGATCAGATACCCATACTTTGCACTGATGAGGGGCAATCACCCCGAAACACCGTGTCTGCAAATTGGGATTCTGATCTGACATTAAATCCTAAGTCTTATGAAAAGGCTTGTTTAAAAAGCCACTTTTAGGATTTCCAATAGGTGGCGCTAGAGTTTGTCTCCTTCCTCACTGGAGGGACAATTTGGTTGGAATCACACACGCTGTCTGCAACCCTATAATGGTGGCAAGTAAAAATAAATAAACAAAATGGCACAGGGTCCATCTATATTGTGATATCCAACACAGATAAAGCAGACTACTACAGGCTGCAGCCCCCAATCGTGTGCTTCTCTTGGTTGTGTATCAAAATAAGATGAAACTTTTTTAATTATTAAAATAAATAATTTAAAGCAAACAGCATGTGGTCCCCCTCAATTTTGATACCCAGCCTTGATAAAGCCGACAGCTGGGGGCTGGTATTTTCAGGATGGGGAAGGCCCATGGTTATTGGGCCCCCGGGCTAAAAATATTAGCTCGCAACCACCCAGAATCATTGCATTCATTAGATGCAACAATTCCGGCACTTTACCAAGCTCATCCAGATTGCACTGGTATGGTGGCAATTGGGGTAATATAAGGGGTTAATAAAAGCCCATAGTTGCCTCTAAGCCCTAGATTAGTAATGGGAAGTGGTCTATGAGGCTGAACATTGGAAAGATTTTATACACGCAGATGTGAGCGAACCCTTAGTAAGAGTATATGCCATTATAAATCAATCTGTACCCTACTGAGAAGAAAATATGGCAAATAAGGTTTAAGAACTGATTTCCCGCTACAGAGGATGTATATTATCGGAAAGCTTCTGGAGCAGGAGGGATTTTTACAGGAAACCACACATGATGTTTGTAAATGTGTGTTTTTTTCAATAATTTTATGATATTCTACAAGTTTAAGATCCTTGAATCCATTCTTCTAACAGTAAACACTATAAACTTTTAATTATGACAATAACCAGGCTTGCACACATTGACAGCAGCCATCCACATGCTGCTAATAACTTCATCACTTGGAGCACCCTGTCCTACTGTAAGTTATGGTCCATAGCAAGAGTCCGGGCCCTGGAGATGAATATATTGCGGAAACATGAAATTGTGTTCTATCTCATTGTGCGCTGATGAACACCATCCTCTTTACAGTAATCTGATGTTTGTACCGAACATTGTGTCTGCTTTTCTTAATAGACATATCTACATATAATCCATGTTAATTGAATTTCCTAACTTTAAGAGGCCAGAAGCATCATTGCATTGCTGCTTATTGGAAAGTGATTTAGAGGCTTAATCCCAAGTGTGTTTTTGAACTTGAATTAATTTGTGATGAGTCACAGAACATCCTCATTTCAGAACATGGGTAAACAGTGTAAACACGGTGTCATAATAAACTGGTGCATCGGTAATGCAATTTCCACACAACTGAATACTTCATTTCTGAATATTAGAATGTAATTTTTTTCCTTAGTTTCCCAATAACTGAACTCTCAAAAACAAACTAAATGTGAAGCAGAAAAAAACAATGGTGCCATTGTCTGAGTACTATAAAGGTGTATTATATGGGCAATGTGTGACTCTTTTGTATGGGCAGTATATGATATGATTTTCTATAGTTGCATTATTTGAATACTGTGTTATTAAAGGGAACCTGTCAGCAGAAATTTCCCCTAAAACCTAACAGATTCCCCCTCTGCAGCTCCTGGGCTGCATTCTAGAAAGGTCCCTGTTATTATTGTGAGATGGTGAAACAGCTCCCATTGTTCATGGCCAGAAATATATACCTGGTTAAAGATGTGCATGGCAAGCCCCTGTATCACCTCACAAGCATAGTTTAGACGTATATATTTGTGTCTCATAAATGTGAACAGTATTTATTGTATGTAACTTTATAACCTGCAGCTGTCAGTAATGATGTGATAATACTTTATAAGGGACAAAAATGTCATTATTCAACCATAAGAGGACGCTGTTTCTCAGCACAGATGAAAAACTGCAATAGGTAGCTCAGATGGGGGCGGAGCTACAGGCTGATAAAAAAGTACATCACAGGAAGTAGAGCAGCGGCCATCTTGGAAGCGGTTGGCAGTTGGCAGTGAATGAGTACAGAGACAGAGGACGTGCAGAAGAGGGAAGAGAGAATATTTGCGAGTAGAAATCTATCATCTTTACCAGAGCTGTGGCGGAGTGGAGCTGACCGTGACTGTATCTGAATCCTTACCAGATGGGAGAAGATTGCTAAATGGAAGCTATCGTGAAGTTGATAAGATGTTGTCAAGGAGACCAGCCATAGTTACAAACAGTATTGGTCATCGGTTGGAGAGGCCTCTCATCTGACTGCGTATTTCAGACATTTTCCAGAGCAGACCCGGGTCGGTAAGATAAGTAAGGCCCACTGCGCCATCACGGTGGGTAACCGTGCACGCACCTCACATCAGTTTGGCGCCAGAATATTTGAGACTGAGGCAGGGCCTGTAGTTAGTTTAGTTAGGCATAGTAACCCTGTCAGGCCACAGTTATTGCCACAATCACCATTTGGTGCCATCGTTTCCACGGCTACATTATTTAAATCTTTGCCATTGAGGTTTCTCTGTGGACCACAACGACCTCACACCTGGATGTTACTAAGACCCATCACAGACTTTAGGGCATAATCGAGCCCATCCAGGAGGGAACTTGTATTGAACAAAATATCTGTTATGTTTTTATGCTCCTTGCTAAGCAGTCATTGTATATAGTAAATTGTTTGGTTATTCAAGGTGAATCGTGGGACAAATCCTCCATTAAAGGGCACTATATTTATATTGGGGCAGGGGAATAGTCAATTGGGGGTTAGAGTAAATTTATTTTAAGTTTGTAAACTGTTGTGCTATACCGTGGGCGGCTTGTATTTCACACCCATCCAATTTTTTTCATGTTTAAGGGTATTAATAGGTAGTTGGCGGTTGGAATATCCAGTCATGCCTGTAGGTAACATATAGTATATATATTGTAGCAGTCTCATGTTGTAAGCCGCCTCCCTGTATAGCACAAGGGTCTCAGCCTCTTAGCTGAGTGTTTGTGGATTTTCCCTAAATGTCTTCCCCTGTTTTGATTGCATTCATAATCAAATTGTAGTAAAGCACTTTTGTTAGTTAATCTACTTTTGGGGCCTTTTATTTCTCGTTTGTGACTTCGCTGTATCCTAAAGAGCCCACCCCGGTGCATGGCTTACAAATTTGGCGTAGTCGGCAGGATACAGCGACCGTTATGGACGGGAATGCGGCGGGAGTCAACTCACCGGCATTAGCAGCACCAGTCCAGGCCCCAGCACAGGCAAGCCAGCTTTCCCTAATGTCACCAGTGCAATCTGCCATGTCACCCCAGGTAGGGTACCTTCCAGCAGGGACTTTGTTCCCTCCCTTGGTTAGGTTTGATGGTAGCAACATCGGCCTTGAGGATTGGATGGAGAGGGTTCGGAGTGCAGTCAAGATGTGTAACCTGACTCCGGAATTACAGGCAGAAGTAGCTCTGAATGCCCTAGAGGGTGATGCCTGACGGACACTGATGGTGCGCCCTGAATCCGAGAGAGACAACATTGAGAAGGTATTTGCCCTGTTAGAGAGGGTCCATGGGGCCCGTGTGCAAGTGGCGCAGCTGAGAAGTGGATTTTTCAATCGGCCACAGCGTGAAGGAGAAACACTTATGCGGTATGCAAACGCCTTGCAGGAAGCAATGCAGGAGATCCGCAGGCGTGACTCAGTGGGCATGGGCGCCTTTCAGGAGCTGGACAAGATCCTGAGGGACCAGTTCATTGCTGGGATAGCCAATAAGTCTTTACAGGATAAGCTCCGAGAGATGACTCGGAGCAACTCATCTCTGACATTTAATGACAGCTATCTAGCCGCTTTAGAACGGGAGGAGGAGTTAATTCCTGTGATCAAGAAGTGGGTGAGCAGTGCCCATATTGCAGAGGGTCAGAAAGGATCAGGAGAGGCGGCTGTCCTGAGGGATGTGATCAAGACTTTAACAGAACAAATGCAGGAACTTCAACTTAAGGTAGCTCAGGTGTGCGACCGACCACTTCACGCACCACCAATAGCTCCGCGACCCCGAGTCTCTATGGCAACACCGGCCAGGAGGCAGAATTCCATGAGGTACGACACATTGGGATCGCAACCCCACCGTGGGCCGCAATGCTGGTGCTGTCAACAATTTGGCCATATCGCCAGAGACTGCTCTGCACAGATGGGTGCCGAGTCAGCGTTAAACTATCAGCCGCCGCAGTCAAGTCCAGTGTATGAAGAACACAACTTATATGCCAGAAGCCCTGTAATAGAAGCCGAGTTCGAAGGTCAACGGTTACGCTGCCTAGTCGATACTGGGTCGGAATGCACGATTATGCCGCTGGAATTCTTTGAGAGACATTTTGGGAACTTGATGGAACCGGAAGATGGAAGTGTCATTAGGCTGACAGCTGCCAATAATAATGAGATGGATGTACAAGGGATAGTCTTAATGCATATCCGATTGTTAGACCAGAGCATTGGCAAGAAGGGAGTTGTGCTCGTGAACCATCCGTCCCGGAGAGGATTGGACGTGACACTGGGTATGAACGTGTTGAGAGATCTAGATCACCACATGTATGCCAAGGAAGGGCCTAAGTATTGGCAACGGGCTACCACACATCGTCCGACACAGAAAGTTCTGCAGCAAATGGTGAGGAGCTGTAGCCTGCAAAAGAGTACCAGGCGCGGTCAGCCAATCGGACGAGTGAGGGTGCCGCCGAAGACTCAGGTGAAGATCCCACCACAACAGGAGCAAATATTGATGCTGCCTGTGGGTGCTGGGAGACGACTGAATGGGCTGGAGGTCTTGATTGAACCTGTCACTCAAGGGGAAGCATCAACGCGACCACTGGTAGCTCGGGCTCTTGTCACCGTAAAGAATGGGTGTGCACCTGTACGATGCATTAATGTCCTAGACAGTGAATTAACCATTCCTGGAAATACTCTGCTGGCCGAAGTCTATGTGCTTGATGGGGAAATTCTTCGGCGGAGGGATTTCACACTACAGCCAGATAGGAGGTCAGCCTGGACTTATGCCGTAGGTGTCCAACAAAGAGCGACCCCGTCAGCTGAATGGAATGGCCAAGTGATCATTTCTCTGATGGGAGTGGACCGCCGAACCCTCACTCCGGGGCAACAAAAGCTTCTCGAAGACACTCTTTGGGAATACCAGGAAGCGTTCTCAAGAAATGATGAAGACTTTGGGTGTACTTCCGCCATTGAGCACGAAATTCCTACCGGTGGTGCTGCGCCAATCCGGGAACGCTATCGGCAAATCCCACCCAAGATGTATCAGGAGGTGAAAGATATGGTGGCCAGCATGTTGGAAAATCGGGTGATCCAAGAGAGCCAAAGTCCATGGGCAGCGCCAGTGGTCTTGGTGAGGAAGAAAGACGGATCCCTCCGATTCTGTGTGGACTACCGGAAACTGAATGCCCAGACTGTCCGGGATGCCTACCCTCTTCCACGGATCGAAGAGTCATTGTCCGCCCTAGGTCATGCAAAGTTTTTTTCGACTCTTGATTTGGCCAGCGGGTACTGGCAGGTACCAGTGGCCGAGAAAGACAAAGCGAAGACTGCTTTCATCTTACCCATGGGACTCTACGAGTTTAATCGCATGCCATTCGGCCTGTCCAATGCCCCGGGAACCTTTCAGCGGTTGATGGAGCACTGTCTGGGTGATCTCAACTTTGAGTCGGTATTGATATACCTGGATGACGTGATAGTGTTTGGAACTTCATTCGAGGATCACCTCCAGAAGTTGCGGCAGGTCTTAGGGCGGTTGCGAGACCATGGTCTCAAGATCAAGCCCAGGAAGTGTCAACTGTTTCAACATCGGATAGAGTACTTAGGACATGTGGTCACCACAGAGGGGGTACAGCCGGCCGCCAGTAAGGTGGAGGCCGTCCAGAAGTGGCCGCGGCCAAATACCCTACGGGAGGTGCGGGCCTTTCTGGGTCTGGCCGGGTATTATCGAAGGTTTATACCCAAGTTTGCTCATCTGGCCGGCCCGATAAACGAATTGCTGAGGGGCACGGCTGGGGGACCCAAGACTCGGCCCATTGAGTGGGGACCACGTCAGCAAGAAGCCTTTGAGGCACTGAAAAAGGCTTTAACGAGTGCCCCAATTCTGGCCTATGCGCGGTTTGATGCCCCATTCTTGTTATATACTGACGGGAGTTTACATGGTCTGGGGGCAGTACTATCTCAAATGCAAGATGGACGTGAGAGAGTAATTGCTTATGGCAGTAGGTCTCTGAGGGAGTCAGAGCGCAACCCCGACAACTATAGTTCTTTTAAGTTGGAACTTTTGGCACTGGTATGGGCCATGACGGAAAAGTTCGCTGAGTATCTGACGGGTGCCGAAGTGACTGTAATGACTGATAATAACCCATTGGCATACTTAGGGAATGCCAAACTAGGAGCTCTTGAACAGAGGTGGATGGCTCGTCTTTCCAAGTACCAATACCACATCCAGTTTCGGTCAGGAAGGGAGAACAGCAATGCTGATGCACTCTCCCGAGTTCCTGTAGGATTGCCCACCCAGAATGTTGATGAGGAGCTAGAGGACACTGAAACACCGAATCTCGGTCGATTATCTCTATTCCAGAACTTGGCACATTCAAGTGGGGTGGCTTCTGGGATGCCAATGGTGTTAGGGAAGACTTTGGATGATTGGGGGAGAGTCCAGCATGGCTGTCCGGACCTACGGCGAGTGAAAGAGTGGGTCCGGACCAAAGTCTGGCCACGGCCGGAAGAGAGGGCCTGCCTGACCACAGAAGGTCAGAAGTTGCTGACGCAGTGGGATAAACTAAATGTTATCCAGGGAGTCCTGTGCCGGACTGTATACTTAAAGTCTGAGTTGCAGTACCGACAACAGATTGTTATACCTATGTCTTTGGGATCAGAGGCGGCCCGGGAAGCCCATGAGAGGGGCGCCCATTTTGGGAGCGATAAAACCTACAAGTGGCTCCAACGGCTAGTATATTGCCCTGACTTGGGAGATATGGTAACTGAGGCATGTCTGAAGTGTCGAGCTTGCGGATTGAGTAAGAGCCCCGAACAACGGGCCCCTGTCCAGGCCATCTTCACGTCTGCACCCCTAGAAATCTTATTGATTGACTATGTACAGATTGGGTATTCTGCCTCAGGACACTCATACTGCCTGGTCATGACAGATCATTTTACAAAATATGCAGTGGCCGTACCCACCATTGACCAGACAGCAGAGTCAGCAGCTGAGGCAGTCTGTAAACACTTTATACAGGTGTTTGGGTGTCCAAAGAGGATTCATTCAGATCAGGGGGCATGCTTCCAGGGCACCCTGATGACTGAGCTGTACCAGCTTTATGGCATAGAGCGTTCCCGCACGACCCCATATCACCCCCAAGGGAACGGGGCATGCGAGCGATTCAATCGCACCTTGCTCCAGATGCTGCGGACTCTGGAGGACAGTCAAAAGGCTCGGTGGCCAGAATACTTACCTGAACTGATGTGGGCCTATAACAACAGGGTACACAGTACCACCGGTTACTCACCACATATGCTCATGTTCGGGAGAGCCGGACGGGAAATCGAGGATCTCCACATGCCTGATCCAATACAGCCACCTCCGAGAAATACCACTGCATGGGCGCAAGAGCACCGGCGTCGGCTGAGAGCAGTGCACAAAGTTGTGGGGGAGCGCCTCAAACAAGTGGTACACCCAAATCCGAGACCCGTGCAAAAAGACGAGTATGCTCCGGGTGACCGGGTGATGGTCAAGGCCAAAAAGCCAACTGGGAAGTTGGATGGGCGGTGGGAGGCGATCCCATATGTGGTGAAAAGAAGGGTAGATCCTGCTATCCCAGTCTATGAGGTGGAGCCAGTGGGGAATGAGGGACCCTCGCGGAACCTTCATCGTAACATGTTGAGACGTTGCACCTTTGAAGAGCCCAAGGTAACAGAGGAGGTGCCTATCCCCACTTTGAGTACAGTGGAAAACCCTTTAGTTGAGGAATGGTGAGTTGTCCCTGTCCCAGGAACAACTGAGGTTCCATCTGTGATAAACTTGCCACCCAGGGAGGGAGTTGCGCAACCAGCATCCCCTCCCCCAATAAATGTACTTGAAGTCCCTGATCCTACGACCCTGCGTAGGACAACCAGGTCCAATGCTGGTGTACCTCCACAGCGCTATGCGCAAGACGAATTTGTATGGGGAGGGTTGCCGAGGACGTCAACCTCTAGTGGGGTGGCATGTGAGATGGTGAAACAGCTCCCATTGTTCATGGCCAGAAATATGTACCTGGTTAAAGATGTGCATGGCAAGCCCCTGTATCACCTCACAAGCATAGTTTAAACGTATATATTTGTGTCTCATAAATGTGAACAGTATTTATTGTATGTAACTTTATAACCTGCAGCTGTCAGTAATGATGTGATAATACTTTATAAGGGACAAAAATGTCATTATTCAACCATAAGAGGACGCTGTTTCTCAGCACAGATGAAAAACTGCAATAGGTAGCTCAGATGGGGGCGGAGCTACAGGCTGATAAAAAAGTACATCACAGGAAGTAGAGCAGCGGCCATCTTGGAAGTGGTTGGCAGTTGGCAGTGAATGAGTACAGAGACAGAGGACGTGCAGAAGAGGGAAGAGAGAATATTTGCGAGTAGAAATCTATCATCTTTACCAGAGCTGTGGCGGAGTGGAGCTGACCGTGACTGTATCTGAATCCTTACCAGATGGGAGAAGATTGCTAAATGGAAGCTATCGTGAAGTTGATAAGATGTTGTCAAGGAGACCAGCCATAGTTACAAACAGTATTGGTCATCGGTTGGAGAGGCCTCTCATCTGACTGCGTATTTCAGACATTTTCCAGAGCAGACCCGGGTCGGTAAGATAAGTAAGGCCCACTGCGCCATCACGGTGGGTAACCGTGCACGCACCTCACATCAGTTTGGCGCCAGAATATTTGAGACTGAGGCAGGGCCTGTAGTTAGTTTAGTTAGGCATAGTAACCCTGTCAGGCCACAGTTATTGCCACAATCACCATTTGGTGCCATCGTTTCCACGGCTACATTATTTAAATCTTTGCCATTGAGGTTTCTCTGTGGACCACAACGACCTCACACCTGGATGTTACTAAGACCCATCACAGACTTTAGGGCATAATCGAGCCCATCCAGGAGAGAACTTGTATTGAACAAAATATCTGTTATTTATGTCTTTATGCTCTTTGCTAAGCAGTCATTGTATATAGTAAATTGTTTGGTTATTCAAGGTGAATCGTGGGACAAATCCTCCATTAAAGGGCACTATATTTGTATTGGGGCAGGGGAATAGTCAATTGGGGGTTAGAGTAAATTTATTTTAAGTTTGTAAACTGTTGTGCTATACCGTGGGCGGCTTGTATTTCACACCCATCCAATTTTTTTCATGTTTAAGGGTATTAATAGGTAGTTGGCGGTTGGAATATCCAGTCATGCCTGTAGGTAACATATAGTATATATATTGTAGCAGTCTCATGTTGTAAGCCGCCTCCCTGTATAGCACAAGGGTCTCAGCCTCTTAGCTGAGTGTTTGTGGATTTTCCCTAAATGTCTTCCCCTGTTTTGATTGCATTCATATTCAAATTGTAGTAAAGCACTTTTGTTAGTTAATCTACTTTTGGGGCCGTTTATTTCTCGTTTGTGACTTCGCTGTATCCTAAAGAGCCCACCCCGGTGCATGGCTTACATTATTGTGCCCCCTTTCTGACCAAAAAAAAGAGTTTATAAAGAGGTACCTTTTTGGCTTCGGATTCTATAAATGTGACACAGGGGCGGACAGCCTGATGGCCGTTATTCTGCCCCCTGGTCCTGTATGCCGCCCCCATCGCTGATTTCCATACTTTTGGACGCCGCCCACTGCTCCAGCCATCCCCGCGCATGCCCAGTGCCAGTCTCACAGGACTGAGCAGTGTGACCGCTGGTGACGTGTGCACAGACAAGTGATTATGGGCGGGACTGTGACTGTTATCAGCAAGTACCCGCCCATAATCTCGTGAGCGCGCAAACCTCTCCAGCGGTCACACTGTGCTCAGTGTAGATGCTAGACTGTATGGGCTGCTTCCAGGGATGACGTCCCTTTGTCACGTGATAGTATTTTGAACACGCCCCTAACACATGACAAAGGGACGTCATCCCTGGAAGCAGCCCATACAGTCTAGCATCTACACTGAGCACAGTGTGACCGCTGGAGAGGTTTGCACGCTCACGAGATTATGGGCGGGTACTTGCTGATAACAGTCACAGTCCCGCCCATAATCACTTGTCTGCGCACACGTCACCAGCGGTCACACTGCTCAGTCCCGTGAGACTGGCACTGGGCATGCGCGGGGATGGCTGGAGCAGTGGGCGGCGTCCAAAAGTATGGAAATCAGCGATGGGGGCGGCATACAGGACCAGGGGGCAGAATAACGGCCATCAGGCTGCCCACCCCCGTGTCACATTTATAGAATCTGAAGCCAAAAAGGTACCTCTTTATAAACTCTTTTTTTTGGTCAGAAAGGGGGCACAATAATAACAGGGACCTTTCTAGAATGCAGCCCAGGAGCTGCAGAGGGGGAATCTGTTAGGTTTTAGGGGAAATTTCTGCTGACAGGTTCCCTTTAAGTCACTATAGTATATTGTGTGGACATTATATGGCACTTTTGTTTTTAATGGTAATCTATCAACAGGATTTTGGTACCTCATCTGAGAGCAGTATGATATAGAAAAATAGACCCTGATTCCAACGATATATCATGTAGTTTACTGGATGCAACAGTTGTGAGACAATCAGATTTTTTAGATATAACAGAGCTCAGAAAGGTAACCCCCCCCCCAACTTTCTTTGGACATTGTCTATTGACAGTGAGCTGCTTATCAGAGGACGAAGTATGTTTATACAACTTGGCACGAGGCAGCTAGTCCCAGCAATGATAATGTCATAGTGATAAAACATTCATTCTTATTAAACAACACATGACACGTCGCTAAAATATATGTCCCATGCTGTCTTCAGATTACATAGCAAAAACCAGCTGACAGATTACCTTTTTCACCACACCTTTCTTTGGAGATCCTTATTATTTGTCATCAATCTGTAATGCCAAACCATACAAAGTCATCTAGACAATAAATTGTTTCCTTGCAATTATTAGGGTTGTCCATTTAAGGACATATAATGTAGATATCTTAAAGGGGGTCTCTTGCTTGAGACACAACTTAGAATTCAAACAGAGGTTGCCCTTGTTCTAGTGGACTCCAGCTGTTCTAATATTACACAGACAGACAGCCATTTATCTGAATGTCCTCTATGGAAATGTTAGCCTGGCCACAGCTCATTCCTAAAAATCTGATATTTTGCTGACACTACCATTCCTAACTAACATATTACATTAACAGCATAAGAATACTAAACCTATGTTGTTAATCAGGACAATAAATTTCATAAGGACAATACCTTTTTTCATATTTTCCTATCATAAGCTGTTACAGCAAAGAAACCTCCTTATAGAGAAAATTAAATAAAAAAATAAAAGCCAGCTAAAATTTTTTTAAAATGATACCCAAAGTATAAGTAAACCATATTCAGAGCACTGAACAGAAAAGCTCAGTCCAACATTTTATGCCTATGAATTTTACATCGAGCCCGAACAATCCCATTATTCATTGCTGATGTGACCGCTCTCTCCAAACAATGCAGCTCTTTCTAGGTGAAACGTTCTATACTGCTGACATTGTGGTGACTTCACATTGAGAGCTCAGCCTTGAATCTGCGCTCGTTCATACTAATGAATGATAATATAATTCACATTATACATATATTATTGCTGTCTAGGCTGAAAGAATGGAGGTATTATTCATGACCCTGTATGACATTAATTGTTGATCATTTAATTTTTTGCCACAGATATTTAAAAAAGAAAAGAAAAAAAAAGAGAGGGGGTGTTAGGTGGAGGGGAATAGGGGGCAGAGAGGCCAACTGGCTACAATAAACCACAAGTAAGTGCAGGCTTTCTATTGAGTATGTGAGAGAAGGTGAATCAGGTGGAATCATACCACCTATGAGGTTAAAAGATACTGTCAATCAAGACAGTGAAAGTAAAGGCCCCGTCACACTAAGCAACATCGCTAGCAACATCGCTGCTAACAAACAACTTTTGTGATGTTGCTAGCGATGTTGCTTAGTGTGACATCCAGCAACAACCTGGCCCCTGCTGTGAGGTCGTTGGTTGTTGCTGAATGTCCTGGGCCATTTTTTAGTTGTTGCTGTCCTGCTGTGAAGCACAGATCGCTGTGTGTGACAGCGAGACAGCAACAACTAAATGTGCAGGCAGCAGGAGCCGGCTTCTGCGGAGGCTGGTAACCAATGTAAACATCGGGTAACCAAGAAGCCCTGTCCTTGGTTACCCGATATTTACCTTTGATACCAGCCTCCGCCGCTCTCACTGCCTGTGCTGCCGGCTCCTGCTCTGTGCACATGTAGCTGCAGCACACATCGGGTTAATTAACCCGATGTGAGCTGTAACTAGGAGAGCAAGGAGCCAGCGCTAAGCAGTGTGCGCTGCTCCCTGCTCTGTGCACATTTAGCTGCAGCACACATCGGGTTAATTAACCCGATGTGTGCTGTAACTAGGAGAGCAAGGAGCCAGCGCTAAGCATTGTGCGCTGCTCCCTGCTCTGTGCACATGTAGCTGCAGCACACATCGGGTAATTAACCCGATGTGTGCTGTAACTAGGAGAGCAGGGAGCCAGCGCTCAGTGTGCGCTGCTCCCTGCTCTCTGCACGTGCGGTGGTAACCAAGGTAAATATCGGGTTGGTTACCCGATATTTACCTTAGTTACCAAGCGCAGCATCTTCCACGCAGCGCTGGGGGCTTGTCACTGGTTGCTGGTGAGCTCACCAGCAACTTGTGTAGCGACGCTCCAGCGATCCCTGCCAGGTCAGGTTGCTGGTGGGATCGCTGGAGCGTTGCAGTGTGACATCTCACCAGCAACCTCCTAGCAACTTACCAGCGATCCCTATCGTTGTTGGGATCGCTGGTAAGTTGCTTAGTGAGACGGTACCTCAAAGCTTGCTTTACACCATACGAGCCAGCATACGATATCGTATGCGATCGTACCCACCCCCATCGTATGTGTGGCACGTTCAATTTGTTGAATGTGCCGCACATACGAGTAACCCCCGTCACACGTACTTACCCGTCCATACGACCTCGATGTGGGCGGCGAACATCGACTTCCTGGAGAGGGAGGGACGTTCAGCGTCACATCGACGTCACGCGGCAGCCGGCCAACAGAAGTGGAGGGGCGGAGATGATCGGGACGTAAACATCCCGCCCACCTCCTTCCTTCCGCATAGCCAGCGGGTGCCGCGGGACGGAGGTAAGCTGCTGTTCATCGTTCTCGGGGTGTCACACGGAGCGGCTGTGCTACCCCGGGAACAATGAGCAACCGGCGCCAATTTATTTAAACGAGATTATGAAACCGAGCGACGAGTACACGACTCACGATTTGTGAGCGATACTGCATCGCTCGGAGGTGTCACACAGCCTGACGTCGCAAGCGATGCCGGATGTGCGTCACAAAAACCGTGACCCCGACGATCTATCGCATGATAGATCGTCTTGTGTAAAGCACCCTTAAGTTTCATCTAATAATCAACAGATCAAGCAACTATGGACGAAACTAACATGTGGAAGAGATGACCAAAATAGACACCTGCACACGTCAAGGTTATTATATGTCAAGTTCAGTCTTGCACCTGTCAGACTCATTTTGGGGGTGCCTTCAGTGTTTTTGTCTAGATTATGGAGTCATGTCCTCTAACTGTGCACCCCTCCCCATTACCCAAAGTTGATTTTATTCTCTAGTAGTCGGTTCCTACATACCCATACACATGGAAGTTTGTAACCCAGAGAGAGGCTTCTGTTTAGTGTAGGTTCCCAGTATACGAGATATGCTTTGATGTGGCTACTGGGCAGATATCAAAATGGCCATTGTTGTATGCTAAATATCTCAATTTTTCCTAGATTACCTTAAGCAGTAATGCATATCTTTAACATTTCAGCGTGCAACTGTCTTTTTTCCTATTATATGTCATCTTCAGTTTGCATCTGTTCAGACTGCATTTTTGGAGTGCCGTCAGTCTTTTTGTCTAAATGTGGAAGAGGTGAGACCTGAGGCCACTCTCCCACCTCTGTCAGTTACATTCGAAGGAAGTGAGAGAGAAAAGCGGACTATTAGCATCTGCAAGGCTGATGCTGAAACAGCGCTGGCACCGGACATGCATAAAGGATGTTATTATTTTACATGGGAAAGTATGGTGAATGAGAAGGGGTTGTCCAAGTAGTGGAAAACCTCTTTTAACCAGCTGGAACAGATAGGAAGATAAGTAACTTTACACTTTTTCTCTAAACAAATACCACCACCTAAAACCACGAGCATATCAGGAGGAAACAAAAAGAAAAGGAATTATTCAAACACAAAAATTGACAGGTGATAATTTAAGGAGATTTTTTTTTTGGGGGGGGGGCAACTTTGCAGACTAATGCTGCTTTACAAAGGCTTTCGCAATTTGTTGTGATTTGGAAACTTTTCTGAGAGTTGGTTTTTCCATGAAAAGTAAAAATTTATGTGTATATCTGAAGCTTGTATGAATAAATCCACTTGTTTGTTTCCACATATGTGGAATGAGAATGGTAGGACATCTAGCAAGTACCTTACCCTTCGAAATAATGACATGCACACCCTGCGTTGCGCACCACACAGCACTCCATGTGTACCACACCGCGGGCTCGGCCGGCTGCCGAGCCGCTCGGATCCGTGCTCGTACGGTGGGTGGCTCGAGCTCCTTACGGACCCGGGGGTCACATCGCTCTGGAAGGGGGGTTGGCGCTACACGCAGGGACTTCAGTGGGGAGTTGCACGGCCGGGGCCGCGGTGGTTTGTAAGGGATATAAGTTCGTGACGCCACCCACGGGTTGTGGTGAATGGATGGACACCACCGCTGCCGTTGACTAGGCCTCCCGGGAACGGTGTTGCGCAGCTTGGTGTTGCCCCTCCGTGGGTAGGGGAGTGATGGTCCCGGGGGCCCGAGGGAGGTGCTGAGGCGTGGGGATGGGGTGCGTGCTGGGTGTTGGTGCGGTGCGCAGCCCGAAGGCACTGGTGTACTCACTATGATACAACACACTGGAGTCTCTGGTAAACCAAACGGGGTGATGAACGGTGCCTGCAGCCGGCTGCAGCTTCTCCCTTAACAGGATGGTGGTTTCCGCCTTTCTCCTGCACCTCTTTATGTGAATGTTTTGACTCCTATGCCTAAGCAACTATACAGGTGCTAGAGGTGGGGAGACAGAAGGCGCAAATAGGGTCTTACCCGGTAAAACCAGAAATGACGGAAAGTTATGATAACACTCACCTGATCAGGTTGTGCCAGTCACAACTCCTGAAATCGCATGTGAGTGTCAGCTTGGTTAAAAAGCAGCGGCCCCGTAAAACAGCAAAAGTCATATATAAATATAGGAAAACGGGTTTTAGCCGCGCTGAAAAACCACTGGTGCAGGATTAATGAAGAAGTTTCTTTTTTATTTCAGCATTTCCAACGCGTTTCAGAGACTGGAACCGTCTCCTTCCTCAGGGAAAAAAGAAATCATCCGTTTTCCTATATTTATATATGCCTAAGCAACGGTAGTCCGCTCCCCAGCTTGCTGGGTGTCGGGAGAGCCCTGTTTGCCTGCAGACGCTGGCCCCTTGGGTCTCTATGCCTTGGTGGTGGCTTTACCCTAATGGTTGGGCTGTTGTCTTCAGTCGGGTCTTGTGTGGGAAAGGTCCTTAAGTCCAGTCCTCAATCAGTTGATTTGACTCAGCCCTGTGGATTCTGGGCTTCGTACTGGGTCTGAGTACCCCTCCTGGTTCTCCGGTTTCCAATCGGTTCCCCGGTTCGGTACTGGCGGGCCACCGCCCGACCCCGGTCCCTACGGTTCCACCGGCTGTAATCCCAGCTCCTGCAGGCAGCCACCACCGTCTGCCTCCTTGTCAGAGGTGACTGGGCTCCAACCCAGACACCTGAGTAGACTGTTGGCAGGCCTGGTCACAGGTCTCCCCTTGAACTTGACTTCTCTCCTCCACTGTCAGACTACTCTCTAGAACTACTGCTTTTCCCACCTCCAGGCCTGTGAACTCCTCGGTGGGCGGAGCCAACCTCCTTGCTCCACCCTCCTGGTGTGGACATTAAACCTGAAGGGTGGTGACAAGATTTTTAAGTTTGGCTGCTGTCACCTTTTTAGGGAGGGGGGTGTGTGTGCATGGGTTCACCTGGGACGACCTGACTAGTCCAGGGCGTCACACATGACCTTCTGACTTTCTGCCACTGCTATACGCACATGGAGAGGTGTTTCTAACAAATTGCATGATAATTGAAGTTACTAAACATGAGCAAAGAGTTGAATATTTCCCATGGTGCCTTATTGTATCTCCATTTGTCCCTTTCACGCAGAAACATACATTGGTATTAAATTTGATTGTATTAATCATGTAATCTTTCCTTGCATATAATGTTACTTCTTCATAGTACAGAAATGCTGGAACTCCCTGTGTGTCACAATGTGACTTCGAAAATAATGAGGGCTAGGGGCCCCTATGCTGTCCCTCACACTAGGGATCCTATGCTATCCCTAATCTCAGGGATACTCCTAATGGTAGAGATACCTTATTCCCATTCCTGCCCTGCTCCTAGTCTGATTTCCCCCCACCCCCTTCCACCAGGGAAGGACGGGGCATGAGTGGGATGTTAAACACAGATGTAGACAGACAAGGGAAAAACAAAACTCTGACACATTGAACACATACACAAGATGGAACAATAAGAGGGTCAGGAGGAAAACAAGAGCAGGAAGTTAACTACAAAAGACAACTGGGGTAAACTCCACAACTGCACAAAGCAACAAGAACAACAAGCACCAGAAAGTCAGGGATACTACACCAGAGCAACTAAGATAAGCTATAGCTGGCATAGGAGGAAGGACCCAGTCAGTGTATATTTATATATGCAGGGAGAAGATGTGATATCTTTGATCACCTGTTTTGAGGCAGCCTAACAAACAAGCAGACTAGAGGAGATTAACTCTTGCTAGCCTGCCTATGAATCAACACAGAAGGTCAATGCCTGAGTCTGTCTGCATTGCTCCCAGACACCAGAGAATCTCTCAGACGCAGTGTCAGAATCAGGAATCTGAACAGGACTTAATGATGCCATGACAGTCAGCAAAGTTAGTGAAAATCTCTGTATCACAATGTGCCTCTGTATGGTATTGTGACGCCCTGACCAGCCAGGTAGTCACAGATAGGACCCTAATAATTAGCAAGCTGGACGTGGTAATAGAGATAATGAACAATTTTAGCGATATACCACTAAATACCAAAATACGCCTAAAATATACCTTTTATTCATAAATGTTTAAAAACGTGATAGTGTATAGTAAAATCATAACAACTAGCACATGCCACCGTATGGTAGGGCGAGAGAATAAACAGTTCTCCCTCACTCCATGCACCATACACAGAGCTGTTATCTTAGATATATCATACGTGTGCGATGCACAACACACTAAAGGGAAACTTGGTACAACATCATCCCCTTATACCACAGTTTTTCCCTTATATCCACAGCCTGTACAAAACAGTGACTCACCCAGTATACAGCATTAATCAATCACTGTCAACCACCCACCGTCAGGGAAGCCCAAATAGGTAAAAGGAACAATCTCACCACGGTATCGGTGTTGTTTATATGGGGTCAAATCCTCCTACTGTGGTCACTGTTTAAACATCAGATAAGTGGGTCATTTCTGGGTCCCCCGGTTTTTTTCCAGGTACTCCATAAATCGCTCCACTCAAGAGAGTGGAGCGATTTATTGAGTCAGAGGTGGTTGAGAACTGGATCCTATGGAGTACCTGGAAAAAAACCGGGGGACCCAGAAATGACCCACTTATCTGATGTTTAAACAGTGACCACAGTAGGAGGATTTGACCCCATATAAACAACACCGATACCGTGGTGAGATTGTTCCTTTTACCTATTTGGGCTTCCCTGACGGTGGGTGGTTGACAGTGATTGATTAATGCTGTATACTGGGTGAGTCACTGTTTTGTACAGGCTGTGGATATAAGGGAAAAACTGTGGTATAAGGGGATGATGTTGTACCAAGTTTCCCTTTAGTGTGTTGTGCATCGCACACGTATGATATGTCTAAGATAACAGCTCTGTGTATGGTGCATGGAGTGAGGGAGAACTGTTTATTCTCTCGCCCTACCATACGGTGGCATGTGCTAGTTGTTATGATTTTACTATACACTATCACGTTTTTAAACATTTATGAATAAAAGGTATATTTTAGGCGTATTTTGGTATTTAGTGGTATATCGCTAAAATTGTACAGATAGGACCCTGCACAACACCAGTCCCCTAAGAAGGTGACAGCTGCTAAACACTAAAACCCTAGTCACCCCCCTCATTGCTTGATGGACACACCAGGGGGAGGAGCCAGGTGGTTGGCCATGCCCACCGAGGAGTTCAGAGAGCCTGAGGTGGGAAAGATAGTCAGTTTTCCAGTTTCTAGTTGGAGTCTGTTAGTGGAGGAGGTCAGGCCTGCGTGACAGGCCTGTAGCAGACTGACAGGTGCCAGGGTAGGAGCCCGGTCACCTTTGGCTAAGAGGCATACGGAGGCCTCTGCCTGCAGGAAGGGGAAGACGGCTCGGTGGAACTATGGTGGACCGGGACAGGGTAGTGGCCCGCCGGTAACGACCCGGGGAATCGACTCGGAAACCGGAGCACAAAGGGCTCAGACCCTGAAGCCAAGTCCAGAAGCTACTGGGGGCTAGCTAATTAACTGATTGCGGCCAGGACTATAGGTCCTGTCCCACCCAAAGTCCCGACTGAAGACAACAACCCAACGTGGGGGATAGAAAGCCACCGCCATGGCAGAGAGATCCCACGGGCCAGCGTCTGCGGGCAAAGGGCTCTTCCGACATCCACAAGCCGGTGAGCGGACTCCTGACGTTGCAGGTGCAGGTAGTCTACCATCACACAAACAGGTGCAGGAGAAAGGCAGAGACCACCAACCGGGTGGGGGACCAGATTGCAGCCGGCTGCGGGCACCAACCACCATCACCTTGGTTTACCAGAGACTTGTGTGTTACTAATCGTGAGTACACCAGTGCCCTCCAGCCTCCCATCTCCCTGCACTGCTCAACTACTCCCCCAACGGGTCCCTGGGCCACCATCCCTACCCACAGAGGGGATAACAACTTGCTGCGCAACATCTCCCCCGGGTGCCCCGTAACTGCAGCGGTGGTGTCCATCTTCATCACAACCCATGGGTGGCGTCACGAACTCACACACGGCTCCGGCCGTACACCTACGTCCCCAAACCGCCAATCCCTTTTAGATCGGAGTGACCGTGGACCCCCGGGTCCGGAAACTCTCGAGCCACCCACTGAAGGTCCGGACCCGAGCGGCTCAGCTGCTGCCGAGCACGGGGCGGCACACACCGATTTCCTGGCGTCACGAACAGGATACTTACCCATACCCTTACCTAGTGAAGTGTGCCTTGAAGTGAAGTCAGCGGTGATCCGTTGTGAAATTTTCAAAATCTGCCATATTGCCGCCATCTTTTGGCGCAAAGATTCCCGCCAGAGTCTTCTTCCCCGCGAAAAGAGCGCGAAGGCTGAAGCCCCGCCCCCTGGGAACATGGCCGTATAGCAAAGCCGGAAGTCGAAAAGCGCAACTTACCGGCCGGAGCAGGGAGTGCCGCGAAAAGACCAAGGGGGGCGGATGAAGATTCTGCAACATGTGACTGAGCAGATTCCAGGACCCTGCCACCCTTCTGGTTCCTGGATCCCGAGAGAGCGACATGGCTGACCCATCTAGCAAGCCCGGAGCTCACGCCCGGAACAGCGGCGTGGGTGGAAGCCCGGACGATGCAGATGTGCCGCCGTCTGCAGGCCCAGGCTCACTTCTTGATGGAGCGGTGGGTGGCTGAGATGGAGGAAGTGGCTGCGGCCGTGCAAGTACGTGAAGTGGAGGCAACTTTAGAGGAGCGGGTAAGCGACCCACACCCCTATGTCCCCGAGGGAACGGCCGACACGGCTGAGGGACCCGGTCTGCCCCTGCCCTCTACATTGCCTCCCTCGCCGCCCGTACCGGTTGCCGCTGCTCCCCCGCTTGGTCCGCTGCCACCAACACCGGCAGCGGAGCCCGATCCACCAACCCACAAGGACCCGTCTGCAGAAGCCACCGGCGAACAGCCCGTCGCCGCTCCGACACCGACACCAGCCCCGAGGAAGATTCACTTCTGGAGGACGCCCGCTCCCGGAAGCGACCGCGCCCCAGGTGATCCAGGCCCCGGCAGTCCGCCCAGCCAAGACGGAGGTGGCCGTCGACCGGAAGCCGGACCAGCAGGTAGGAGCTTGCCGGTCCAACGTTCCAAGCCTCGGCCAAGGCAGCGGAGCAGGCCACGACACAGCGGGGTTCCCCAATGCAGAAGATGCCGGTTGTAGCCGGCACAGGTGAGCTCCGGCTGGGCCCGACCCCGGCGCAGAGCGAATCGGAGCAGGATGATGCTCCGAATTGCTAGCGGCAGCAGCGCCAGATGGGCCGGGAGATCGCAGCCCGAGAGAAGAGGAAGACGGAGGTGCTGTCCCGTACCATCAAAGAGAAGGACAAGCTCCGCAATGCCACCTTCCGGGTGTGGGGCCCGACCTATGAAGGCCAGGTCCGGTATTTCGACCCCTGACATGGATGGGGGTTCATTTTTGAGCCGGACCTGGATGCGGGGATCTTTGTGTCCCGGCGGGACGTCAATCCCCACCTCCTGATGGGTCTCCCGGACCGGGACCTGGAGCCCGGTGAGCTTGTTACGTACACCCGACATTGCGGGGAGAGGGGATGGTTCGCCCTCGATGTGAAGAGGAGGGTGAGCTGCAGTGCCCGGAGGCACACCCAGTCCCCTCCCCCACCATACAGTCCCGAAGAAGATGAAGAATATTGAAAAAGGTAGCGGTTTGGCTACCATCTTGCCCATCCCCGTTGGTACTCTGTTAAACCTCCCCATTTCAGTTTACCCCATTTTAGATAAAGACACAGCTGAGAACTAGCAGGGCACCCAAAAACTTTTGGGCCTTGTAAATAGTCCCTGACTACCCTTTTCATGTCTACAGTCTCCGGAGAGGCTGGTTGGAGGAAAGGCCTGCGGCAGAGGAGGCCGGAGTCCCTTCACCAAGGAAACCGGTGACAACCCTCCGGGTCAGGGGTCCCCTGGACGTGGGGCCTCTGAGAGACTGCCGGGTAAGGAACTTATTACCCGGCCCGTGTGGGCAACACCCGGACCCGAACCCGTTTCCTGGACTGGGGAAAAGGGGTGCTGACCTGTTTTTAGAGGATGCATCAAGGTTTAGGTTTGCTTGGGTGGGCAAAATGGAAAGGACCAGGTCCCGTTCCGTTCCCGGTTAATAAAAATGTTTGCAACGTTTAAGTAACATGCCTCCCGCAAGGGAAGAGAACAAAAATATTCTTGAAAATGTAAATACTGTTATTATATTTGTAAATATGTTCTTTTATCTTTTTCCAGTTACAAAAGAAAATAAACGGTGGTGGTCGGACAGCCCGTGGACGGTCTGTGGTTAACCAAGGGGGGAGTGTGACGCCCTGGCCAGCCAGGTAGTCACAGATAGGGCCCCGCACAACACTAGTCCCCTAACAAGGTGACAGCTGCCATACACTAAAACCCTAGTCACTCCCCTCAGTGCTTGATGGACACACCAGGGGGCGGAGCCAGGTGGTTGGCCACACCCACCGAGGAGTTCAGAGAGCCTGAGGTGGGAAAAGTAGTCAGTTTTCCAGTTTCTAGTTGGAGTCTGTTAGTGGAGGAGGTCAGGCCTGTGTGACAGGCCTGTAGCAGACTGACAGGTGCCAGGGTAGGAGCCCGGGCACCTTTGGCTAGAAGGCATACGGAGTCCTCTGCCTGCAGGAGCCGGGAAGATGGCTCGGTGGAACCGTGGTGGACCGGGACAGGGTAGTGGCTCGCCGGTACCAACCCGGAGAATCGACTCGGAAACCGGACCACAAAGGGGGATACTCAGACCCTAAAGCTAGGTCCAGAAGCGACTGGGGGCTATCTAATTAACTGATTGCGGCCAGGACTATAGGTCCTGTCCCACCCAAAGTCCCGACTGAAGACAACAGCCCAATGAGGGGGATAGAAAACCACCGCCATGGCAGAGAGATCCCAAGGACCAGCGTCTGCGGGCAAAGGACTCTTCCGACATCCACAAGCCGGGGAGTGGACTCCTGACGTTGCAGGCACAGGTTGTCCACCATCACACAAACAGGCGCATGAGAAAGTCAGAGACCACCAACCGGGTGGGGGACCAGACTGCAGCCGGCTGTGGGCACCGACCACCATCACCTTGGTTTACCAGAGACTTGTGTGTGTTACAAATCGTGAGTACACCAGTGCCCTCCGGCCGCCCATCTCCCTGCACTGCCCAACCCCCCAACAGGTCCCGGGGCCACCATCCCTACCCACAGAGGGTTTAACAACTTGCTGCGCAACATCTCCCCCGGGTGCCCTGTAACTGCAGCGGTGGTGTCCACCTTAACCACAACCTGTGAGTGGCATCGCGAACTCAAACACGGCTCCGGCCGTACACCTACGTCCCCAAACCGCCAATCCCTTTTAGATCGGAGTGACCGTGGACCCCCGGGTCCGGAGACCCTCGAGCCACCCACTGAAGGTCCGGACCCAAACGGCTCGGCTGCCGCCAAGCATGGGGCGGCACAGTATCAGGGAAAAGGTTTCTAACACTTTGTTCTGAAAGGCTACTTATTTTATTTAAATCTAAAGGATTGGGTCTGGGTAGTGTAAAGTAAGTAAATGCACGGTTGATGGAAAGGAGTCCAATTACCGCTTCAAATGCAAATTGTTAAAATCTGCCACTGGTTGCCTATAAATGAATCTTTTAAAGGTCATTGAAGCAGTGCTCTTTTGCTGGCAGACATTCAGTGCTTAGATATTCCACCTCACATATGTACAGGTTATAGCTTTGTAAATTTGGGAGTCTGTCTTTCATGTGAGTTGAATTAAATTCCCTGCTGTCAACTTTGCAGACAAAAAAAATATACCGCACCATAACCCTTCAGTTTTTCTTGGCACCTAAAGCTCTAGATATTGTAGCTACAAAACCCACTTTAGAGCCGAGAAAAAGCAAGTAATAATGATAATGAATCACAGGTTTCCTGTTATATTTGAAACAGAATTTAGAAATAATTATTGAAAATGGATTGCAGGTTGTAGACTGTACCCACAGGAAGAAAGAGAGCTTTGAAAATTTGGGTGCACCATTTGTTTTCTTTTCCTTGTGTTTTTATGCACACACCCTGATCAGACACCTTTTCAAAATATGAGGTTTGAGAACCCGGTGTTCCTTTCTGTATTTATCTAAATTACACTGCCGACTTCGGGCAGGGCTACAGTATGTCGCAAGAGTATCGTGAAACTGAAAAAGTTCTATTATACGACATAAATGCAGGACAACATTCCCTATGTATCTTATGTTAAAATTTGGTCTTGATCTCGGGGAATGTCCAGTGAAGTTTTAAATAGCATTAAATATTAATGACTAAAGAAAAATTAAGGACTTTCACATTAACAGGAAATTGCGGCACCAGCCCTAAATGTCTCCTGTGATGTATAAACGCCAGTCCTAGTGTCTCCTATGGTATGTACTTCATCCCCAGATACTCCTATTTTATGTACTCGAGCGCCAGTGTCTTTTGTGATGTATAGGCTCTAGCTCCATTGTCTCCTGTAATATACATATGTGACGCCCTGGCAAATCCAGGTTGTCACAGATGACTGTACCCCTCCAGGGTGCAGGAATCACCTTCTCCTTGGAATTCTACCACCATCCCACACATAGGTACAAACACCAGCCACAAAAGCCTAGTCACCTTCCCCGGGACAATAGGGACACACCAGTGAGCGGGGCCAGGCAGATGGTGACGCCCACCTAGGGGTCCTGAGGTGTCAGGGGAGGGAACCAGTTAGTCAAGTCTGGAGAGAGGAAGTGAGAGAAGTGTAGTGGTGGTCGGGGGTTGGAGCTCCCGGACTATCTGAGCTGACTAGGTGGCACACGGCAGAGCAGGGCCACAGGCGACGGAGATCCAGTCACGAGAGACCTTAAGTGGACCGGGGCAGGGTTGTAGCCCGCCGATGCTGACAGCGGGAATCCGTTCCGGAGGTCGTGCACAGTCGGGATACCTGGACCCCAGTGCGAGGACAGCTTTAAACACCTTCCTAATTCACCAGCAGGGGACAAGATTCCAGATCTTGTCCCATTAGCTGCCCAGATAGAGCGAGACGGCAGGACAACGCGGGGGATAGGGCGTCTGCATGTGCCTACAGAGATCCCAAGGGTTAGTTCTCGTGGGCCACAGCTCCCACAGCTCCGAAAACACAGGGAGTGGACTTTCCCCGTTTCATGCGGACTAGTCACCACACAAAGAAACAACACAAAATTGCAGGAGGAAGGGCCCCTGTCCTGTCACCGGTGTGTGGGATCCGAGCACACCCCTCCAAAGACTACTAGCATCCGGCCTTGGTTTACAGGTTTACGTAGAAGGACGCTGGGGGAGTGCAGGGTAAGTGAGTACCATGGCCACCAGTCGCACAGGGCTCCTTCCGGCAGACAACAGATGGGGCGCAGTTCACTGTCACTTGCTGCTCCTGTGGTGCAAAGGCTCAAGCACAGGGCGCCCTCCTGCAGTGCACAGGATCCAGCAGAGGGCACCCTCCTCTGTGTCCTGCCTGCTCCTGCGGTGCACAGGCTCCAGCACAGGGCACCCTCCCCTCCTCTGTGTCCTATCTGCTCCTGTCTTCACCACACAGAGAGGAGGGAGGAGCACCTGCACTGCTGTGGCCGGAAAGATAGAGGGCGGAGGGGCGCATGCACTGCTGCAGCCGTAGAGATAGAGGGGGGAGGGGCGCCTCCACTGCTGAGGCAGGAGAGATAGAGGGGGGAGGTGTGCCTGCACTGCTGCAGCCAGAGAGATATATGGGGGAGGGGCGCCTGCACTGCTGCTGCAAGAGAAGCTGCTTCTAAAGACCCTCTGTACTCCAGGAGGCCAAGTGAATATAATGTGCTGTTTGTATGTGTTATGTATAAGATATGTTTGTCCTGTATAGTGTGCAATATGTAGCTGTCTGTGTATACTGTCTGTCTGTGTATATGGTCTGTCTGTGTATACTGGTGTATGTCTGTGAATACTATCTGTTTGTCTGTGTATACTGTCTGTGTATACTGTCTGTGTATACTAAACAAAGAATTTGTCCCGCTCACCTGCTCACCAAGGAAACTGCTCATCCAGGACCGTGCAAGGAAAGGAAGGTGGCAAGGCTTGGTATAGCAAAATAAAAAATCCAGCAGTGCAGTCCACGGAAAATTTCTTTCTTAAAATGTCAAAATTTTATTCATAAATTCATATTAAAAAAGTCCATGACAGGGTCAAACATGCCCAAAAAAGAGGACGCGTTTCGAACGTACAAGTTCTTAATCTGTCTCTAACCCTTCTGAGAAAATGGACTCATTAAAAAGGGGCTGAGACCCGGACATGAGATCACAAACCAGAGAAAAAAAAAAGTATGAACAAAAAGGAGCCACATAAAAATATTATTGGCAACAACTCAAATAATGATAAAACCCAAAAAGAAGAGTCTTTAAATTTGCCAGATATAAGAGACACTCAAACATGCCGTAATTATAAATGTATAAAACATTTTATTTAAATAATGCTGTGGATGTGTCAATAATTTAATCAAAGTGATATAGAAAAGGACCAGAGGGAATAGGTGCTGAAAGGGAGAACACCCCACGTGTCCCGGAAGATAATAGGGGAAAAAAGTCTCCAAAGGATCCAAACACCCTCCTAGGGTAGTGAGTAACCACACGGTAGATGACAGACCAAAGGTATGGAATAACCTAATGAGCCAGATAAAACTAAGTATAGCCCAAAGGGCGATACACCTTCCAGAATGATGGATCACAGAGAACCGGGGTAGCACGTGGGGACCGACGTCCCAACACGTGTTTCGCTTGATGTGCTTCGTCGGGGGAAACACGTGTTGGGGCGTCGGTCCCCACGTGCTACCCCGGTTCTCTGTGATCCATCATTCTGGTAGGTGTATCGCCCTTTGGGCTATACTTAGATTTACCTGGCTCATTAGGTTATTCCATACCTTTGGGCTGTCATCTACCGTGTGGTTACTCACTACCCTGGGAGGGTGTTTGGATCCTTTGGAGACTTTTCTCCCCTATTATCTTCCGGGACACGTGGGGTGTTCTCCCTTTCAGCACCTATTCCCTCTGGTCCTTTTCTATATCACTTTGATTAAATTATTGACACATCCACAGCATTATTTAAATAAAATGTTTTATACATTTATAATTACAGCTTGTTTGAGTGTCTCTTATGTCTGGCAAATTTAAAGACTTTTGTTTTAAAAAAAAAAAAAGTGCAGCAAAAAACCTCCATTAACCCCATATAATCAGCACATTGGAACACACTTAATTTTTATAACAAGAAAACACATCTAATCATAGCAAAAATCTATATGAAACCCAACTTTTCAATTTCAAATTTCCCAATAAACTACAAAAAACATTAATGCATATAATTAAATCAATAAGCATATAACTCATCATTTTTTCTATTTAGACCCATAGGAGACCTAGTTCCCATTAAAAAAATCCACCTAATCTCCCTTTGGAGTAAAAGATGTTTCAAATCCCCCCCCCTCTTAGGTAATCTTACTTTCTCTATTGCGTTTCCTTTCATATTTTTCAGATCTCCTAAGTGGCGTAGCTACTGCTTTTGCCGCCCGGGGCGGTCGTAAAATTTTCCGCCCCCCTCCGTTGGCCGTTGATAATCCAGAAATTTTCAAAAATTTGGAAAACCATCAAAATATTTATTTTTCATGGAACTACAATCAAAGATCTAATTGCAGACTGCTGCTATTAGTCCTAGACTTTCACCTTTTTACACACATGTAGGCCTATTATACACACACACAGCTCTGCTGCATACATACAGACACACACAGCTCTGCTGCATATATACAGACACACACAGCTCTGCTGCATACATACAGACACACAACTCTGCAGCATACATACAGACAGACACACACAACTCTGCTGCATACAGACACACACAACTGCATACATACAGACAGACACACAACTCTGCAGCATACATACAGACACACACAACTCTGCAGCTGCTGCATACATACGGACACACACAACTCTGTAGCTGCTGCATACATGAATACATACAGACACACACAACTCTGCTGCATACATACAGACACACACAGCTCTACTGCATTTATACAGACACACACAGCTCTACTGCATACATATAGACAACTCTGCAGCATACATACAGACACACAACTCTGCTGCATACAGACACACAACTGCATACAGACACACAACTCTGCAGCATACATACAGACACACACAGCTCTATTGCATTTATACAGACACACAGCTCTACTGCATACAAACACAAAACTCTGCAGCATACATACAGACACACACAACTCTGCAGCTGCTGCATATATATATACATACATACAGGCACACACAACTCTGCAGCTGCTGCATACATGCATACATACACAACTCTGTAGCTGCTGCATACATGCATACATACAGACACACACACACAACTATGTAGCTGCTGCATGCATGCATACATACACAACTCTGTAGCTGATGCATACATGCATACATACAGACACACACACAACTATGTAACTGCTGCATACATGCATACATACATAACTCTGTAGCTGCTGCATACATGCATACATACAGACACACACAACTATGTAGCTGCTGCATACATGCATACATACACAACTCTGTGGCTGCTGCATACATACAGACACACACAAGTATGTAGCTGCTGCATACATGCATACATACACAACTCTGTAGCTGCTGCATACATGCATACATACAGACACACACAACTCTGTAGCTGCTGCATACATACAGACACAACTCTGTAGCTGCTGCATACATGCATACATACAGACACAACTCTGTAGCTGCTGCATACATACATACATACAGACACACATCTCTGTAGCTGCTGCATACATGCATACATACAGACACACACAACTCTGTAGCTGCTGCATACATGCATACATACAGACACACAACTCTGTAGCTGCTGCATACATGCATACATACACAATTCTGCTACATACAGACAGACACACACAGCTCTACTGCATACATACATACATACACACACAACTCTGTAGCTGCTGCATACATGCATACATACAGACACACATCTCTGTAGCTGCTGCATACATGCATACATACAGACACACACAACTCTGTAGCTGCTACATACATGCATACATACAGACACACAACTCTGTAGCTGCTGCATACATGCATACATACACAACTCTGCTACATACAGACAGATACACACAGCTCTACTGCATACATACATACATACATACACACACAACTCTGCTGCACATATAGACACACACGTGGCTTTTGGGGGCCTGCACACTCGGCTGCTGCAGAGCTGAGGCTGCACCAAGCACAGGGCAGATGTAGCAGAGCTGTGCCTGCACCAAACACAGGGCTGATCTAGCAGAGCTGTTCCTGCACCAAGCACAGGGCAGATGTAGCAGAGCTGAGCCTGCACCAAGCACAGGGCAGATGTAGCAGAGCTGAGCCTACACCAAGCACAGGGCAGATGTAGCAGAGCTGTGCCTGCAGCAAGCACAGGGCAGATGTAGCAGAGCTGAGGCTGCACCAAGCACAGGGCAGATCTAGCAGAGCTGAGCCTGCACCAAGCACAGGGCAGATGTAGCAGAGTTGTGCCTGCACCAAGCACAGGGCAGATGTAGCAGAGCTGTGCCTGCACCAAGCACAGGGCAGATGTGGCAGAGCTGAGCCTGCACCAAGCACAGAGCATATATAGCAGAGCTGAGCCTGCACCAGACACAGGGCAGATGTAGCAGAGCTGTGCCTGCAGCGAGCACAGGGCACATGTAGCAGAGCTGAGCCTGCACCAACACATGCGGCTCCTGGGGGCCCGCACACACAGCTCCTGGGGGGGGAGCCCATTCAGCTCACTGGGGCCCATAAGCCGGGTGGCTGGGAGGGAGTATACAGGTCGAGGGGGGAGGGGGGTAACACCGCTCGGACACGAATGAGAGGGGGCCCACACAGCGCCGGAGGGAAGCGCTGTGCTGGGGGTTGCTGGCTGGCACTCCTTCATCTCTGTGGGACAGAGCAGGATGCCGGGCGGTAGCTCCGCCCACAGATGAAGCTCAATCCAGCAGGGCACTGTGGTCTACATGCCTTAAAGAGACAGCAGCTACAGTTTCCTGCTGAGGACTCCGGTCCCTGGAACTCGGCCCGGGGGCAGCAGAACTGAAGGCGAGTGGCCAAAATGCCGCCCCCCTGACACGTGCCGCCTGGGGCGGACCGCTCCCTCCACCCCCCTTTGCTACGCCACTGGATCTCCCGCATGTACATCCAAAAAATGCTGGGAGACACCAGACAAACTTCTAGTTGTAACATTATTTGCGTCATACGCATGTTCTGAGATTCTCCTCCTCAGGGGGCGCGATGTGCTCCCAACATATTGCAACCGACAGGCTACACAGGTGACCAAATAAACCACGTAATCTGTGGTACAATTTATCACTGCATCTATCGCATAACTTTTTCCACTACTATAAGACGAAAAAGTTTTTGTGTTCCACATAAAACCACATAGTCCACATGATTTTCGTCCACACCTATACGATCCTTTTGTAGGCAACCAATTACCTGCAGCGTCCTCCACCCTGTTCACACAGGACTTATTCATATGATCACTAGGTGATAATATCGCATTCAATGCAACATTCCTTTTCGACACAAACCTGACCGCCCCCTTCAAGATCTTAAATAGGGTCTCATCCGTTGATAAAATTGGTAAATATTTCTTAATAACATGTACCACCTCATAATAGTCCTTACTGAACTTTGTGGAGAACACTACAGGCAAATTGTCATCTGATTTTTTACTCACTTTTTTCATTTCCAAATATTGTGCTCTACTTTTCTGATTGGTTTTAATTTTTGCCCTTTCAAGATTATCCCGATAGTATCCTCTGGCCACAAATCGCTCATCAATTACATTACATTCCAATTTAAATCCCTCCTCGCTGGTGTGACGCCCTGGACAAGCCAGGGGTCACAGGTAATGACATCACCACACCCTACACCCCGGTTAGGCACATCAAAGCTAGACCCAGAAATCCTTGTTGCCTTCCTCCAGGGGCTGATGTCCACACCAGGGGGTGGGCCAGACGGTTGGTCCCGCCCACCGAGGAGTTCACAGTCCTGGAGGTGGGAAAACCAGGCAGTTTAGCTCAGGCAGAGCTTGAGTGCAGAGAGGAGTTGAGTTTGAGAGGCGAAAGTGGAAGGAGGAAAGTGACAGCTAAGAGCCTGAAGTTGGTCCGGGTGTGTGCCCCGGACAGAGACAGCAAGGTTAGCAGACGGCGGTGACCGTCTGCAGGAGTGGCCTATCGGAGTTGCCGTGAGGACCGTGGACGGGTGGTGGCCCGGCGGTACCGGACCGGTACACAAGGAGAAGCCAGCACCATTGGCAGGGGCCTTTCGGATCCCGGCAAGGCTAGGAGTCGCCGTGAATTTGCCAAATCCGTCAGTGAAGGGGACCTCCGGGTTTCCAAACAACTAAGTCCCGATTGAAGGCAAAAGTCCAACCGTATGAGAGAGACACCGCCACCGCCAAGGCACCAGTTTCTCAGGGCCAGCGCCTGCGGGCAAAGAGGGGCTCCTCCGGCCCATATCCAAGTCGGGGAGCGGGTTACCGGTGGGAACCCACTGGAACCAACAGAAGTATTAGGTGCAGGGAAAGAGACAGTCACCGTTAACTACCGGGGAAGAGCAAACGCAGCCGTCCGTGGGAACCGTCTTTCCAGCCGTGTGTTTTACCGAGAACTGTGTCATCGTCTCAGGCTGAGTGAGTACCACCGTGCCGTGTGGCACAGCGCTGCCCCCGCAACCCTGCACCCTACCAGGCCCCGCACCCGGCCTGCCATCACTCATCCTCCACCCAATCACTGGGCCCCGGGACAACCAACCCCTACCCACGGAAGGGAGAACTAACAACTCTGCTGCTCCCTGTCACCGCTCCCGGGATCCCCATACAGAGCAGCGGTGGTGTTACCAAAAATCACCACAACCGTGGGTGGCGTCACGGACAATAAATCCCCAAAATCAATCCCCTTTTCACTCACGGGCGAGGAGCGCCGCTCGAGTCCCCGGGATCCGGCCCATCGCTCGAGCCACCGAGCAGCATCAGCAGCAGCCGGACCCGAGCAGTGGGAGAACGCAGCGTCCCCTCCTCTGCCCGCGACACTGGTACAACATCTTTTAGCCCGTATGTATTCTCTTGTCAGGATGTTCTCAATTACGTGCTTCGGATGACAGCTCCCTGCATGAAGCAATGCGTTTCCTGCTGCAGGTTTTCGATACAACTTACAATCAACCATACCTGTGCTGGGATTACCCTGCAGCGTCATGTCCAGGAAATGTATTTCTCGTTCTTCATGTTGGTGGGTGAAATACAAATTATGTGCATTATTACTCATATAAGACACAAAATTCTCTACTTCTGCAGCCGAACCCCGCCATACAATCAGTATATCGTCTATATACCGAAGGTATATAGCGTTATCTGATGAGAAAGGGTTAGAATGATTAAAAATAAATTGTTCCTCCCACCAAAACATGAAGATGCCGGCTAAAGATGGTGAAAACCGAGAGCCTATGGAACATCCCTGCAGTTGAACATACCGGTTATTGAGGAAGGTAAAATAATTATTTTTTAACAAAAAACTAGTCACCTCCAAAATAAACTCCTGTAAATCAGATGTGTAGCCAGAGTACTGTTCGAGCTGATCCTTCAGGGCCAGAATCGCTAAGTAGTGGGGAATCGACGTGTATAAAGTCTGTACGTCACATGTCAGCCAGCTAAAACCTTCTTTCCACTGCATGTCAGACATAATATTCAACACATGTTTTCCATCCAATACATAACCAGGAGATGCCTTTGCAAGAGCCTGTAAATGGTCATCCAACCATTCTGGTATATGTTCTGTAACCGACCCAATGCCTGAGATTATGGGTCTGAATGGTGGTGGAAACAAATCCTTATGAGATTTAGGAAGAGCGTGTAGCAGTAGTGTCAGTGGACATGAGGGGTTAAAGTATTCTTTCTGTTTCACATTAATCAGACCCAAATGCAAGCCCTCATCTGTCAATTTCTCCAGGGCATTTTTTATTTCTTTTGTGGGGTCATTATCTATGCTTTTATAGGTGTCATTATCTCTAAGCATATTTAATACTTCCCTCTCATAAAGTCCAACATCCAGCACTTCTACCGCTCCCCCCTTATCCGAATTTTTTATAATAACATTTGGATTATTTTGTAAGGATTTTAAAGCATCTTTCTCATTTTTAGACAGATTTTGAGCCATAAGCTTCTTGTGGTTATATATCTCAGTAAGCTCCTTCTCCACCATATTCTGAAAATCAGTCATCTGTTCAGATCTAGAAGGAATCGGGTAAAAATTTGGATTCGGAATTTTTTTCTGAAAAACATGAAGAACGAGAAATAAATTTCCTGGACATGACGCTGCAGGGTAATCCCAGCACAGGTATGGTTGATTGTAAGTTGTATCGAAAACCTGCAGCAGGAAACGCATTGCTTCATGCAGGGAGCTGTCATCCGAAGCACGTAATTGAGAACACCCCGACAGGAGAATACATACGGGCTAAAAGATGTTGTACCAGCGAGGAGGGATTTAAATTGGAATGTAATGTAATTGATGAGCGATTTGTGGCCAGAGGATACCATCGGGATAATCTTGAAAGGGCAAAAATTAAAACCAATCAGAAAAGTAGAGCACAATATTTGGAAATGAAAAAAGTGAGTAAAAGATCAGATGACAATTTGCCTGTAGTGTTCTCCACAAAGTTCAGTAAGGACTATTATGAGGTGGTACATGTTATTAAGAAATATTTACCAATTTTATCAACGGATGAGACCCTATTTAAGATCTTGAAGGGGGGGGGTCACGTTTGTGTCAAAAAGGAATGTTGCATTGAATGCGATGTTATCACCTAGTGATCATACGAATAAGTCCTGTGTGAACAGGGTGGAGGACGCTGCAGGTAATTGGTTGCCTACAAAAGGATCATATAGGTGTGGACGAAAATCATGTGGACTATGTGGTTTTATGTGGAACACAAAAACCTTTTCGTGTTATAGTAGTGGAAAAAGTTATGAGATAGATGCAATGATAAATTGTAGCACAGATTATGTGGTTTATTTGGTCTCCTGTGTAGCCTGTCGGTTGCCATATGTCGGGAGCACATCGCGCCCCCTGAGGAGGACATTATCAGAACATGACGCAAATAATGTTACAACTAGAAGTTTGTCTGGTGTCTCCCAGCATTTTTTGGATGTACATGCGGGAGATCTGAAAAATATGAAAGGAAACGCAATAGAGAAAGTAAGATTACCTAAGAGGGGGGGAGATTTGAAACATCTTTTACTCCAAAGGGAGATTAGGTGGATTTTTTAATGGGAACTAGGTCATCTATGGGTCTAAATAGAAAAAATGATGTGTTATATGCTTATTGATTTAATTATATGCATTAATGTTTTTTGTAGTTTATTGGGAAATTTGAAATTGAAATGTTGGGTTTCATATAGCTTTTTGCTATGATTAGATGCTTTTTCTTGTTATAAAAATTAAGTGTGTTCCAATGTGCTGATTATATGGGGTTAATGGAGGTTTTTTGCTGCACTTTTTTTTTTTCTCTGGTTTGTGATCTCATGTCCGGGTCTCAGCCCCTTTTTAATGAGTCCATTTTCTCAGAAGGGTTAGAAAGCCACGGACCCACTTGGGGGGAGGGGCGACATGACCAAGGGGGAGGTAGGGAGTGATGGGTTAATAGGGACAGTGGTATATGCCTAATATGGCTTTGGGGGATGGTTTTAGCCGGGGAGGAAGAGGAGGAGCAGGGAAAGGGTTAGCTGGGAGAGGAAGGAGTTACCTCCTCTTCTGTTTCCGGACGCCGAACGATCTGCACGTGCACCTCCATGGCAGATCTTCAGGAGCTCCAGCGTCTGATTCAGGCAGCGGTCGCAGCGCACGGGCCCCTGGCAGTGCAGACCCACATCAGGGCTGCCGGGGTTAACCCGTCGGCGCTTGCCCCTCGTCCCCCCAGCAGCGGCGGGCGCCAGTCGCGGCCCCCCCGCAGGTATTCCCCGGGCGCGGGGGGGGCGAGGAGGAGATGTAAGAGCCCCTCCAGGGACCCTCCGCAGAGTGCAGCGCAGCAGCAGCGTCTGGCTGCTGCAGAGGCCGGCGGGAGGAATCTTCGTTCCAGCCGCGGCGGTCGGGAGGTGGGAGTGGCCAGCACGGGGCCTGCTTCCGGTCCCGGCCTCCGGGCTGGAGTTACTGAGACTGCAGCGGCTCCAGGCCGGGAGCGCGCTCGGCGCAGGAGAGAGGCCAGCAGATCCCCCTGCAGTCGGCGGGGGGGACCGCGGGGCTGCACGTGGCGGTAGGTCCGGCGCCGGGGGGGGGTCTGCGGTGCCTGACCCCGGTGCGGCTGAGAGAAGGAGTGACGGCGGGAGCCCTGCGGCAACCGCCGGGTCACTCAGTACCGCTGTGCAGCCCCCGGATGTGGCAGTCTCCCGTGGGAGCGGGAGGACTCGGCGGATGGAGGCCTGCAATAGCCCAGGAGGGCCAGAGGCGACGACGGCTGAGATCCGGAGCCGGGCGTCTGGTCGTCCGCGCCCAGAGGCCCCTTGCAGTCGGCAGGGGGGCGGGCGCAAGAGGTCGAGGCCCGGGGTGCCGGCGCGGGGGACAGGACGGTCTCCTGGGTTGTCACCCCGGGGCAAGAGATGGAGCGGGGATGACTCTGCCCACGCGGCGGCCCTGTCTGGCGGCCGTGGTGGGGGGGGTGCTGCGGCGGCGCCCCCCGGATGTCGGATGGAAGATGAGGCCAGCGGCGAGGAGGGGGAAGAGGCTTTCGGTTCGGAGGAGTCGGATGGACGACAGACGGAGGACAGCGAGGCGGCGGTCTCGGGAGACGCCGAGCGGCGGTCGGGTGAGACGGCCGCGGAGGCGGCAGGGGCTGCGCTGGCGGGGGGCTTCGGGGGGGGGGGCGGCTGCGGCTACGGCAGCGCCCGCTGGTTTCGCAGTGTGGAGTCAATTGTTGGGGCTGTTGCAGGGGCTGGCGGCGGCTTCGGGAGCGGGGGGGGGAGGGGGCCCAGGCGCCGGTGGCGGCGTGGGTGGGTGCAGCCGGTTTAGGGGCCTCGGCGGCGACGGGGGGTGACGGAGCGGGTGCGAGTAGAGGGGGGGCGAAGGGGGGAGTGAGACGGGGGGGGGGAAAGGAGAAGGAAAAGGAGAAGGAAAAGGAGAAGGAAAAGGAGAAGGAGGATGAGGTGGTGCGCTTAGATGATAGGGCTAAAAGCGAAGTTTATGTTTGTTTTGAGGGCCCGCTGGGGGCCCATTTAAAGAAGGAGGTGCGGGAAAAAATTTGGAAAGGGGAATATGTGGAGATATTTTCTCTGCTTCCCCTGGAGAAATTTAATTTGGATAGGGTTAAGCCGAGTGATTCCAAAAAGGAGAAGGACGAGGAGGAAAAGCGCCGTTATAGGCTTATTCCTCGGACTTTTGCCAACTGGCTACAGGCATTTGCGATTTTGGCGAGCGTGGTCGGGGAGAAGGAGCCGGAGCATTGTTCGGCTTTGTTCGGCTACATGGATGCGATAGGGGAGGCTTATCGAGTTTATGGCGGACTGGCGTGGCTGCGCTACGACGAGCAATTTAGGCAGCGGAAGGCATTGCGGCCAGATATGCGTTGGGACCATAAGGATATTTCCTTATGGATGCGATTGATGTCGGCACCGGCTCAGCCCTTTCGGGGGGGCGCCGGGGGTTCGGGGGGGGCCGGGTCCCCGGCAAGTTTCAAGAAAGGTTTGTGTTGGCAGTACAATGAAGGGCAGTGCAGGTTTGGAGCGGCGTGCCGTTTTAAGCATGAATGCTCCGGATGTGGGGGGGGACATAGCTTGTCCAAATGTTTTAAAAAAGGAAAAGGAAAGGCTGGTGATGGGGCGGGTAAGAGGGACGACGCCGGTGAAGGTAGAAGTGATGGTTCCGTTTTTAAATAGGTATCCGGACAAGGAGGCGGCGGCGTTGTTAAGTTCTGGTTTTTCGGATGGTTTTCATATTCCGTCGGTTGTTAATGCATCGGTTCCGCCGTATCGTAATTTGCGTTCCGCTCGGGATCACCCGGAAGTGGTGGATGAGAAGCTGGAAAGGGAGGTGGCTTTGGGCAGGATGGGCGGCCCTTATGTCGCCCCGCCGTGCGGGAATTTGGTGGTGTCACCGTTGGGGGTGGTACCAAAGAAGGAGCGGAATAAATTTCGGCTGATTCATCATTTGTCTTACCCGGAAGGGTTATCGGTGAATGATGGCATTGCGCCGGAGTTGTCGGCGGTATATTATGTGTCGTTCGATAAGGCGTTGGACCTGGTTAGGGCGGCGGGGCGGGGTGCATTGATGGCAAAGGCGGATGTGGAAGCAGCGTTTCGGTTGTTACCGGTTCATCCAGATAGTCAGCATTTGTTGGGTTGCTGGTGGGATGGCAGTTATTATGTTGATCGTTGTTTGCCAATGGGCTGTTCCATTTCGTGTTCGTACTTTGAGGCATTTAGTTCGTTTGTTGAGTGGGTGGTTCGGGACGTGTCCGGGCTTACGTCCATCATTCATTACTTGGATGATTTCCTGTGTGTCGGGCCGGCGGGTTCGATGGTTTGTGCGGGTTTGCTATTTGCGTTGCAAAAAGTTGCGGCCAGTTTCGGGATTCCTTTGGCGCCGGATAAGACGGAAGGCCCGGCGCCGGTGATGTGTTTTCTGGGAATTGAAATTGACACCATTGCTATGGAATGCAGGTTGCCGGCGGAGAAGGTCCGTGATTTGAGGTCCGCAGTGTCAGGGGTAAAAGCGGCGAAGAAGGTGCGGCTTAAGGCGGTGCAGTCTTTGCTTGGAAAATTGAATTTTGCTTGCAGAATTGTGCCAATGGGGAGAGTGTTTGCGAGGCGTTTGGGACGGCGACGGCCGGGGTACGGTTGCCGGCGCATTTTGTGCGGATCACAAAGGCGATCAGGGACGATTTGGAAGTATGGGATCAATTTTTGCAGCATTTCAACGGCCGGACGCTGGTGATGGAGAGGGTGGCGTCTAACGGGGCGTTGCAGCTGTTTACGGATGCGGCGGGGTCGGCCGGGTTTGGGGCTGTCTTCAGAGGTCATTGGTGTGTCGGGCAGTGGCCACAGGCGTGGCGGGAGAGCGGCTTGGTTAGGAATTTGGCTCTGTTAGAGCTATTCCCCATTGTAGTGGCAGTGGAGCTATGGGGGTCGCACTTTGCCGGAAGGAAAGTGTGTTTTCATTGTGATAACCAGGCGGTGGTGCACGCGATTAACAACTTGTCTGCTAAGTCGGAGCCGGTGGTGGTGTATTTGCGGCATTTAGTGTTGAGATGTCTGCAGTTGAATGTGCAGGTAGTGGCAAGGCACGTTCCGGGTGTTGACAACGAGGTGGCTGATGCTTTGTCTCGTTTTCAGTTCAGCAGGTTTCGGGCGCTGTTGCCGTGGGCGGACGAAGTTGGAGTGGAGTGCCCCGAGGATTTGTGGCATCTGGTGAGGCGGTGATCTCAGACTTGATTCGGAACTCGGTGACCGAGGTGACTTGGTGCCGGTATGCTAAGGTGTGGGCTGAATGGGAGGAGTTGTTGCGTCTGATGTTGGTGGGGAAAGCGTGGATTACTTGGTGGCTTTGTTGTCATTGTTGAGTACGGATTTTTCAGCCGGGCGATCGGCATCGGCTGTGGCACATCGGGTGTCGGCAGTGGCATTTTGGTTAAAAATGAGAGGGGAGTGTGATGTTTCACAGGATTTTCGGGTTCGTCAGGCTTTGCGGGGCTTTCGCCGTGGCGTACGGGAGAGGGACAAGAGGCGCCCTGTATCGTTTGGTTTGTTGAGACGGATGGTGGGTGGCCTGAGCGGCATTTGTGAGTCTGTGTACGAGACGGTTCTATTTACAACGGCTTTCGGTCTCGCTTTTTATGGGGCGTTCCGGATAGGCGAGCTGGTGAGCCCGTCCAGGGTGACGGGTGGTGGTTTGATGGTTGAGGACGTGCAAGTGAGCAGTAGTCAGGTGGAGTGCCGGATTCGCCGGTCAAAAATGGATCAGCTGGGCCGTGGTAGATTGGTGGTGTTATATGCGGTTCCAGGAGAGGAATTGTGCCCTGTGCGTTTAGTCGAGAGATTTATGGCCGTGAGGGGAGGCTTACCTGGCCCGTTGTTGCGGCATTTGAATGGGTCGTTTTTGTCGAGGTTTCAGTTTGTGGCGGTGCTGCGGCTAAGTCTACGTAACGCGGGGGAGCGCCCGGAGGAATTCGGGTCGCATTCATTCCGAATTGGTGCAGCAACGGAGGCAGCCCGTTGGGGGCTTGGAGATGAGGTGGTAAAGCGTATTGGTAGATGGGAATCTTCTTGTTTTCGGCGGTATGTGAGACCGCAGTTGTTGTAGCATCATGGGACTTTGGTTACGTGCGGAAGGTTTGAGGAAAGGGGTGTTTTTTGATGTGTTGGTGGTTGTGCTGTTATTGGTTTTGATATTTTCGTTTTGTTTTATTTGTTATAGGGAAGTGCCTGATCTGGATCTTGGGGCACTCCTTCGTATTTTGGGGTGCCCGTCGGGCGGAGGTCCGCCCGAATGGTCGACAGCTGGGTTTGGATCGTGCGCAGGCGACTGTTCGATGGATCGGAGTTCGGGGCATGGAGTGGGGCAGGGTGGTCCCGGAATTTCGTTTCCATTGTAAAGTTGAGCGGCCCCCGGATGTGCTGGTATTGCATGTGGGGGGTAATGATCTTGGTGCCAGGGCGTCGCGGGATTTGATCCGAGACATAAAGATTGATTTACTGCAGTTGTGGAAGCGGTATCCTGGTTTGCTGGTCGTATGGTCTGACATAGTGACCAGGTTGGCATGGAGAGGGGCTCGGTCGGTGGAGAAGGTTAATAAGGCCAGGGCCCAGGTGAATAGGGTAGTGGCTAGGTTTGTGACCAGGAATGGTGGGATTGTGGTACGGCACAGGGATTTGGAGCCGGCTGATTGGCGATTTCGGAGGGGTGATGGTGTGCACCTCAACGAGGTCGGTCTGGATTTATGGGCGTTGGGTCTGCAGGATGGTGTGGAGCGTGCTTTTGGTGTGTGGCGGGTCCAGGCCACGTAAGGTGTCACGTGGTCTGTCCTGTGGCGGTGGGGGTAGGTCTGGTCCAGAGGTTTGGAAGTGATTGGTGGCTGGACCGGGAGTCATTGTCTTGGTATGGTGGCTCTCGGTTTCCGGGATGTGGCAGGCACGGGGTTCTGCCAAAGTGTGGGGGTCAATCCGTGGGTGATTGGCACCTCGTCTCTGGGTCGGTGTGTTGCGGCCGGGGACAGGGGGAGTAGTAGTAGTGGACTGGGCCTACCCCGGGGGGTATTGTAAATGTTATTGTCTATTGTTACCGTTATGTGGTTGTTTTGGGTCGCCCGTTGGACGGCGTCCCTAAGGTACTAGTCTGTAAAACAATAGGCAATAAAAAGGCTGCTGTGGCCATTTGAACCAAGTCGCATGCAGTCCGTGTGTTTAATTTTAGAGGATAAGGGGGTTTGGTTACACAGACATCATGACCGGAGAATCCTCCCTCAGCTGGTCAAGAAAGCCACGGACCCACTTGGGGGGAGGGGCGACATGACCAAGGGGGAGGTAGGGAGTGATGGGTTAATAGGGACAGTGGTATATGCCTAATATGGCTTTGGGGGATGGTTTTAGCCGGGGAGGAAGAGGAGGAGCAGGGAAAGGGTTAGCTGGGAGAGGAAGGAGTTACCTCCTCTTCTGTTTCCGGACGCCGAACGATCCCCGCCCACCCTCCCTTTGTGTTGTCATGTGGGAGATGTTTTTGGGTAGTTGGGATACCTTTTGTCACAGTAGCGGTGGGGGTAGGTCTGGTCCAGAGGTTTGGAAGTGATTGGTGGCTGGACCGGGAGTCATTGTCTTGGTATGGTGGCTCTCGGTTTCCGGGATGTGGCAGGCACGGGGTTCTGCCAAAGTGTGGGGGTCAATCCGTGGGTGATTGGCACCTCGTCTCTGGGTCGGTGTGTTGCGGCCGGGGACAGGGGGAGTAGTAGTAGTGGACTGGGCCTACCCCGGGGGGTATTGTAAATGTTATTGTCTATTGTTACCGTTATGTGGTTGTTTTGGGTCGCCCGTTGGACGGCGTCCCTAAGGTACTAGTCTGTAAAACAATAGGCAATAAAAAGGCTGCTGTGGCCATTTGAACCAAGTCGCATGCAGTCCGTGTGTTTAATTTTAGAGGATAAGGGGGTTTGGTTACACAGACATCATGACCGGAGAATCCTCCCTCAGCTGGTCAAGAGACAGATTAAGAACTTGTACGTTCGAAACGCGTCCTCTTTTTTGGGCATGTTTGACCCTGTCATGGACTTTTTTAATATGAATTTATGAATAAAATTTTGACATTTTAAGAAAGAAATTTTCCGTGGACTGGACTGCTGGATTTTTTATTTTGTCTGTGTATACTGTCTGTGTGTGTTTACTGTCTGTCTGTGTATACTATCTGTCTGTGTATACTGTCTGTCTGTGTATACAGTCTGCCTGTGTATACTGGTGTCTGTCTGTGAATACTATCTGTTTGTCTGTGTATATTCTTGTCGCGGGTAGGGAGGACGCCACTGCGCTGCGCTCGCTAACGCTCGGGTCTGGCGCTGCTGCGATGGCTGCTCGGTGGCTCGAACGGTGGGCCGGATCCTGGGACTCGAGCGTCACTCCTCGCCCGTGAGTGAAAGGGGTGGTTGGTTTGGGGAATTTAGTCCGTGACGCCACCCACGGGTCGTGGTGAAGATAGGCACCACCGCTGCTGATGACAGGGATCCCGGGAGCGATGGTAAGGAGCAGCTGGGATGTTGTTTTCCCCCTCTGTGGGTAGGGGTTGGTGGTCCCGGGGCCCGATGATGTGATGGGGAGGCAGGGTTGGTGAGGTGCAGGGTTGCAGGGACAGCGCGGCGCGGTGCCGGATGGCACGGGTGTACTCACTCAGCATGAAAGGTACAAAGTCCTCGGTAAACCAAGCGGCTGGATGGATGGGTCCAGCAGCCGACTGCAGTGTCTCTCCCTGGACAGGTGATGGCGGCTGTCTTTCCCTGCACCTTGATGTTCTCCTTCTGACTACTATGGATTCCCAACGGTAGTCCGCTAACCGGTGTATGGGTACCGGAGGAGCCCGTTTGCCCGCAGGCGCTGGCCCTTGGGTCTCTAGCCTTAGGCGGTAGCTGTATACCCTCACGGTGTGGGCAGTTGCCTTCAATCGGGACTTTTGCTGTTATGAAACCCCTGGGGTTCCAGTCACATTCGGATCTGACTATTGACGGCGGCTCCAAGCCTGGTCAGGGTCCAATGGCCCTGCCTGTGTGTGCTGGCTTCACTTCGCTCCCCGGTCGGTACCGGCGGGCCGTCACCCGACCCCGGTCCTACGGTTCCGCGTTGCTCCACCACTCCTGCAGATGGCCACCACTGTCTGCCAACCTTGCTGTCAGTGCCTGGGCCACAAACCCAAACACCCAAGTGCTTGCTCCTCACTCTTCAAACTCCTAACTCCCACTTTTCCCGCCTCCAGGCCTGTGAACTCCTCGGTGGGTGGGGCCAACCGCTTGGCTCCGCCCCACCTGGTGTGGACATCAGATCCTGGAGGGAGGCAACAAGGATTTTTGTTTGGCTGGTGTCCCTGTCTAATGGGGGTGGGGGTGTTTGTGTGTTATCTGTGACGACCTGGCTAGGCCAGGGCGCTACACTCTCTGTCTGTGTATACTGTCTGTGTATACTGTCTGTCTGTGTATACTGTCTGTGTATACTGTCTGTTTGTGTTTACTGTCTGTCTGTGTATACTATCTGTCTGTGTATACTGTCTGTCTGTGTATACTGTCTATCTGCATATACTATATTTGTATGCTGTATGTCTATGTATACTGTCTGTGTATACTGTCTGTTTGTGTTTACTGTCTGTCTGAGTATACTATCTGTCTGTGTATATGTGATGCCCCTGGACTATTCAGGTCATCACAGGGTACTGCACAAACTGTCCTACCCATGCGGTATTCAACCTCCCCATGGTTCTGGGTCTCTATCCTGCAGTGCTTCCTCCATCAGCATTCCCAAATCCTAGATACACTTTTCACCACACCTGTCAGGCACACCAGTGGGCTGCCTAAGCAGGAATAGGGCCGCCCACCTAGGGGTCAGACTTGAGGTGGGAGGTGTCAAGTCAGTTCAGTGGTAGCCCTCAAGCTGTGAGGAGCTCTGAGGAAGCTGGGAGTTGGAGCTCCCAGGGGAAAGGGAAACTAGGTGGTCTGGACCTAAAGGAGTTGGACCCCCAGTCGCAGGGGATTGAGGCTAGGTGCCTGGGACCCGAGGACGGCCGGCAGGCTGGTCCTATCACCGGTCCGGGACCAAAGGCACAACGAGGTACACGGACCCTAGGCCGAGGAGAAGCATCAGGCAACCCGGCAATTAAACTGGGGAGAACGGGGCCTTTATGGACTGTTCCCACCAGCTCCAGAATCGGGGCACTAGCGCAACGAGGGGGGATAGGGCTTTCCTAGCAAGCAGCACACTGAAATCCCAAGCATGAGCTCCTGAGAGCAGGCTCCTTCACTAAGCCACAGTGGGGAGCGGGGCCCGGATAGCTCCAAGCTACCGGACCATAACGGACAATCTAAAACTTAGTGCCAGGAGGCAGGTTACAGACCATCAGCAGCACTGCAGGGGAAGGGACCCGGACAAACTCCCCTTCATTGCTGAGTGAGTACCCGACTGACCCCTGCACTGCATCCCCGCATCACCATCCAGAGTCCCGGGGCTTGTCCCTATCCATGGAGGGCAACGTCACCTAGCTTCCCCACTCCATCACCCTGGGTACTCCCAACGGCAGCGGCGGTACTCCCAATTACCATACACCACGGGTGGTGTCACAAATTGTATATCAAATCCCCTGTAAATACTCACTTTTACATTTGAGTGTGGCCCCTAAGACCCCGGGCCCGGAGACCCTCGAGCCATGAACGGACACCACCTTCTGATCCGAGTGGTGCGATCCGCTGCAGGGGCGGCACATATAGTGTCTGTCTGTGTATACTGTCTGTGTATACTATTATATAAGCATAACCCTGGCACACCAATAAACAAGAAAAAAAAATGTCGTGCTCGAAAATAAATTTATTTCTATTCATAGAAATGTTCCATTTTTTTACTTTTTTCTAATTTTTTTTAAACGTTTTCGGCTTAGCAAGCCTTTTTCAAAGTAGATCTGGATAAAGCAATAAATACATAAGGTGTATTAATAGACATGTAATTTACATCCAAAGCATAATTCTAATACAAACAGCACTATAACAGGTATACATCTTCATATACAATAGATAATATCCACCTGGGAAAGACATACATGATATGATATAGAAAACTAACGTGTCACTGTACCTAGGGTACTAGGTCATGGAGTAATTTCCCAGAAAAGACCAAGCTGTAATGTAAAGAGGAAAGAGGAGATTATGATTATAATATATAATAGTAAGTAGTCATCAATGATAATTGTCAGTTTTAGATGATATGGGAAGACAAAATAAGGGAGGGTAGATAAAATAATGAAAAGGAGGGAAACAAGAAAGAAAACGCTTGTAAAAAGAATAATCTAAGAGAATAAGAGGGAGAAAAAAGAGAAAAATTAAAAAAAATAATCTAAGAAAAAATCTAAGAGAGAAAAAAAAAATATAATAATGTGACGGGGTCCTTCTCCCATATCACACAATCAACAGAGCGAGAGATGGCTCAAGAATCCAATAAGCATTTATTCCAAGCAAAATCAAACGGTCCATAACATAATCCACCATACAGAGGATAAAAAACATGAATATAGTCCAGTAAACGATAAATGTCCAGGTCTCTTTGAGGAGCCGCACCTTCAGCTCTGAGGATCAATCTTCATCCTTTTCTCTTCAAGTTCTCCCACAGACTGACAAATCCCCCAGGTAAACAGAGATTTTACAGAAGGTGGATCCCACGCCCCCTCCCTCAGACTTAAGGCTCCGTCACACACAACGAGATCGCTAAAGAGATTGTTGCTAAGTCACAGTTTTGGTGACGCAGTAGCGATCCCGTTAGCGATCTCATTATGTGTGACACCTACCAGCGATCAGGCCCCTGCTGTAAGATCGCTAGTCGTTGCCAAATGGTCCGGACCATATTCTTCAAAGGCGATGTCCTGCTGGGCAGGACACATCACTGTGTTTGACACTGTGTGACAGGGTCACAGGGACTGCTGAGATCGTTATACAGGTCGCTACTGCGACCTGTATCGTTACTGCGTCGTTGGTAAGGTCTGACTGTGTGACATTTCACCAGCGACTTACCAGCCATCCTTATCAGGTGGAATCGTTATCGGGATCGCTGGTAAGTCGTTGTGTGTGACTGGGCCTTTAGGGACAGGAACACTACAGGGGGTAAATATACCTACAGACAATACAATGTACACACAAGCAATACAAATAATGGACAGTGAACCAAGCGTAAAATACGAACTTACACAACATGATACACAGTACACCATATCCCACCATCACAAATAATCTAGGAGAGAAAAAAGAAAAACAGAGACATAGAATTTAGGGAGCATAAGAAGGAAAATAAACAGACCATAACTGTAGAAATAAGGGAAAAATGGAAAAATTATTTTAATGGACAAAGAAAGAAAGAAAGAAACCATAATGAAAATACCTGTTTGGCCAAAAGAAAATGTGCACTTGTCAGTGGGAACACCTATATGGAAAGGTCAGACCATTAATAGAGAAAAAGGTGCTTAATACTAATGGTGCATAATAAAGGAAACAATCCTATAATGAATTACATTAGGAGGGGTTAAGGAACAAAACAGTAACAATGCCGTGACATGACAAAAATCTGCATAACTAATTAAATTAAATAATACCAGGCAGACACAGCTCAGAAAGAAGATATTAGAAGTGGCCGAAAGGCCAGATTCGTTAGTAGTTAAAGCCGAGCAACCTACCGGTAGAATATGACGCCGAGGGCCAGGGTAACACGTGGGGACCAACGTCCCAACACGTGTTTCGCTCCGTGTGCTTCGTCGGGGGACGACGATTATTTAATATGGGTATGTCTGCCGTTACTCAGTAGAGACTTGTTCTCCTGAATGAATGCCTGGGATACGTGGGGTTCTCCCCTCCAGCACCATTTCCCTTGGTCCCATGTATTTATGTATGCCTATTTATTGATTCCCCTACAGTCTTTACAATAAAAAGAATTATATATTTTCATAATATGACTTGTGTGGGTATATCTGTTATCTGGCAAACTGAAAGACTCTATTCTCTTGGTTTTATTCTATTGTAGAGTTGTTGCCAATTTAATCATTAAGTGGCCCTCTCTTTGATTTATAACTAATTATATGCTAGATTGTTGCAAGTCAAATTTATGCATGAGATGATTGTCTATAAAATGAAGGTATTCTTACACTGAAAGCTGTAGCGGATTTCACTTTTGAGGGCAATATTTACCGTCAGTTGAGGGGCTGTGCGATGGGGACGAGATTCGCCCCGAGTTATGCTAATTTATACATGGGGTGTTTCGAGTCCCTCCACATCGCACGGTCCCCTCTAGCCATGGGGAACATAACCTTCTATCGCAGGTTCATAGATGACCTGTTTTTTATTTGGACAGGGTCCGAGGAGAGTGCGGTAACCTTCATCAACTCACTAAACCAGAATGAGTGGGGACTAAGTTTTACAGCCACCATCTCCCGAGACTCTATCCAATTCTTGGATCTAAATATCCAATTCAATGAAACATCCACCATTGAAACTTCAACTTTCTTTAAAAAGGTGGATGTCAACAGTTATCTAGAGTTTTCCAGCAGTCACCTTCCCACCTGGATCAGGAATATTCCGTACGGCCAATACTGGCGTATTAGGAAGAACTGTACGAATGTGGAATCCTTTAGAGCCGAAGCCAAAATATTATGGACCAGATTTAGGAGCAAAGGCTATCCTAGTAAAATATTGGCTGATGCCTTTCAGAAAAGTTCGAAATTGGATCAGGACAAGTGCCTGTCCAAGATTGAGGAAAGGGGCCTGGAGGAGAGTAGGGCAAACACTGGTTACAAGAGCTGCCTGGTAACCACTTACACTGATTCATACAGAAAGGTAAAGGAGCTGGTAAGCAGATATTGGTATATCCTGAAAAATGACAAAATTCTCTCGGGGATCCTACCCAATAAACCGAAGGTAGTGTTCCGAAGAAACAGAAATTTAAAAAGCATGATTGCCCCAAGTAAAATATTTAATGAGAAATCTACCGTGTCCCTGAAGGAGTCAGACATCAAAAAACCAGTAGGGAATTTCCGCTGTGGCCAACCAAGGTGCCTATGTTGTAAAACACTGAAACAAGGTACACATTTATTCAAGTCCAACATCACGGGGGAAGAATTTTCTATAAAGCAACACCTTACCTGTACCACCTCCTATGTGATCTATCTGTTGGAATGTCCCTGCGGCCTACAATACGTAGGTCGTACAACACAAATGTTACACAACAGGCTAAATGGTCACAGATACAACATCCACCATGGTCTACTTACACACAGTCTATCAAAACATTTTTTGTGTGAACACAATAAGGACAGTGACACCTTTAAAACAGTAATCATTGAAGAAATCATGACAGATAATATGGACAGATACTGGAAGCTAGTGGAGCGGGAATCCTTTTGGATATTTAAACTAGCCACCCTACATCCTGAAGGTCTAAATATAATGACGGAGCGAGTAAAATAGGTCTAAATAAGAGGGATCAGAATACCATTACAGAAAAAACCTTAATTTGAAAACTCATATTTGAAAATCATTAATTCAATATTTAACCACCCAATCCCCACATTGTTGCATAGGGAATAAACTATTTATTATACCTTTTTTTTTTTTTATTCCCTATTTTGGTTTCATTTTCCTCTTTTTTTTCTTTTTTTTTTTTTTTTTTTTATTTATTTATATTGTTTTTTTGTTTTTTTTTCCCTCTTTCCATCTTTTGGATTCATCTTTCCTTCCTTTTCCAATCCTCCATTTTACCCCTTTTATATTCTCATACTAACTAATTATAATTTTCTCCATATAATTTTCTCCATATGAATTTACCCTATTTTTAACGTATATTGGTATGTCAGCTCCAGTCAAATAATTTAATTTAGTCTCCGATGGGGAACAACATTTTTATCAAAAGTTCCTTTCCAATTTATTTTTACATATATAGCTTTTTAATCTTTCCGAAATAATTTTTTATCCAAAACAGTCTTTTTTATGAAAATTCACATGGAAAATCAGTTGGGTCTCTATATTGATTTTATATCATCGCTTTTTTAACTAACAGTAACCTTCCTGTTTTTTAGTCACTCCCCATATTGCCAATATGGCATCACACATGCATTGCACGAAATGGAGGCAAAATACACATTTATTGTCTTTTATCAATGTTTTTAATGCACATTTTATTTCATTATGTATTGGTGTTTTTTGTAAACCCGTATATACCATTGTTTTTTTATGAATGCAAAAGATCGGTATCTTCTAGGGGAGAGCCTTCCTAATCAACTAATTGTCTGAATGATCCCACCCCGATGGGGATTCAATCTGATTAAGGGAATAAGGACTCTCTTCTTTTTTTTTTTTTTTTTTTCTCTTCATCCAGTTTATGTATTTAAGATTTGATTTTCCTGCATTTTACTGCTACCTGAGGAAGGGAGAGGTTGTACCCCCGAAACGCGTAGTGGCATGTAAATAATTAATAAATTTACATCCCAAATAACCTTATCACTACCTTTCTGAGCAGCGCAGCGAAACCGTGCATTTTTTTTTTCCTTGCAGCTGTAGCGGATGGTGAGATATGGAGCCTGAAAGTCAAAAGTTCAAAACATTGTTACCCTTTTGCTTGTCACTGTATATCGTATGCAACCAAGATAAAATAGATAACTGTGAGAAGAGTTGTTTAGATGCTATTGGGTGGAGATCAGGCCCGGACTGACAGGCGGGAGGGGCGGGACTTCTCCCGGTGGGCTGGCCGGTGGAGGGGTGGGGGGGCCGCCCCCCGCCTCTTCCGCACTGCCTGCTGTTTAAAATTATTTTGTGGCTGCCGCCACCCGCCGGCCGCCACTATAGCGGCGGCCATCCTCTCCCTGCTGGATGTACACAGCTCCACTGCTGGCTCTATGGCAGGGATGGGGAACCTCCGGCCCGCGGGCCGTATGCGGCCCGCCATGTCCTTTTATGCGGCCCCCGGGCAGATTTCCAGGGGCGGCAGCGCTCTAACCGCCACCGCCGTCTTGCGGGCTGCTGGCCCTTTAAATCCGCACTTACGCTGCTTGTGCGAACCAATGCGTCTCCCACTGGCAAGTGTCAGCAAGCTCAGAACTTACTTTGTGGGCGGGTTTAGCTTCCGTCCCACAGTAGCTTCACAGCTTCTAGCGGTGTGTGCCCGCCCTCTGCAGCTCTGTGCCCGCCCTCTGCCCTCCGGAGATGCGCGCCCGACCTCTGCCCTCCGGAGATGCGCGCCCGACCTCTGCCCTCCGGAGATGCGCGCCCGACCTCTGCCCTCCGGAGATGCGCGCCCGACCTCTGCTTTCCGGAGATGCGCGCCCGACCTCTGCCCTCCGGAGATGCGTGTCCAACGCCTGCTCTCCGGTACTGTGAATCCGGCGCTGCTGTGTCCAGTGTGTTGTGACCTCCTCCCCCCAGAGTTGCATGCAACCCTCAGTGCTGTGTGCCCTCCAATGCTGTGTATCACCCCAGGTTTGTGTGCAGCCCCTCTTGTTGTGCCTGTGCTCTGTGCCCCAGCCCCTCTTGTGGTGCCTGTGCTCTGTGCCCCAGCCCCTCTTGTGGTGCCTGTGCTCTGTGCCCCAGCCCCTCTTGTGGTGCCTGTGCCCCAGCCCCTCTTGTTGTGCCTGTGCTCTGTGCCCCAGCCCCTCTTGTGGTGCCTGTGCCCCAGCCCCTCTTGTAGTGCCTGTCCTCTGTGCCCCAGCCCCTCTTCTGGTGCCTGTGCTCTGTGCCCCAGCCCCTCTTGTGGTGCCTGTGCTCTGTGCCCCAGCCCCTCTTGTGGTGCCTGTGCTCTGTGCCCCAGCCCCTCTTGTGGTGCCTGTGCCCCAGCCCCTCTTGTAGTGCCTGTCCTCTGTGCCCCAGCCCCTCTTGTGGTGCCTGTGCCCCAGCCCCTCTTGGGGTGCCTGTGCCCCAGCCCCTCTTGTTGTGCCTGTGCTCTGTGCCCCAGCCCCTCTTGTGGTGCCTGTGCTCTGTGCCCCAGCCCCTCTTGTGGTGCCTGTGCCCCAGCCCCTCTTGTAGTGCCTGTCCTCTGTGCCCCAGCCCCTCTTGTGGTGCCTGTGCCCTGTGCCCCAGCCCCTCTTGTGGTGCCTGTGCTCTGTGCCCCAGCCCCTCTTGTGGTGCCTGTGCCCCAGCCCCTCATGTGGTGCATGTGCCCCAGCCCCTCTTGTTGTGCCTGTGCTCTGTGCCCCAGCCCCTCTTGTGGTGCCTGTGCTCTGTGCCCCAGCCCCTCTTGTGGTGCCTGTGCCCCAGCCCCTCTTGTAGTGCCTGTCCTCTGTGCCCCAGCCCCTCTTGTGGTGCCTGTGCCCTGTGCCCCAGCCCCTCTTGTGGTGCATGTGCTCTGTGCCCCAGCCCCTCTTGTGGTGTCTGTGCTCTGTGCCCCTCTTGTGTGTCTGTGCTTTGTGCCCCTCTTGTGGTGTCTGTGCCCCTCCGGTGTTGTGTATGCCCCCAGCCCCTCCTGTGTTGTGTATGCCCCCAGCCCCTCCTGTGTTGTGTATGCCCCCAGCGTCTCCTGTGACTTATACTTCACATTGGAGAAGCTGGGGCATATACATCACATTAGAGTAGCTGGGGCATATACATAACAAGAGGGGATGGGGGCATATACATCACAGGAGCGCCTGGGGGCATTTACATCACAGGATGGCCTGTGGGCATTTACATCACAGGAGGGCCTGGGGGCATTTACATCACAGGAGGGCCTGGGGGCATTTACATCACAGAAGGGCCTGGGGGCATTTACATCACAGGATGGCCTGGGGTCATTTACATCACAGGAGGGCCTGGGGGCATTTACATGTGCCCAGCCCCTTGTGTGATGTATGTGCCCCCAGTGTCTCCTGTGATGTATATGCCCCAGCTTCTCCAATGTGATGTATAAGTCACAGGAGACGCTGGGGCATATTCATCACAGGAGAAGCTGGGGGGCATGCAGAACACAGGAGACGCTGGGGTTATATTCTGGCTGCCACAGTAGGGGTGAGTTAATTAATTGTTTGACCAAATATAGCAGGGTCATTTTCACATTGATAACTTAGTGCGGCCCCCGAAGGTTGGTAGAAATTTCAAAATGGCCCCCAGCAGAAAAAAGGTTCCCCACCCCTGCTCTATGGGAACCTGGGCACTGTCTGCTATGGAGTGACACTTCCCTGTGTTCTGCTGGGCACGGAGTACCCAGGAACTTCTCTGCTGTGTGACCTGCCTCTAGCTGGCATTCTGGGTGATGCCAATCGCCTCCGACTCCGACCATGACTCTTTTCTGTTATGGTAATTACACATATCTTTATGGCAAGTTCCAGCTACAGTACTGGTGCTGCATGCGTACAAGTATGTATTGCAGTGCTAAATTTACCACAATGCTAATGCAAATGGTTATTTTTTTGGAAAGCGATTTTTGCATGTGGGCTGCTTTGGTTTGAGTTCCAGGGCTGAATTTCAGTCCCAGTCCGGCCCTGGTGGAGATAGACATCATAATTATGCACTTGCTAATAAGATCATGTCATCAGCAAGCTGCTCATCGCATGCTCGAAAAGGCTGTGCATGTCAAGTAGGATCGCTAGATAGACATCATTATATGAAGTCAGGGTGCATACAATATGGTTTTGTGTATGCATGAGAAAGGCAGCACCTGCCAGGTTAGTTTCAATGTGAATGTCGGTAATATGGGTTACTTATATAAGCTTCTGATTACTGCACATGCGCAGAAATAAACTCTGCATATGCCTAGTGTGAGGTAAATCCGGAGAGATGACGATAAATCATGATATTCAAGTATGTCAGGAAGCCCTCTCCTGGTGTCACCCCCCCCCTTTCCTTCACACAACTGGTTTAGCAACAAACTCCATGGCCATGTCCTGTGATATGGAAATTAGGTGGCTTTAGGACAAAGGACACAGGATGACTCCCTGCCGTCACCCTGTAACAAGAGTTGTATCTCATTAGCAAGGCTATGGAACTAGCCAGACAGAACGACTCCAGTAAAAAATGGTTCATATCTCGCAAGCCATATCTCCGATAAATATGGCAACCATAAAAATGGTGTTTGCGCAGGCGGACGATGCTGGCACACCTTTTTTATGGAAGGGGGAGCTTGGGAAATACCCCAGGCGTGATATCAGCCATATGGGAACTCGTAGACAGGTCATGAGTCCCCTCGTTCTGTAGCTAAATTCATAACTGTCACAATGAGAGCATTGGCGTCCGCCTACGACGCTCCCAGGCAAAGTTATGGCCCATATTCCATGTTGTGAATTTGTCCATAACTCCAGCCAGGGGTGGAGCAGTGCTCCCTGTGAGGTCACTAAGGTAGGAGGGGACCTGGATCTGCCCAGGTTGATAACCCTACTTCGGCCATTTTCCAGTGTTCTTCTGCTCGGGGGCCTGGTTGGGACAGACCTGTGAGAGAGTTCCTGGAAACCTGGTCTACAGCGCCCCCCTGTGGCCAGACGCACAAGGTAACTGATTGAATTGCATACCTGTTGTAAACCATGCTTTATCTGTAACTGTACTCTGACATATGTATATTCTGTAGATTCCCTATTGTATATATTGTAGTTTCTAGTGTGCTTTAGGCTGATTAAATTATATAATTAATCTTGGGCTGTTCTGTTATCTCGATCTTGAATCCCACGTCTGTGTGTTCGGCTAATAGTTACCGTAAATCGGTTGGTGGCAGCGAATTGTGCCAAGGATTATTGTGGGGAGGCCAGTGAGATTCGGGGAGATTTTATATATTCCGCCCGCGGAGGTCGGGGGAATATATACCTTACTCTCACCGGGGACCCTTCAATAATCGGCATAAGTAGTATAGCGGCCTCCTTGCTTATGGTCGGGCAATTCCATAATTGGCCTGACTATAAGAGGGGCGCTAGAGAGCGCGTCACGTGCTCTGTCTGTCGGTCGGGAGGTATAAAGGAGGGGTGACCCCCACTTGTTACCCCCCGATTGTGACGTACTGGTAGCCAGCGCGGGGGATTTCTGAGTGACCCCCCCGGTGGTTTGTGACATATTGGTGGCAAGCGGTGGGATCGAGATAATAGTGTGTGTGAGTGTGAGACCCATACTCCCAGACACTAAAGACTGCCTGCAGCAGCTGTGGCTGCTGGGGTCTTCAGACTAGCTCAACACTAGAGTGTCAGAGTGCAGATACTGTAAGGTGTGTGGAGGCATCAGGTGTCAGTTCTGTGTCAGTGACCAAAAGTCTGCAAGAATGGCTGAGAGCACCAGGAGCAAAGCCAAAGGAATGGCCGATGCTCAGGCCAGAGACGATGAGGAGGTTGTCCACGAGTCCTCCAGGAGCTCGACGCCAGAAAACAGCTCTGCAGAGGACATTGCACAACCGGGCACTGCTGGACAAGATGAGGAGCAGCTCGCCCAAGGGTCCTCAATGAGCCAGACGCCAGCCCTCCGCTCTGCAATGGACAGTGAAGCACCAGGCTCCGCAGCGGGCCGCAGATCACCACGTGCCATTCCACCGAGCCTGGGAGGCTCGGATAGCCTTCTTCAAATGGCTATGGCCCTACGCCAGGCTGGAGACCGGGAGGGCTACAAGGAACTCATGGCCGAGCGTGAGCGGCAAGCAGCGCGTGAAGAGCGCCAGGCAGAGCGTGACTACCAGCTGCAGCTAGCTCAGCTCCGGCCCTCATCAGCCACACGTGACCTTCAAGACACCAAACTTCCAAAGGTCCGTGTTGAGGACTTCCCAGTGCTGGAGAAGGATGGAGACTTGGACTCTTTCTTGACTGCTTTTGAACGGACTTGCTTGCAGCACCATCTGAACAAGGACCAGTGGGCCAAATACCTGACCCCCCGTTTAAGGGGTAAGGCCCTGGATGTCCTTGGGGACTTGCCTGCTGAGGCAGATCAGGGCTACGACACCATCAAGCGGGCCCTGATCCAACAGTACAACCTCACTCCAGAGTCCTACCGCAAGAAGTTCCGGAGCCTACAGAAGGGACCAAAGGACTCCTGGGCTGACCACCGGCGGGCACTTGCCCGAGCTGCCGACCACTGGACCCAAGGCCTGCAGCTTTCCACCGGACCGGAGATCCTGGACTTGTTCATCACGGAGCAACTCTTGTGGAACTGCCCTGAGGATCTCCGCCAGTTCATCCGAGACCAGAAGCCAAAGGGGTCCACGGCTACAGCTGCCCTTGCCGATGACTACACCAACAACCGGGCCCCTGAGGCCAGGAGAGCGGCCACCAGCAGCACCTGGAGAGGGGGTAAGATGAATTCGGCGACTGCCCCACCTGCCCCTAGACTGCAGGGGGTGTCCCCCTCAACTCCCCTCTCCAGGCCCGTGGCGGAACCAAGACGGTGCCACCAGTGCAACCTACCTGGACACTTCAAGGCCATGTGCCCTCAGCGTCCCAAGGCCCCGGCTCCGTCCCCGTCCCAAGGGCCGCCCAAGGTGTATTGTGTGGGTGGGGGTGGTGGTAGGTCCCTGGACAGCTTCCAACCTGTCACCGTCGGCCAGTCTGTGACCATAGGACTGCGAGACAGCGCCTCGGAGGTGACTCTGGTGCGGCCTGAGATGGTGTCCCCCCAAGACTTGATCCCTGGAAAAACCCTCGCTGTCTCCGGGATTGGAGGCATTGACCCGGCGCTGCCTGTTGCTGACATTTATGTGGACTGGGGCGCAGGGCGAGGGGTGAGGGAGGTGGGGGTAACTGATCGGATCCCTGCAAACGTGCTACTTGGGACAGATTTGGGGCAGATAACCTCCCAGTTTGGGCCCCAACCAAGGGCTGAACCTTCAGCCCGTACTGACATGACTCCTAACAATGTTAATGTGTTATCTATGAATGATGTAAGGGAGGAGGGAGTGAACTCTGATATTTCTGCTTGCACAGACACCATAGACACACACGCAGCTGCAGCTGTGACAGGGGAGGGGGTCAGAGAAAGGTGTGACAATGCCTCTACAAGTAACCAGCCTGTGAGCTGGGATCTGCTGCCCTCTGCAGGGATAAGCAGAGAGCAGGGTGCTGCAGGGGGAGGACCAGTGTGTGGGGTGGGGGCTACCACAGCAAATGTGGGGTCCCCAGAGATTTCACAGCGGGGTTCTGTTGCTGCAGGGGGGGAACAGGCAGGTGAGATTGGGGCCGGTCCAGGAGCGGAAGTGCTCCCAGGTAAGATCTCGGTGCAGGGTTCCCCCACAACCGGGGTGTCAGGAAGCCAGGTAGGTCTGCCTGAACCGGCGACTTGGTCAGGAACGGAGGAGGAGCAGGCACGACCCACGGTCGCAGCGGCTGTGGCCGCTGTCACCCGCAGTGGGAGTGCTGGAAGCCAAGGGGCCTCCCGGAGGTCCGATAGCTCTTCCCCTTCTGACCAAGTGGCAGCCGAGTCAGGTGGAGGCCAGGACACAGGTCCCGGGGTACTGACTGAAGATGTGACAGTCTCGTCGATTCTGGCCACATCTAGTCAGGAGTTTCAGGCAGCGTTAGAAGCTGACGACAGCCTGAAAGCTCTAAAGGAGCAGGCGGCACAGCCTCCCTCGGACTCGGACCCGGAGCGAGTGGTCTGGGACCAAGGACGGCTGTACCGGGCCACGGTCCAGCAGGGTTCACCGGAGGCGTGGCCCAGGGACCGACAGTTGGTGGTACCCTATCCGTTCCGGACGGAGTTGTTGCGGATCGCACATGAGATTCCGATGGCCGGACACCTAGGGATCGCTAAGACCAAGGCCAGGTTAAACCAGCATTTCTACTGGCCAAAAATGGGGGCCGATGTGGCTGCCTACTGCCGTTCGTGTGAAACCTGTCAGAGAGTGGGGAAGGCGGGGCCACGCCCCAAAGCCCCACTGGTATCTCTGCCAATCATCGATGAGCCTTTCAGGAGGGTGGCTGTGGATCTGGTCGGCCCGCTGGCCATCCCCAGCAGCTCCGGGAAACGCTTCATACTGACGGTAGTGGACTATGCCACCCGGTACCCAGAAGCAGTGGCCTTGTCGTCCATTCGGGCTGACAAGGTGGCCACCGCATTGCTGGAGATTTTCTCCCGAGTGGGTTTTCCCCAGGAAATGCTCACCGACCGGGGGACCCAATTCATGTCCCAGCTGATGGAGACCCTCTGTAAGCAAGTCCAGGTGCGACATCTGGTGGCCAGCCCGTACCATCCACAGACTAATGGCCTGTGCGAGCGGTTCAATGGCACCTTAAAGCAGATGCTTAAGATGTTGGTCGACTCCCATGGGCGTGACTGGGAGCGGTATCTCCCACACCTGTTATTTGCTTACCGGGAGGTTCCACAGGCCCCAACAGGATTCTCACCGTTTGAGCTCCTGTACGGGCGACGTGTGCGGGGCCCCCTGGCTCTGGTGGAAGAGGCTTGGGAAGGGGATTTGGCCACCCCTGGAGTGTCGGTTATCGAGTATGTCATGCGCTTCCGGGACAAAATGCAGGCCTTGACGCAACTGGTACACGACAATATGGCTCAAGCCCAGGCCGATCAGAAGCGTTGGTACGACCAGAACGCTTGTGAGAGGACCTACCAAGTGGGTCAAGAGGTGTGGGTACTGGTCCCCGTACCACAGGACAAGCTTCAGGCAGCCTGGGAAGGCCCATACCTCGTGTACCAGCAGCTCAACCCTGTGACGTACCTGGTCACCCTGGACCCTGCCCGTGGAAGGCGGAAGCCCTTCCATGTGAACATGATGAAGGCACATCATGAGCGGGAGGCATGTGCGCTCCCCGTGTGCAACCTGCCCGAGGAGGGAGAAGCGGAAACCCTCTTGGATATGCTAGCCCAGGTTAGGGCAGGCGGATCCATTGAGGATGTGGAGGTTGGCCACCAGCTCTTGGAGGACCAACGGTCCCAGCTGTGGGCCACCCTACACCCCTTCCGGGGGTTGTTTACCAACCAGCCCGGAAGGACTGACTTGGCTGTCCATCACGTGGACACTGGGGATCATCCCCCGATCCGGCGTTCAGCATATCGGGTCTCCCTGGAGGTGCAGCAACACATGCGCCAGGAGATTGACGAGATGCTGAAGCTGGGGGTGATCCAGGCATCCAACAGCGCTTGGGCCTCGCCTGTAGTCCTCGTCCCTAAGAAGGACCGAACCACTCGGTTCTGCGTGGACTACAGGGGGCTCAATGCGGTCACGGTCGCCGATGCGTACCCAATGCCACGCATCGATGACCTGCTCGATCAGTTGGCCGGGGCTCAGTACCTGACCATCATGGATCTGAGCCGGGGATATTGGCAGATCCCCCTGACTCGCAAGGCCAGGGAACGCTCTGCCTTTATTACCCCATTTGGACTGTACGAGTCCACGGTGATGCCATTCGGGATGAGGAATGCCCCTGCCACTTTCCAGCGGATGGTCAACACCCTGCTCAAGGGACT